>NW_027526203.1:238779640-239102140 GCF_048455015.1 Haemaphysalis longicornis | reverse complement strand
TACAGACCATAAGCATACAGCTTACGAAGGAGCAAATAATGATTTACGAGATTGAAGGCCTTACGGCAGTCGAAGTAGATGGCGTCCATTTGATGACGTGAAAGTACTCATTTGCTGGCGTCATTCCGAAAGCAGGCAATGTTCCACTCGATAGACCAGGCCGGCATGAACTCTAGCGTATTACTGTGAATCAAAAGGTGGATTTTGGTACTACTTTTGGATTTTGGTGTAACTGTACGACTTTTTCGAAGACTTTTGAGAAAGAAGAAAGGAGAGAAATTGGTCGATAGTTCCCAGGCACCGACGCGTTTCCGTACTCATGGAGAGGAAAAACAACGTAAGGTTTCCAATCTGTCGGAAAGTGCCGTCCTACTAGCGAAAGACAAAAAACGTGGCAGAACAACGGCGAGAGAATGTCAGAGCAGCTCTTTAGAATGAAGCGTGGAATATTACCGTGACCGGATGATTTCTTCGAAGGCAGACTGCGGATAGCAGCCGTGACATCGTCGACAGTTATTTTGGACGTGTGTATGACATCATCTAGCGGCGCGAATCCGAGAGGGGAGCCGCTATTACCTGACGAAGAATACGCAGACGAAAAAAAATTTGTGAATATTTCACATTGCTGGCAGGGTCGTTAACGATGGTGTCGCCAACCTGCACTGTAATCTGCTCAGGGGCCTTTCTTGTGGTCATTTTTACGTTCCGGCAGACGTCGCGCTGGAAAATGGGTAAGCGAAGATTAAGTTAAGTCCGAAAAAAAATCCCGCCATCTCCACGAAGTGAATGATGATGAGAGGGGCGAAGCTAAAATGCTTATCGGTAAAATCGTGAAACATTCGCCCATACATCATATAAAGACTCGACACGTCAAGCTTTCCACCGCTCCGTTGACACGCCCGTCGACGACGTCGATGTTTGTGGTGATTTGTATGGCTTGTTTGGGACGATGAGAATCTCGATAGGTAAGTTGGCGAATTCGGTGTGTGACATTTTAGCCACCTTGGCCGTCGCCTTCTGCAGAGCGTCTTGTGTCGTGTACCCCCGGTACCTGTCTTCAGCTCGCAGGCGACGAACGACAACCTCTTCTTCTTCCTCTCCTGCTTGTTGGGTAGCAAAGAACGCGTTGAACGTTTTGACCTCTGCGTCCAATCTTTGGTTGGCCAATCCCTAGGGGAATCCTGCCACAATCAGCATCATTCCGCCGTGTATGGCAGTAACGAGGGACGGGACAAGGCCCGAGCAAGAGTCTTGAGCTCCTTGTTCTCTCCTCCTTTTTGGGTAGCAACGAACGCGTTGAACGTTATGACCTCTTCGGCCGATCTTTGGTTGGCCATTCCCCAGGGGGATTCTGCCAAAATTATCATCAATGTGCCGTGTACAATGTGCCGTGTACGGCCAGGACAGGGCCCGATCAAGAGGAGCTTCGCCCCTAAAATATTTTTTGTCGCGAGCGAAGAGTACTTTCACAAGTGAACAATGTTCTCTGAAGCTCATGTGGGCGGAAGTATCGTTAGTAGCTTGCATTATCTTGTCGAGTCGACGTTTTCTACACAACAGGCTAAGGCGTTCTTCGTTAAACCAGAAGGGAGTGAGGGCGCTTAGACTTTTTTGGTATGTGCTCATTGATTCCGTTTTGGACAATTTTTGTGAGCTGCTGCACCGCTGCGTCTGCATTAGGCGAAGTGTATACAGTAAAAGCTGGTTAATTCGAACTCGAAGGGGACCATAAAATTTTTAGAATTAAGCGTAGTTCGAATTAGCGGGCAGGCGCTAGAATGAATGGAAATCGCGTCACACTGCGCGCGCAGAACACAAAGAAACCACCTCGGGACTCGTTATCACGAATTTTGTGCTACTACACGTTTGTGGCATGGGATTTCGTAAATAATACTTCGTAAATAATAATGGAATGCGCCGGAGCACTGGCGCCGGTGGCGTGGCGCACTCTGCAGACGCGAAATAAGCTGTTGCAGGAGCTTAGCACGCGCGCCACGCTGCTGTTTTTCTGCTTCGTTGTTTTGCTTCTCTAGTAAATTTGGTTCGGTTTGAATTTGCAACACATTGTAATCACTCTGAGCCTACTTCTTCTGTCAGGAGCGATGGAAACTAGGGGATCATAGTTCGAATTAACCGTTCTGGATGCCGACGCGTTCGAATTATTGGGAGTTTTCCCCCATTGAAATATACAGGGCTGTGCGGGGACCGGGGCCTGAGTTCGAATTAACCGGAAGTTCGAATTAACCGAGTTCGAGTTAACGCGCTTTTACTGTATATACGCTGCCTCCCTGTTCGTCTTGCTGAGTAAGGTATTTACTCTGTTCGTCTCTAAACGCAATATGATGTCTGCGTAAAATTACTTGATCGGGTTTTACGCAAAGAGCACGAAACGAGATCGTACAAGACGAGATCCAGCTTTGGAAGTTTGTTGACGTGGGACTACTGTGCTTACGAACGTTCAGCGGAGACCACTAGAATGGTTTATCAGAGAAGGCCCTCAGGTTAACAGTATTTAGCGCTCATTGTAAACCAGATATTAGTTTACGACATTTTCACTCCGTAAGGCTTGACAGGCTACTACTGTACCACTGCACTATAGGAGCATGACCAGGTCTGACAAGTGGCGCCATTGTCCGTAGAGAAGCCAATGTCCTTTCTGAACTTTAAAGGGGCCCTGAAAGGCGTTTTGAGCACACTATATTGACTAGCGCAATCGTTAGATTGGGTCGTCAACATCATCTGTGCCAAGTATTACTCTTTTACGCGCAGCGGAAAGCTCACACTTTCGTTGCAAAGTTTGTCGCTTTTTTCTCACCCTTTCCTTCGTGTTTTTGGACGCCGCCATCTTCACATGTCTACATCATCGATTCCCAGATGTTCGTCATGAGCTAGACATCCTGCTATTGGGCGGCTTTTTCACGCACTTCCGGCAAAGAGATGAGTCGTCTGCTCAGCGTCGGCTCGCCGGCTGATCTGCCAGCGGAGTGCCGGAGTGCTTGGACATTTTACGACAAACGAAACAAGTGTAAACAAACGCTTAACCGTTTGTATTGAATGTAACAGGGCCATAACACGACATGAATATTCTCTTACTTGAGTACGTTCCATAAAGAAAGCGTTGAAGCCCCGTGGCACTTCTTTCTTGCAATCGCAGAGAACGCCCTGAGCCGAATGCCCGGGTTTGACGCATACATTTTATTCACCTTCCAAACAATCCAGAGATGCGTTTCGAACGAACACAACGTCACAACATGCGTTGCAAGTCCGAACCGCGATTGACAGACGATGGGTTGCCTCCTCCTGCCCCTCGTAAATTCGGCACTCACCTCGCGCGCGGTTTGCGGGGACGAACAGCAAGTCACTTAACTCTGGCGCACAAGCCGAGATGGCTTTTAGCCACGCACACTGCCCATACCCCATGCGAGGTTCAGTCGTACGCCGCTTGAGAAAGATAATCTAGACCATGGGAAGCACTATCCACCCGCAGAAGCACAACGTCGCATTTCATCGTGAAACAAAGGCGTCCACAACACACACACCATCGCCTCCTGTAATGCCGAACGCATCTCGCACTTCCAAATGGGAGTGAGTAGTATGCCTGCAGTGCCCATATGCCGCGAGGTGGGGCCCCAAGCTGAACCGGGATCACGCAACCGTGACTGACTTCTAGAGCGGTTTGTGCCTTGTTGCCAGGACAACCGATGTTTGATACTGTCAAAGAAATGGTGCTCGCTCCAGCGCGAGGAAGCTCAGAGCCGTGGCGGAGCATGTTTTGCCAACGTTGCCGCTCTCCACCACGCGCCGCCCCAACCTGAACTGGCGTTTTGTGCACGGGTTCTGTATCGGTTTAAAATGTCTTTTTCACATGCCGCCGGCAGGAATTACCACCGCCACAAAATAAGACCCGGCACCAGCGGGGCCACATGTGATACGGCGCTTTTTTTTTTTATCTCTATGGCGCTGTGCATCCAAGGGAGCGAGCGCAGGATCCTCCCCGTGCGGCTGCGAGTTCGCCGCCGATAAAAAGTCACGCGCCGCCGATATGAACTTCAGCAACGTACACCGCGAAGGGGCAAGGCCAGGCCGCCGCACACATGGGGCCAGATTTTTCGTTCGCTTTTCCAGCCTTGAGCGGTGTGCGGGATTCATGGTGTCAACAAAGCTTGCCCGTAGCAGACGGCTGTGTGAGCAGCGCAATAGCGGAAGTACGTCACCGCCGAGGAGCGCAGCATCATGGGAGGGAAGGCTCGCTCGCTGTCAACAGCGGAGAGTAAGTTGAAAGGAGGAGGAAACGCGGCGCGACGATAATGCGCGGTTTTTGATGTGCGATTTCTAAGCTAATACTCATCGCTTCAACAAAATTCTTGCGGGAGGAGATTGCTAATACATTGCTTTATTTGGTTACATGTACATCCACGCATCGGCGGAAGGTATTTCAGGACCCCTTTAATGCAATACATTTCCAACGCACTGATCTTAATTGAATTTAGATAGGCTTACAAATTGTTTCCAGCATCAAACATAATGTAAATTGTGTCTTTGACGCACTTTACACTAAAATACGGAGCACGACCACTCGAAGGCAAGTTTAAGTTTTATACCGAAAGCATAGGCGGACGCATTTTGTTAGGGGCGACAAAAAGAACTAACGTGGTTTTCAAACCGTGATTAAGGCGATGCTTACGCAAGCAGCTTAATGTAATTCAGAATGTTTCAGCACAGCTCCGGGGGAATTGAATAATGTGCGCCCTATTGCGCTGATCACCAAGCATAGTAATCGCAGTATTAAGTGTATGGCCGGTACGTCGCTTCTCAGGAAGAGCATCCATTGGAGGAAATATAGCCAGTGTATGCGATATTGTGACCGCCTTATGGTGAAGCAGCAGGCCGCATGATGTGACTTTTTCATCAGCAGACGTGGTTTGAGAATGGTTATAGAAGTCGAATTTGATGTCATTTGCTTAGTAATATCTGCATTGCAACATTTGCGACAGCCGCTTGCCGCAGCAGCTTTTCGACGCTATTCCCATGCACTCGCCGGTCCTTTTACTTTTATCCAGGTTGTTCATTTGCAGTTAACGTGGACGTGTTAGCTTTGTTGCTCCGACACACAATAAAACGCTACCGTGTATGCATGCGGAAGGCTTTTACCCAATCAAGAAATAACAGCATAGCTGGAGGACAATTTATATGCAGTAAAAACTCGTTAATTCAAACTTCAATAATTCAAACTATTGAATAATTCGTTTGGTCCGGCCAAGCTCCGTAAAAGGCTGTTAATTCTAGCTGTTAATTCAAAAGTTCGTTACTGCGAACGTAAGTGGGCTCCGCCGGGGATAAGGCGAAATACGTTCCCCAGCGACGGTGGCTTGGTGCTTATATAGGGTGCGGCCACAGAAGCGCTCCCGCTGAATACCCGCGACGCTGCGTCTCCTCAGCAACACTGAGGAAAACGCAGAGAAGAGGTAAATACGGGTAAAACCAATTAAAAACCGCATGGCGTGCGCTTTCGAAGACGTCTTTGCGGACTGCATCGGTGTGACCGCGAGTGCCATGCTTTGTGGTGCGCTGTCAGATCGGGACATCATTTCTTAGGTCAGAAACGCAAAACTTGTCGCTGCCAGTACAGGACGAAGAGGAGGTAGATGCAGCACTAGTGCGGCTGTACGCTCGAATGTCGTGGTTGGATCGGATGCAATACCGCCCGTCTCGTGTTTATTTTTGGAGGAGGCCTTGTGCCATATTCGCTACTTTTAGCAAAACGTGCCTGTCGCCTTATAGGGTAAAAGGCAGCCGACAATTACTGATTGTGTCAAGAAATACATTATTGACATGTCGCACTGCTTCCCAATCGCCGTGTAGTGATGTTACTCTTTACTTTCATTAGTTCGAACTGACACGGCATCTCCTTGCGGTTAGAATTAACGAGCTTTTACTGTTTTTGAATTAGAATAAACAGAAAAAATTGAAAGCCTTCCGTTTAACTCTACGTACAGAATATCGTTCGGCCGCAGCCCACGTAAGAACGGTGGACTTCCCTACACAGCCTTAACGCCGTCTTCCCACTTTTTGTTTGAGCAGAAGCGCGCGAACCGAGGCGCAGGAAGTCGTCCGCTGTACGCATTCAGCGGCTTCGTTTGGGCCGAGCTTCACTCACGCGGATGTTCGGTGTTTGCGCAAGGGTCTTCTCCACGAGGAGAGCTTGAGGGCGCGCAACAGCCGGCGAGTGTTTGCGCTCCCATCAACAAACTAGGGGGTTTTGTAATGGTTGCTTCGAATGGCTGTGATCGGACTGTTCTTCTTGTTGCTTCTATGGCCAGCGTTCGGGTATTTCTGATGTCTGCCAAGAACAAATCTTGAGGCTCGACGTGTTTTTGAAGCGCGAGGCCCTGAAAAACGAACGTCCCTGTGTGCGCCGTAAGCGTGCGGTCACCACGAAAGTCGCACGCCACTCAAGACATGATGAGGACCTCAAGCTTATACGTCTCGTCACAAGGATGCACATTTTTAGTAGTTCAGCTATCAATGGGCACCATGTTCAGGATCAGTAGACTCAAAATAAACATCTTGTTTAGTATGTACTATTACGAGCAATATGAAAGGGAACACAGGAACGCGTGGCAAACAGCCTCGAAACCGACTCGGAGCGATACCCGGATGGCGCTGTGAAAAACAAAGGGGGAAAGGAGGGCGTTCTTCCAGTAACTGCTGGTACTCCCACCCCGCTGCTACAAAGCAGCAGCCTACGTCATTTCGCCGATGATACGGTATCGTACGACAGCCGATAAGACGCACGGCGGGAATGGGAACAGTTATTAGAACAGCGTCCCCTTTTCCCCTTTCTTTCCGACTGTGGCCGCTGCGTATCACTCACAGCTGGGTCTGAGGGTATTTTCTGCGCGTTCCTGTGTTCCCTTTCATATTGCTCGTAATAGTACTTGTCTCTCTTGTAGATGAAAGGCGTCAATGCTCAAGTCAAATAAAATTTACGCATAAAATAAAATAAACCCCGTGTCGCCTATATGTGGTCTCCTGAAAAGCTTCGCTCGTCGTCCATTTTCACGGTGAAATGGCTCATTTTTTTTCTGTTTACAGTCAAACCCGGCTATAACGAACCCGGATAGAGCGAATTATGCTATATATCGAACAAAAATAATTCAGTTACGGAAATACATGGGAAACATATTCCTTATAACGAAGTTCACATCCGATATATCGAACTGTTGGCGCCTAGAATGGCCGCCGAAATGCACGATCTCGGAGCGGCGATTGAAATGTGGATTGGCCGCGACCACATAGCAAGAGCCGCGACTGAGACATTGCGCCTCGCACGGAGCGACGTGACGCCCAGTACGTTCCGTAACTGTTTCCGACGCGGGGGACTCGCGACGGAACACGCCCAGTCAGCGAGTCCGGACCAAGACAGCAGCAATCGGTGAACTGTGGGAAGAGCTCGCCAGCGTTCCGATGATGTTGTGAGTGAAATCCGTCCGACGCTTATAATGAAGTGCTTTCGGCAGTCGATGTGCTCCGCCAATGCTTCTTATATTTTTTGAGGACGCGGACTCGAACTGGTGCAAACAATGTTTCGTGTAGAGAATGCTATACTAGTTGAAGCCGCCAAAACGAAAGTGAAAACAAAAATCACCGCTTTTTTTTTTGCGACGTGGGCAGTTAAGGCGGAAAGTACCTTTATTACTTGCAATAAATGGATTATTTTGGTATGGTAATGGCTACTGTACTGTGTTCGTTTCTGCATACGCGGATGACGGAGTTGGTAAGGGAGGGGGGGGCGGGGGGGGGGGCTTTCGCGGATTGCGAACTCGTAATAATAAGCTCGTTATAGGCGGGTTCAGCTATATCGAACTATTGGATATATCGAACTAATCGCGGTGCATATTGCAGTTCGCTATAAACGGGTTTGACTGTATTCGGTGTCGCTGCCTACGTGCACTGCAAGCACAGAGAAAACTTGATTATTTGCGGCCGCTCAATTTGCATCGACGCCCGGTTTTGGGGCTATAGTGTGGCCACGCCATGGGCTGCCGCTTGTTTTATTATTTACCGCAAGGTCGCTCGCTACATTAAGGCAATAAGAACGCATGGCGAACTGGCTGCGAGCAAAAAGGAAGGTCTACTTACCGCTATTGGCGTTTGTAGTAGGTCCTTTCTAACTCCAATTTAGGCACAAATGTGTTCTTAGTTAAAAATTCTTTTATATAACCGCCATAAAATCTGGTAGATGGGGTATATACAGTTGGAAAAAGACACTGCCATTTTCGCTTGATATAGTCGGCTTCTGCATTAGGGACACGGAACACCCGTTATATGCCATAACAGCTAAATGACATTTATGTTTACGAAACCCTAGTTCTGTACAGGCGATTCACTTCAAATAACCATAGCCTATTGGCATTTCGAAAAAGACAAACAGGCTGTATGTGGTCTCGTACAGAAAAGGCCGGAGCAAAGCCTAGCCGGGCAGGTTGTCAAAGAAGGTGTAGTTCATCATGCAGTGAAAGAAATGAATGCATTGCTATCGGTTGGTACAGGCTAATACTGAAGCATCGGTAAAATTTATTGTAAAGGTAGGCTGTTTACTTCTGTATCCGTACTTAATGAATAATTTAAGTCCGAACGATGGAGCGAAGTAGCTGTTGAATACTTGAAACGAAGTTTCAGTCCCGAGTAGTTTCAACAAGTGGCTATACACACGCGCGCAAACACGCACGCGTGCACCCACACGTACACACAAACACACCGACACACACACATGCCCACGCACACGCATTCGCACACGCACACAAGCGTAACTAGCACATCTCCCCGAAACTTCTGCACCGTCTGTTCGAGACGGTTATTAACTAAAATCTTCCGAAACTTCAAGGAACACTGAAGTCAGATTTGTGGCTAAATCATGCAGTTTAACTGAAGTGATGTATTATTTCCATATTGAGAGGCATTATGAACGCTTAGTTTGGTTGTAATGAGTGACAGAAGGGAAGATTCCACGCGAACTTCACGGCCGCCGCAACAACTAGGGTAATGACATCCCGCAGCTTTGCAATGTATTTTCATGCTTCCTGAGCTTTCAAAATTTTGATTTTCACCTATTAGATTGTTGCAATTCCTTTTCTCTTTGCGCACAGGTTGTACAAGGTTAAACACGCTTTTACATCGCTAAGTGTAGCCCAGGAAGGAAGGATAATACAGTACATGGAAGGCAGGGAGGTTAACCATGTTTACAGTCCGGTTGGCTACCCTACGCATAGGAATTGGGAAAGGAGGGATTTAACGAGAAAGAAAGGGTATTGAAAAGACGGGGAATAGAGCTTGAGGAGCAAGAAAAGAGAAAATCAGGTAACTACAAAAACAAAACCATGGGTGATGATAAAGCCTAAACTGAACAGGTATACTAACCGAATGGCTATACATGGTGTCTATAAATGTATACATTCGTTCAGACAAGCCTGTGCCCTTTCAAAAACCAAGTAATGCTTTTCTGGCCTTCTGGCACTGTGATGGGCAACGCCTGTGGCACAAAACAGTCGGCGGAGTTAATGAATGGTTGTCGAGTTTCCGGAGTGCGGTTGACAGGCGCAGTCTCTGCGTTGCAAACCGGTCACAGTGACACGAGAGGTATTCTATTGTTTTATGTTCACGTATTCCTTAAACCCACGTCCGTAAATCGGCTGGGAAAAAGGTGCGAGAAAAACAGTACTTGCGAATGCGCTTTTCTAGGAAGGAATGCGTTTAAATCCGCCGATAAAATTGAACCATTGCCTACACTCTCTCTACTTAAATCCGGTGAGGTAGTAAGGCAATAACCACAGCTGGACTTGAAGTCCCTTTCGGGTGCTTTAGAAGTGATTTCCAGGGTTTCATGCAGTACTGGTAGTTCTGAAGCGTTCTGGCTAAGGACCCTATGAATGTTGCCTCAGAAGTCCTGAATATTGCTTGAGGACTGGTTAATGCGTTTTTGAACACCTTCGGCACTGTAGTAATCAATGGTTACTGAATAAATACAGCAGTAGAAAAACACTTTACAGTTTGTAAGTTATGGAAGCCCTCGATAAGCCAATCAACACCCGGAGACGTGCGAGGTGGGAGAATCCTGGCCAGATAGCCTGCAGCTTCCGCGAACACCCTCTTTGGTTCTCAAAACCTTCTAGCGTATCTCAGTCTACAATTATTCACGTCCTCATCACCAATTACCGGTTGAGACTGATGGTCAAACTTGACCATACTAGGGAGGCGCGGCTTTTGTGCAGGTTTGCTTCTTTAAAAGAGCGAATACTAATATACCTCACAAACCCAATGACCTGACTTTGTTGCTTCAAGGAAGGATTCATGACAGTTAGGGATGTTATGCTCGTTGTGTCTTGGTGAAGTGCATAATATCAGATGGTGATGCCCTATTATTTCATGTCAAATATCAGGTATTGAAGTTAATGCATATTACGTTCACTTATGACAGCTAGACTAAAACACCGCAGCACTGTCATAAATATACTGGGGTCGCGGATAAATTTAGGTAGCTGACTGCAATGATCACACAGTGCATGCCAACAAGAGTGTCTTCCAACTTTGCTGAGTGAATACATTATTTTTGTGGCTACTCCACTAATCCCCTTTTCCCAGAGGGTAAGTTCTTGCATGCCGTACTTTATTGCGTGCGTAATTAATGCTGCCGCCTGTTTGATAAAGAGGTCGTGTTAGAAGTCATCACCCGGAGTTCAAAAATTTAAGAAGAATTCATCCGCCATTGTTGTATTTAAAACGACGCATTCCTTGGCTTTGGGGAATAGCTCGCAGACTGCCTCGGAATTGCATTTAGTTATATCGAACTTGTGAGAATTGCTTGAAAATAATTTGTATTTCTGAGGAAGCTTACTAATATGCAGCGATTCTTACGCTAAGAGCAGCTATTTAAAGGTGCTCGAGCGGATTTGTGATAGGAGGAGGGAAAGCCAGCGTAAACCGGAATTAGTAAGAGAAGACTGCTTTGCAATTAAGCCTCAAAAAACGTCGCAACATGAAGGCCCAAAGAGGGAATGAAGGCCTAAAGAGGGAAAGAGGCAACATGAAGCGGATGTCTAGCCTATCGCATCTACGGCATACGAATATAAACAGACACGGTCCACTTCGATCTTGAAGGCACTCACTGAACAGGAATGCCCTTGCCTTGTCTTTCTCCCCTACAAGCTGTGCGCTACCTGAGGGCCAGTAAAATAATGTTCTATGCAAATTCACCAACGCAGATGCTTAAGTGAGTAAATATTTTTTCAAGTCGGCTAATTATAAAACCTTTGCACACAACAAGCACTCCAATTTTCTTTGAGTAATGCGGGCACGTGCAGCCGGCTTCTTAGTCCAGCTCCGGCGGTCGGCAGTGTCGTTGCGCTGCTTTATTATTATTATTATTATTATTATTATTATTATTATTATTATTATTATTATTATTATTATTATTATTATTATTATTGATGGCGCCCATGATGGCGCCCAGTAAGGACAAATGCCTCCTCTGCTGCCTCGGTTTCTTCGGCAGGCAGGAGTTTTTTCGATGTTCTGCGTGTAAACGCCCTGCGCACGGAAAGTGCATTGTTCTTCCGGACGAAGAACTGCAGCGTTTGATCTCCGGTGAGCAGCCGTTCGTCTGCAATCTGTGTGTGGCTGCGGCGTCACCCGCTAGGCCTAGCGACCCCGGTGACCAAGCCAGCGAAGACGGTGAGCCAGCGAACATCCCGGCCAAACGAGTGGCGTCCCCTGTAGGAGCAAGCTTCAACCCTTCAGCGGACCTACGCGCAGAGGTAGCTGCGTTGAAGAATCTCCTGTCCGAAGCCTGCGCCAGCCTCTCTTTTCTCGGGGATGTTGTCACCGAGCTGCGCGAGGAGAACCGGCTTCTGCGACGGGACAATGTGGCTGGGCTTGCCCATCAGGCTGCAATCGTCGCTTCCCTGCGTGAGGAGGTTCGCTGCCTGCGAGGGGAGCTCACGCGTCTCCCGCCTTCTCCGCCTGCTCCCCCGAAGCCTGCTAATCCTTTCATGCCGCCGGTGACGTCACCGCAGTCTGGTATCCCTACGAGGTCGTCGTTCGCCGAAGCCGCCGCCGGTGCAGCTGGTGAAGGTGCCCCCTTCCTGTCCTCTACCACTGCTGCGCCGTTCGTTGACCGCCGCAGCAGTCAACCTGCTACGGCCTTGAGCGCTTTGGTTTCCCCTTCGGTCCACCCTCTGCCCCCGCCTCCTAGGTCCGACAATGCGTTTAATGGCCCGCCGACCAACTTGCAGAAGAAAAGGAGCCCTCCCCGCGTGGGTGCGTCGGAAGCTTCTCAGTTGGTTGTGGTACACCGACCACCGAGCTCCAGGGCCATCTTTGTTTCAAAACTCTCGGCTAACACCACATCTGCTCAACTGTTGGCCCACTTGTCAACTGTGCAAGTTACGCCATTGTCGTGCAAACGCCTTAGGAACAAGTACGACTCCTATTCTTCTTTTTGCGTAACTGTTAACGAGGAGTGTTTTAGGCGCCTGAGCGACCCGTCTATGTGGCCAAAAGGCTGCCTTTTCAAGCCGTTCCAAGGCAAGGTCCACCCTGGTATGCTGCACAGCTGTGAAATAACTGACAATGATCAGTAAGTACGAGAGTCTCGACATATACTATCAAAACACTTGAGGTCTACGAACTAAGTCCTCTGAATTTATTAGAAATATTGTATGCTCTAAATTTTCTGCTATTGTCATTAGTGAAACCTGGCTTTCCGATGATATCTCGTCTTCCGACTATTTCCCTTCTAACTATCAAATCTTTAGAAGCGACAGAAAATTAACTGGACCTAAACAAAAAGGTGGCGGGGTTCTCATTGCCGTTGATCATACAGTGCAGTGCATGCGGCGTGCTGACCTCGAGACCCTAGACGCATCAGTCTGGCTTGAGGTAGGCCTCACGAGGGGCGAGAGGCTACTCATAGGTGCATTCTATATATCCCCGGATGTATTACCTTCTGAATTTAATCGAACACTCACATCCATAGAAAATGTCTCAAATGCACACTCCAACCATTAGTTCATTATACTTGGGGACTTCAACACCCCAGCTATTCGCTGGAACAGTCTGTCCTTTGAGCACAAAAACCATTATGCAGCGCAGAAATGCAGCATGCTATTAGATTTTCAATCGTTCACCTCCATGCAGCAGTTTTGCCGCATAGAAAACTCTTGTGGTAATGTTCGAGATGTGTCCATCTCAAACTTAAAAAAGGTATACAAGTGTGTGCATCCGAAATATCCCTTGTGCACCACGACAAGTTTCACCCCCCTCTTATTGTCTCTGTCTCGATCGCGACCCAGCATCGCTCTGGCGGTGTTGACAATTGTGCAGTCCCGCGATAAGCTTTCAAGCGTGGAGATTATGCTGGGCTGTATCACTTTTATTCATCTGCTGAATGGTGTAGTGTTTTGGACGTCAATGATGTTGACGAACAGGTTCGACGTTTTACCGAAATCGTCAAAAGTGGCATGGAAAAGTACATCCCTTGTTATAAGCCTGTTCCTTCCAAATTTCCCCACTGGTTTTCTAAAGAACTTCGAAGTTCGCTTAAACTTAAGGACAGCGCCCACAAAAAGGCCAAGCGTCCTGGGCTTGACAAGTGGAAAGCGGAGTTTAGTCGGTATCGCTCACTTTGTAAAATCTTCTACCGGCGTGACCTCCAGCTCTATATAGAATCGTTAGAGGCTGCTGCATCTCAGAAACCGGCTGAATTCTGGAGGTATGTACGCGGCTGTTCTAAGGCGTCTAAAGAACACGTTAGCCTGCTTAATTCCGATGGTGAAGAGGTTGAGGATGTTTCCACCAGTTTTGCTCAGTACTTTCATTCTGTCTTTCAACTGCCAGATGGCAACGACGAACGCCTATCGTTTAATAACTCTAATTTTAACACACTTATGTTCGATGAAAAAATTGTCAATGATAGCCTTGAACGGATGAAACCATCATTTTCCTGTGGTGCAGATGGAATTCCAGCAGCCCTCGTGAAGGCTTACGGCAACATTTTTGTACCTGTCTTAACTTCCATTTATAATAACTGCTTACTCTTAGGTAAATTTCCTCGTGCATGGAAGATCGCTCGAATTTTTCCAATATTTAAGTCTGGTGATAAGTCAGCCGTTTCTAACTATCGCCCGATCTCACTCCTTTGTGTCGCCTCAAAACTCTTTGAGTCAGCTCTGCGCAAAGTTCTTGCTGCCTGCGTCAAGAACGTTGTGATACCAAATCAGCACGGCTTTTTCTCGGGTCGATCAACGGTCACAAATCTTGCAAGCTTTATGACACAGGCTTCGGCTGCAGTTTGTGAAAACGGCCAGTTGGGCGTTATGTATTTTGACCTCAGTAAGGCGTTTGATGTGGTGAACCATCAGTTATTAATTAACAAGCTTGCTAAGTCCGGTGTAGACGCAAGCCTTGTTGCCTTGTTGTCCAACTATCTCCTTGACCGGTCCTTTTATATAGCTGTAACTACAAAAAGTCTAGTGTTTACCCTGCAACAAGTGGTGTACCCCAGTGTTCCGTGCTGGGTCCATTATTGTTTTCTGTCTTTATCAATGATGTGTCAACAGTGTTAACAAACTCTTCTTTTCTTCTCTATGCTGATGATGTCAAACTATTTAGGCACATTAGCGGTGTTCAGGATTGCTGTGCCTTGCAGAGGGATGTGTCGGAATTATCGGTCTGGTGCAGGAAAAACTGCCTAATTTTAAACCCCACTAAAACAAAGGTTGTCACCTACAGCCGGAACACCCACCGTCTGCTGTTTTCCTACAGTATTGAGGGAGCTCCTCTGCAAAGGGTTGAGGAGATTAGGGACCTAGGGGTGCTTTTCGACAGTACCCTCTCTTTTTCTCCTCATATTAGGCTCATCACCCGGCGAGCACTCCGAAGTCTTGGAAATGTGTGTCGGATTACAAAGGAATTCTCTTCTCCAGATCCATTTCTAATGCTATACAATGCAATATGTATACCACAGTTAGAATATGCTTCTGTTGCCTGGAACGGCATCTCCAAATCTAGTAGTCAATTAATAGAACGTGTGCAGAAGAAGTTTTTATCCATATTTAAGCACCGTCATCACAATCACAGTTTTCATCCTGATTCTGACTTACCCATAGTCCCTTCCATCCCTTCCTTGAACTGCAGACGTATGCGTGCAGACCTTACATTTCTTCACAAAATTGTTCATGGTGACCTTTCTTGCGCAGACCTGCTTAACTGTTTAGAGTTTAGTGTACCATAAAGGCCCACCAGGTCGCATCGCCCGTTCTTGACCGCTGCGCGCAACTCCAATCATTCTCCTGTGCCCAGAATACAGAATTGTTACAACCGCTTCTTTGAACGCCTTGACATCTTTCAGAAATCCTTTACAATTTACCGTACAGCGCTGTTGAATACAGTATGTTAAACACCTATGATATGTCTGTCGTTCTTTTTTAGGGGCGAAGCTCCTAAAGCCTTGGGTCTGTCCATCCCTTGTGTCTCGTGGTACGTGACCGCCGCATGCTTTCGGATATGTCGCAAAGTGGGCCGCGTTGCACGCGCAAGAACCGGCTGCAACCGGAAGCGCAAACTCGGCACCGGGAGCGCGAGCTTGTCTGTCTTCGCCAACGGAGGCGCGAGCGCACGTGCACTGCGAGGGGGAGATCACGCAAGAGATCACGCCACGAACGCAGGCAGTCGTTCTCGGAGATCGAACGAGACGCAAGGACCTTTGCTCGTTTCCTCTCGTCTTGTTCGGGCACAAGTTCGACCTAAATAAAAGTTCTTTCTTTACCGTTGTGTCCCATCCTACCTGACAAATTGTGGTGGAGGTGCGGGGTAGTCCTCGATGGCGCGGTGTCTTTCACCAGGTCTGGGCCTGGGAGCATTGACTCCGAAGATAAAAGTTGATTTGTACAGTGTACGCACACAGTCTTACGTCTTTCTTAATGATGTAATGGGCGAACTTTCACGGGAGAGTTACGGTTACCGATGATCTCCCCCTCTCGAGCTTCGCCCCACTTGTCATCATTCATTCCGTGGATATGGCGTGATTTTTTTTTTCTGGAATTTGGTTTCTCTGCGGTTGTGTCTATCCAACTGATAGTTGCCTATTTTTGAAACAATTTACTGTCATTTGTTCGTCTTATCATTTGTCTCTACACTCTTGCCGTTGTTTTTGTTGTATTGCTGTCAAACTTTGTTGCTCTGCCTGTCGTGTGGCCTTTACGAAAGGCAGAGCAACATAGGCATCTTCTTTTTTTTTTTACCTGTACCCAGGCTCCGCCTGTGCTTTATTTCTGTCATTTTCACAACTTCAATTTGTGTGTGTCTTGTCACTTGTTTGTTTCTTTGTATATGTTTCTTGTATTTTGTTTTCATGTAACTACCCGTGCACCAGCACTCAGGCCTCTGGCTGTTCCTGGGCACGTAAATAAACATGATTGATTGATTGATTGATTGATTGATTATTATTATTATTATTATTATTATTATTATTATTATCGTGTCTAAACTGTCACCGTCCACCACCTCAGCCCAACTGACGGAGCATCTTTCAACGGTACATGTCATACCTCTGGCTTGTCAGCGGCTGAAGACCAAGTACAGTTCATATTCTTCCTTCTGCGTTACGGTCGATGAGGACTCCTTCGAGCGTTTGAGCGATCCTTTGTTCTGGCCGAAGGGCTGCCTTTTCAAACCTTTCCGCGGAAAGCTGCATCCCGAAATGTTCTGTTCCACTGATGTCCCACACGATGAAAAAAACTAACAATAGGGTGGACATTTACTATCAAAATGCCCGCGGCCTTCGCACTAAAGCGTCCGAATTTTTTGCTAATGTACTTTCCACAAATTTTCCAATTATTGTAATTTCTGAATCCTGGCTCTGTAGCGACATTAGCTCTAATGATTATTTCCCTCCAAATTACCAAGTTTTCCGCAAAGATAGGAATTTTACTGGGGCTAAACAAAAGGGAGGGGGCGTATTAGTTGCGGTCGATTGTGGTCTTCAGTGTAAGAGGCGTCAAGACCTTGAGGGCGACAATGAGTGTGTCTGGCTGGACATCCGACTGACTGGGGGCGAGAGGCTCTTAATAGGGGCGTTTTATATTCCCCCCGATGTTCCTATTTCTTCGTTCAATGAGCTACTTACTTCTGTAGAAGAAGTTTGCGCTTCACACCAAAATCACCAGTTTATCATTCTAGGGGATTTCAATGCACCTGGTGTACAATGGGACAGTCTAACTAACCAGCATTACAATTATTACGTACAGCAAAAATCTCGCATTGTTTTAGACTTCCTAGATTTCACATCCATGGCACAACTGAATAACATCAAAAACTGCTCCGAAAATATCTTAGACCTCTGCTTCTCAAACATACAGAACGCGCGAGTATCAATGGTGGATATCTCTCTTGTCAAACCCGACAAGCTTCATCCTCCATTTTCAGTTTCGGCTCCCGTTTCGATTCGGCATTGTGGTACCTCACTAAAGTATAATGAACTCTCTCCCTTCTGTTATGCACGTGGGGATTACATTGGCTTGTATAGCTTTTTTTCTTCGTTAGATTGGTCGGAAATTCAAGAACTTCCTGATTGCAATGCACAGGTCGAACGGTTCACCGAAATTGTCAAAAGCGGTATGGACCAATTTATTCCCAAGTATAAACCAAAACACTCCAAGCACCCACATTGGTTTTCGAAAGAACTTCGTACGACTCTTAAATTAAAAGACCGCTGCCACAGAAAGTATAAGAAAACCGGGAGTGACGAATGGAAACAGAACTTCTGCTCTTACCGTAAATTATGTAAAAACCTTTATGAGCGGGACCAGGCGCTCCTATCTCGATTCTGTAGAGAGTAGTGCGAATTCTCAGCCTGAAACATTTTGGAGATACATCCGGTCCCGTAAGAACAACTCACATGATCTTATCAATCTTGTAGATTCCTCTGGGGAAGAAGTTCATAATGTCGCCAACCACTTTGCTCAGCACTTCAGTGCCACATGCGGCCAGCGTGACGTCTCTGAAATGAACATATTGTTAAATCGCGTACAGGGCTCCAGCTTAGTGCTTTTGGACGAGCAGTTGGTTTTGGAGAGCCTAAAGCGCATGAAACCGTCATTGTCGTGTGGAGCTGACGGAATACCTCCAGCTATTCTCAAAACATACGGCAGCATTTTTGTACCTGTTTTGACGGTGATATTTAACCAGTGTCTAAAAACAAACGTGTTCCCTCTCGCGTGGAAAATTTCTCGAGTCCGTCCTATTTTCAAGTCAGGCTCCAAATCGGATGCAACAAACTACAGAGCAGTTTCTCTCCTTTGTGCTTGTTCCAAGCTGTTTGAGACAGCGCTGTACAAATTACTGTCAAGTTCTGTACAGAATTTTCTTGTAAGTAACCAGCACGGCTTTATATCAGGAAGGTCGACAACAACTAATCTCTCCTGCTTTATGGAGCAGGCCTCGGCAGCCATTTCTGAGAGGGGCCAGCTCGACGTTGTCTACTGTGATCTGAGCAAAGCATTTGACGTGGTCTGCCACACGCTGTTACTTAAAAAGCTTTTACAGGTAGGAATTGATACACCACTCGTGGCATTGTTGGGTAGTTATCTAGATAACCGGTTCAGTTTCGTTAGCGTTAACGGGCAGACGTCTGCTCTGTACAGATCAACAAGCGGTGTGCCTCAAGGCTCCGTGTTGGGGCCTCTCTTGTTCTCCATTTTTGTTAATGATGTGTCAGCCGCAATTAAGATGTCTTCTTTCCTTCTTTACGCTGACGACATTAAAATATTCAGACGGATTGAGTCCATTAATGACTGCATTGCCCTGGAGCAAGATATATCCTCATTTTCCAAGTGGTGCTCAGACAATAGATTAAATCTTAACTCTACAAAAACAAAGGTCATGTCTTATAGCAGGAAAACGAACCGCACTTTATTTTGCTACAGTATTAACGGCGGTTACTTGTCTAGAGTTGAAGAGATCAGAGACCTCGGCGTGCTTTTCGACAGTGCCTTAACTTTCTCACCTCATGTCACTCAACTTACTAGGCGGGCGCTACGCTCTCTTGGGGCTGTATGCAGGTTTTCTCGAGAATTCCGGTTTCCTTCTTCATTCCTAAAACTATTCAGAACGCTTTGTATTCCGCAACTAGATTATGCTTCTGTCGTTTGGAATGGAACCTGTAGTTCCAACTGTCAACGTATAGAGCGTGTACAAACCAAATTTTCATCAATATTTAGGCATCGTTTTCCTTCGGAGCCTATCCCTATAATTGTTTCTCTAAGTTCCCGGCGGACCCACTCAGACCTTCTTTTCATGTACAAATTGCTTCATGGTATTATTTTATGCCCGGAACTACTTGAATCAATCAGTTTTCGCGTTCCACAAAAAGCTACAAGGCTCGCCCACCCTTTTAAAGCAGCTGGAGCTCTCAGCACACGTTCTCCTCTTCAAAGGATGCAGCATCTGCTTAATGTTCACTCCGAGAAGCTCGATATCTTCCAGCGTCCTCTTCGGGAGTTTTTGGCCGGGTTGTCAGCTCTGACACACTAGGTTCATCTTGGCAGTGCTCTTTTTATTCACTTATCGTCGTGACGTGTGCATTGACTTCACCGAGCTTGTTCTTGTTCCTGGTTATTCATGTATTGTGCTGATACTGCGACTGTAATTATCGTAGAATTTTTCTTTTTCTGCCGTTTTTATCATTAAAAGTTGCCATATTCACTTCATGCGTCCATTTGAAACTGAAAATGTACGCTTCCAGAATCTTGTAAAAACTTTCTTCTTTTCACTCACCCTTCCGTATAGTTACGCTTATTGTAAGGTGTCTTCTTGCAATTGACCAGACTTTACAGTTTCTATTGATTGTGTAATGTTGCCTAAAATTACACTATGGCATTTTTACTCTACTGTGAAGTTGTAGTTTCTTCTTATTGTTTGCTCACTCACTGTTCTTTTACCAGCTGTTGATGCATTTCATTGCTGTCTTATACCTTTCTGTGCGCCAGCACGACTTGATTGTGTAAAGTCGGTTGGATTGCACTATTTTATTTCTAACCTTCTTTGCCGTTTTTTGTAGGTCTTTCTTTCTTTTCTTTTTTTTTTTGCTCACTGAGTGTTTATTAGCAAATTGTTGATGTACTACAGTGCTGCATTTTCCCCTCTGAGTGCTCCAGCACGAAGGCCTCCGCTGTTCCTGGGCACTATAATAAACATTGATTGATTGATTGATTGATTGATTATTATTATTATTATTATTATTATTATTATTATTATTATTATTATTATTATTATTATGCTTTATAGGGGCTTAGCAGAGCCCTGCTAAATTTAGGTCGGGGCTCTGTCCCTTCAGCTTATATATGTCGTCCATGGCTTGCAAGTTAAACATCTGGGTTCGTCGAAATAGTGCGTTGTATGATGACGCGCAGCTACCTATAGGAACACTGATTTGTTTAAGCTGTTCACCCAGTTTTTAAACTCGCCGTGGTGGCTCAGTGGCTAAGGCATTGTGCTGCTGAGCACGTGGATGCGGGTTCGATTTCCGGCCGCGGCGGCTACTTTTCCGATGGAGGCGAAAAGCAAAAACACACATGTGTTCGAGATTTCGGCGCACGTAAAGATTCCCACGTGGTCAAAATTATTCTGGAGCCCTCCACTACGGCACGCCTCATCGCCTGAGTTGCGTCGGCGCGTTAAACCCCGCAATCAATCAATTGGTTTTTAAACCAGAACAACGGCATTTCCCGTCGCGGTGGCTCACTGGCTAAGGCGTTGTGCTGCCAAGCCCAATCACGCGGGTTTGATGCCGGCCGCACTAGTTGCTTTACTTATGGAGGCGAAAGGCGAAAACGCCTGTGTCACGATATTTTGGCGCTCCTTAAAAATCCCGAGGTGGTTAAATTAATCTGGAGCCCTCCACTAAAGCACGTCTAGTAGCCTACGTGCAGCCTTCCCGCGTTGAATCCCACAATAAATCATTCAACAATGGCATTGCGCGTAGTAGCGTTTGTTGGGGTGCCTAGTTCATTATTCATTTTCAACTGTGACTGTATGCGGTACCAAACACTAACACAGAGATGCACAGAGTTCCGTTGTATCCTTTCAAAACTCAGCAGGCGTGTCTTTGAATCAGGCGTGCCTGTTGCTTAAAGTCTATTTTTATCTCTTGTAATGACAAACTTTCAGTCCAGAAACGGTGGATTAGTGTTGGTTCGTTTGCCCATGTCTTTTGTAATATATTTCTTTAGAATTCATTTACCGCGATTTGCAGAGTCGTTGTGACTGGAATAATGTCTTAGGAGTTTTTTAGGCTTGCGGACAATTGTATAAAAAAGACAAGTACTGTGCCGTTGTGCCGAACGAAGAAATTGTATAGTCTATCGTGGACACTTTAAGAATCCCGGGAAAGGCCAGAAAATCCCACACGAGCTCCCCTCAAATGATTCACTGCAATTTTTAGGCATTTCAATTTCTTTTGCAACAGATCACACTTTCTGGCCGTACTCTTCGGGACGCTAAAAGGGCCTACTAAAGTACGAGTCCGCCCACTGACACAGTGTTAAGATGGCAGCCGCTAGCATTTCCATAGAGGCCACTCTCGTAAAGTAGTGCCCCGTGCTGTGTGTGAAGCTTTGAAACAGAATTCGCCATGCTTTCTTCCAATGGCTACCTTTGCTATGTCCGGGTAGCTGTAGCTGTATGCCTTCATTAGAAGGTTGAACAAAAAGAGGCCGGAACAAGAGCAGAATGTCGCAGTGGTTCCGTCCGTGCACGAGCCGGGCGTCCCGCAAATATGAAGCGGCTGCAAATGCGCTCGGGATCCAAATTTTATTACGTGCATCACGCATGTTCACACTGCTCTACCCACGCCTTGCTTGGGATAAGAACAAAAAAATGCGCGCCCCTGTGAAGGTGGTTACAAAGTGAAGCTGTAAGCGACACCCACATCGATTACCCATGCGACGTAACTTGAATTCACGCACGTGGCTCTAAAAAGAGTGAAACCAGATACAACTGAACTGCACTTAGCCATACCCTTTTTATTACTTCAAAGAGATAATGTTTGCTCAGGTCAAATCAATGCATGATCCATGAATGGTGGTTGGTTGAGTTGTATTGGTGAAGCACATGAGTGGAAACTGTTTTTTAATAAAATGAAAGGAAGCTCAAACCCGCTGTTAGATGATCTCACGTATCCTCTTTCTATGCCGCCGCCGGCGGAAGCGACGAGATCGGCGACAGAGACGGAGGAGAAGCAAGATGCCATACGTTGGTGTGAGCTTCCTTTAATTTTTACAAAGTCCTAACGCATGCGCTAGGCGCGCACACGGCCACTACGTGCGCCGCGGGCGAAGCGCACAGCGGCGCTAGAGGTCGCGTGGCGCTATCATGTGGCATTCAGCGAGAACAAAGGGGGTAAACCAGCAGATGCTCGGTGAATGCATCGTCTGTCTGCCCCGTCTCCGCGTGGGCTCGTAGCTCAATCGGTAAACAACGGGCGCTCGCTCCGTTTTTTTATCCGTTCCAGGTTTAATTCCTGGCGGTGCCAGTAACTTCCTTTATTTGTTCGCGGGAGTTTTCTGTTGACACTAACGGTCGCGACAGAACCCTTGGGGGTAGAGGTAAAAAGCTTGGTTTTAAAACGTGGCTTCGACAAAAGGCACGTACAACGTCTTCATAGAGTGCAGGCGTCGTTAGGAAATTACGCGCGATGCGGAAAGGGCACTTGGTTCCCAGAGTTCGTTGCCAAGTACGTTGCGCTTCCATATCATTTTTCCAACTGACCGGAGGCGCGCAATGTCACGTAGAACGCTAATGTGTTTTGTGGAAACTTTGTGTGCCTACATATTACACCACAAGCCAGAATTCTAATTCACTACATACGGCGTAGCTTTGCAATTATTACTCACCTACATTTTTTTCCTAATATAACAACTACCCCCTTAAAAATTAAAAAAATATATATTCTAGGAGTTCTCCGTAATTAATCATATATGACACACACAGACGGCTGTAATTTAGTCCCTTTCGGTGTACTGGGGAGCGTATTACTTGCGAAGCGACAGCCGTCTCCAGTTCAATATTGAGGGCACTTTCTCTTGGTGTTCGTCTCGCGCTGTCTTGGCTTGGGCGTGGATCCATTCCTATGTGTTCGTTGCCTTTTGGGAATCGATGTGTTGGCATTGTGTCCGTATGCGACTATTGCAGAAATACTGCCGAGGAGAGATGTAGAAAAAATGCCTTTGCCCTTCAGAACTTCCGTGGATCAAACTCACGCTTTCCTCTTTCTGAGCCTGGAGTCATAACCGCTCAACACGCAGCAACAATGTGCAAATGGCGACACGTACTTCATGTGCTCAGTGATATGATACGATCTCAAAACAAAACAAAACAAAAAAAATCTCGGATGACAGCTAAGCACGGGAAAGCGAAAGCATTACCATTGTACTGAGCAGATATGCCGGTAATGCGGGAAAGGCCATGCTCTTTAACGCCGAGGCGACATTTTACCCGAAGAAGTGCAGGACCGACCTCCGTGCGCAGTGGAATCAAATTTATTTATAGATTGCATACTTCATTTAAAGGAAGCTAAAACATTCGAAACCTCGGTTATTTGCTAAGGTGGATTACCTACTTGGTTTTTAGCACATGACAGATCTGACACACCATTTAGGGATTAGTATGAGGAAATTTTATTTCTCTTGAGCGTTGAGGACGGTAATACAAAAGAAAGACACATATATACACGCACACATGTCTGTTTGGACTGTAGTGATCATGAAAATGGCGACTATCTATACCTACAAACAAAAGTGCCCGGATAACTGACTCACTGACTGACTCATCAACGTCCAGCCAGAACTGCTAGACCTAGAGACTTGAAATTTCAGAAGTATATTTTTGTCATTGCGTAGGGGCTCACTAAGGCGGGAGTTTCCAAAATTGTACTGATAACCAAGGAAAAGGGGGAAATTGTGTTTTCGTAAATTCGTGATTATCTCGTTCACCCGTTCACTTATCGAAGTGCTTTTTTCTGGTATGTGTAGCCCTTAAGAATATCTAAAAAGTGGTTTTAGGGTTTTGCCCCAACCAACACTGTTTGGGCGATTCTGCTTCCGGAACAAAATGGCTGTTCTTACAGTTTCTTCAATAAATGTTTCACTGATTGATTTATCCAATTAGTTTTTGCTTGTAAATGTTACCGACAAAAATTCATAAACCAATATTAAGTATTTCGCCCTGCGACGCCGTTAAAAGTGCGAAACGGATTTTTAAATTTGCTCCAATGACGAGCCGAAAAGGCTTAACTTTTTATGTGGCCGCCAAGCGGAACTGGTCGTTGTTGAAACTTCAAATTTGAGAAGCAAATTCCTATCATGGTGCACCAGCTCAATATTGCGTAATTTTTCAGAAATTACGCAGCTGAGACAGTGAGAAGCGTTAAAATATTGTTCCACATTTTTTTGTTTCTATCGCAGGCCCGTTGAGATATCGACAAAGTTTTTGTTGATACAGGTAATCAACACAAATGTGTAAAAACTGTTTTAGAAGATTTTTCCGTAGCACCATGTAAGAGGAAGAATCAGGATTCTCGGTAAATTTGCTCCTTTACGGATTTCTCAATAATTATTTAGCCCGTTGATATAGTGAATCCGTTTTTGCTTATACATGCTGTCCATAAAGTTGTCCAAAACCCAATGCGAGGATTTTGTCCCACGAAACGTATAAATGGGCAAGCGGAGTTTTTAAAATCACACTCTACAACTGGAATTCACTTAAATTTTCCCGCGTAGCAAAACGGTCTCCATCTGTTGAGAATTTCTGCAACCACATGCCTCCAGTAGGATCCCATGCTCTTTATCATAAAACTGTGACTAATGGGTATTCTTGGCATCAACCCCATTATACTTCCCATGGGTAAGAAGTCCTTTGGGCACATCTAATTATGACAACTTACCAAGTGTTATACCCATTCGTGTAATTATATAGTGGCCCACCCGGGTATCGCCGGGTACTACTGCTAGCTGATGATACACTCAAAATGCATTTACAGCTGATGGCACCTAGAAGCTTGAGGTCTAAGCCGTGTTTTCAACTCAAAAAATGAGCCTACAAGTAACTAATCTACTCAATATGCCCATCCAAATATGAGACGGATGAGCTTGAGGTATGAAACCTGGTTTTACATCGTGCAACTTGGATAGCCACCCCGTGCACACCCAACGGGGCGCTCGTTTTTTCGCACCTTGTTTACCAACGCTGCCGTTCCTATTCTTTAGTCATTTTATTGTCGGTACAGCAGTTACATATTGCGCCTCCTTGAGTTCCATCTTTCAGAGACGATACGCTTCGATACGTCTCTGCGGCTTCATTCGTTATAAATAAGTGGTTGTGGCCGGCTCGGCACCATTGAGCTAACGACTGTGAGTGCGGTGGCACAAGGTGAGGAGATGATCGACTGGTATGCGTAGGCATGCAGCGAGTGGCTGCACTCTTATGCGCCACGTAACCACCGCGCTCCCTTTCTCCGCAGCGTGAGTAGGTTTCGCCAGCTGTGCTGATCCAGTAGATGCACGCGCTTCTGTCGTTTAACCACCACCACAAGGGACAGGAGCGCGCTCAATTGCGTCATCGTGGTTGCTATGGGTGCTGCATTGCTACAGTATGGTTACCAAGGTTCCAGAACTGTTACGGTTACATTTGCGCTATGGTCGCGGCTCTGCCTTGGTTGCGCTATAGAGGAGAGCCATTTTGCCTCCTTTCGGAGAATTACCCGCTAGGGTACTGTATACGATAAATGCCCGCGTTCAAATCCAAGGGTCCTAGGTTTCAATTTAAATGCCGGTAAAGCTTTTTTCTAGTGTGGCACATAAAGTGTTGCAAACGGATTTCTCGTTGAGCGCACATAAGCCTCGTATACAGGGACCCGACGAGGGAGAGATGAGTAGAGAAAAACGAGTTTTTTGGCTCACCGCATCGACGAGTTTTTTGGCTCACCGCACCATTGAGCAATGAGTGTGCTGAAATTCACTCGCGTGGTGTTGACGGATTGTTTTTTTATTGAATTGAGTTGCATTTTGGGAGGACTTCGTATCTATGGCAATGCTGCTGGCCTCTTTAAACCCTATTTCGGTTTAGAGGCCGATTGTAACGCGCACACAAATTTTAAGGCTACCTTCTAGCAAAAAAAAAAAAAACCGTTGCGCGGTAAAATAGTGCAAATACGGTAGCTACTTTTCCGAGAATCCCTCCGGTCTCGATTCTGTGGACGGGGTTCAGATAAACGCGGGGGGGGGGGGGGGGGAAGGGTGGGTCGATAAAGCTGATCCCGTTAGTCGCTCGACCCTTCCTCGTCACGTCCATGTATCCGGGGCTATAGAAGTGCTTCAGGTTTTATGTGGCAAAGGGTTCAGCGAAGAGCGTTGCGCATTGCGAACGTTTCACGACCGACCTTACTAACATCATAGCGCAGTGCAGCAGAGTTGCTTACCTACCTCCGATATAGTTTTACTCAACAGCACATGTGATTGTGCTGTTCAGTATCAGAAGCGCCGGTTTGTCAGTTCGCGTACCTCCATCGACTAGTTAGATGGCGCACTGAGATCAGCCAACACAAGTGTAAGCGTTCCATATAATCGACTCATGTTGATATTTCGTGAAGTAAGTGACGAGATTTATAGCTCTTGACTCACGCTCGAATTTCTGCACCACCGAGAAATTCTTGCCCGTTTTTCTCTTCCTTTTTACACCCTTAAATAGTAAGAAAATTTTCTTACTGTATAAGAAAATGAAACAGGGAGTTGTCGCATCCTGATTGTTTAAGGAAATCCTGCCTGTGGGAGGGAGGGGGAGAGTGCGTATTTGTGGTGTGTGTGTGTGTGGCGTTGTGAACGTAACAGACTGTAATAAACAAAAATCTCCCTGGCCGCTATCGTCGTAATCACCAATATTCTTCACGTGTGTTTACAGTTCCCGCTTTGGTGTTTGGCATGTCTACAATGCATGACCACAAACAACGCGCTTCTAAGGTCTCCCACGTGGCCAACCAATAATTTATAAAATTTACCGGCGATCACGACCCCGTTACACGACCTAAAATTGACCTTCGGTTTTGCGGTTGCGATGAATAGTTTCGAATAATATTTCAAACTCCTCAACCAATCCTGACGGTGGCGTGCGGGCTCGTACACGGGCATGTGGGTGTTGACCTGACGCAGATGACCCTCAAGGTAACGGCCTTGCCAGCTTTTTCAATCCCCGTGAGCGTGTCGCATGCGTCATGTCAAGTGCACGTTTACATGGGAACAGGGCACCAACGGCCCGTAGTTTTGCTGTTGCTCTTTCGATATGCGTTAAAATCTCCAAGCCATGGGGAATTGTTCCTCCCAGCTATAGGAGCTGATACAAATTATGATGCCTGAATGCAAATCCCACACTTAAACGTTGTTATCAACGAGGAATGGTGACTGGGGCAGGTGCGGATCCAGGTGCTTACTTTGGTTGAAGGGGGGGTGGGGAAGGGGGGAGGGCGGTTAAGGCACAACCAACCAAAATGTCATGATTTGTGCTCGTTGCACGCACATCTAGTGCTTCTTTCATCAATATCTTGCCGACATGCATGTGACCAGTTTAAAAAAACGCTTGGTTATCGCGATGATGACCGCATAAGCCTTGAACGACCGTCTACTAAGGGGAAAATCTTGCTGTTGGGAGAAAGCGATTAGCACGCTCCCACAAAAGCCTGTTTTCTTCTCGCTTCGTAGAGCTCCGCTCCAGAAAGCCTGGTCCGTGGGACCTCGTCCGGGAAGCGGACTGCGCCGGGTGGCCCTTTTCTTTTGCATCCGGGAGCAGGGCTTCCGTAGCAGTGCGCGCGTAACTAGGTCCCACAAATCGAGCGCTGTGATTGGTTCATCGGACCTAGTGCCTTTTGTTTACTTTCAACCATCTGGGGCCGTATTCTTGACTGCACAAATTCCGAGGGAAGTGGGGAATTTGCCGGAAGTCTTTTCTGATTGGCTCTTAATTTGGTCACGTGCTTGCGGTTGACAAACCAGTTGCGTGTGCTTTCGTCATTTTAACGTTCGTGATGATTACTGTCAACACTTCTTAAGTTTGCCTTATTTCTCTCTATGTGAAGTGCACAATTCTTGGCCAGCAAGGCAAAACTAGACGAAATGCAGCGGACATGACAACGTAGGCCTGTCTTTATGGCTTGCAGGCCACGCCCTCTCTGTGATTGGCTGGAAAGATGTGACGTAACGTAAAGAGGTAAATAGGATGTATACGTCAGACATAGCTTTAGGCTGCGTAAAAAATGACGTGGTAATACGGAACAACTTGCAAATGACGGCTGCTTCTGCCGCGAAATAGGGAAAAAAAATTCCCCAACTTTCGGCGCCGCGAAATGTCCGTGAATTTGCAGCAGGCGCAGTTTCGCACGACCCGCGGATTAAAGCATGTTTTCTACCGAAACAAATAATAGTTTCGACTGTTTTCAAGTCAGCGATCACGGAGCATACAAATGACGTGCAGTATTTTGCTTTTATGTTTGGCAATAAAATAAAAATTATTTGTTTGGCGTAACCGCAACATCAGGGGGCAGTACAAGGCTCTCTATGACAAAGAGAACCCAATGCATGGCATTTGTCCACACTCGTCCTAATAAGCTGCTGGGTCACATGATTGAACTCAAAGGGAAAAATAACAAAGAAAAGTGACCCTTTTGTTCATTACAGCGCTGATTGAAGTCAAGCTTGACGAATGAGTGGATCAACGACATCGGTGCGCTCCGCAGTTATCAGGCGTAGGTAGCGCTTCGCTGCCCTTATGCGTCTTACAAGCGATGGTCGCGACCGTCTTTTTCTGTGATCATGCCATAAACTTGTACATGGCAGCAGACGACAGCATGGCGGCGGTGGCGGCCGGGAAGGTGATAACGCGACAAAACTTGCATTGAAGCAGACAGCTCGTATATGTTACTAAAAGCGATTGAAAGAAATAAACAGATACGGTAAAAAAGATTGTGTGATGTACTTTAGCTCAAAATCCCCCTTTCGCTCACTTTTAGACCAACGTTACTCGATCGCCTTGTTTTTCGACTCGACCGGAAGGCATAAAATATCAAAGAACCCTGGACCCTGGATGTATGCAAATTCCATCTTTGACCGGTACCCCAGCAGTCGCTGCTGAAGTCGGCAGCAACGCGTGCTCGTGGTATGGACCCCCATTATCCTGCGTTCATTCATGCTGATAAATAGCACAACATTGATGGCCTCTATACGGGTGTTGCTGGAGCTGTTCTTGACTGTTGGATGGCGCTCCGTGGAGGGCTCTCCGGTATTTGCACTTAGAGGCCTCGGCCATGCAGAAAGTGTTGCATCATGGCAGTGTGGCGATGACACTTATTACGGCGCGGCCCCGGCGTTGGCAGAAGGAGTGACCTTTTTTACTTTCCCTCCGCTTTTGGCTAATTAGATGTAGCGCCTTAGAGATTGCGTGGATGGGCTTTTAAGTGAACAGGTGAGGTAATTAGCGGCCTCGAGGAACCATAAATTCCTAAAAGGGCGAGTTGCAGTGCGCGGCCTAATGCGCCCCGGAGGACTGAAACAAAATCGAATAAATTTAGGCTCAGGGCACTAGACGAGCTGCATAAGCAAATGAGCATAGTCACCTTCTGTACCCGCAAGGAAAGCCGCCAAGAAAAGGAAGCCACGACCAACGCGGATGCTCCGCCAACGCAGTCTGACGCGACATGAATGGGCAATAGGCACTTCATTTTAAACTACTTATATCGGCGTGAAAAGAAAACGACTAGCGAAGGTTCGCATGCACTCATTAAACGTGAGTAGTCAAATAATCAGTGACTTCGAAGGTCTTGAGGGCGCTGTATACTTATTTCAGCGTATATTCCTGTTCTGGCTGATTTTAGAGGATTTTCCTAGCCCCCCGCCTGTATCATAAACTGGCGTGTAGGCGGCGATCGCCAGTGTGAGTGAAACTGCCCACGTTTCAGTAGAGAGATGGAAAGGAAAACCTTCCTCTTTATGAATAAAATGGATCCAAAATTTACATTTTTTGAAACGGACATAACTTAGAATTTCGCCCCTCGTCAGCGTTTTTTTTAGTGCGTCTTACAGGCATTCCAATGACAGCCCATAGCTATCGCCTGTAATTGCATCTTGAGTCGGTGTCGGCCCACGTTTGAGTACATGGTTAGGATATGAAAAGGCTTCAGCGCTGGCGCACAGCGCTAGTAGACTTCATCTGACTCCGCTTCAGTGTGCGCAGCGATCCAATTTGTTTTAAAAATGTGTTATCACTGTACAAACTGACCTCGTTCGATTTTCGTGAGAAGTGCTGACAAACAAGCTTCCTACACGCATTTCTGGGACAGGAAGCACTACGCACTTCTCGGTAATATCTGGCCGGAGCTACATCAAAGAGTGATGCTTGCCGGCAATGATTGTGCCGCCATCTCATAGAAAGTTAGCAAACTTATCAAATGACCCCCGTACAGTATTGGAAAACGCAGCGCGTGTTTGATTAACGCTCACTGTCAACCATTCAGCTATATTTAACAGCAGTTCTCTACACAGAGTTACGCTGCGGTGTTAATTTATCACGCAGATATTTAAATGTAGTAATCAGAACACACTTACGCAGGTCCTTTGATGTTATGGAAGACCTACAGTTGCATAGATAAATCTGTGTGGATGCACAGGAAAACCGCAGCACTGCATATACCGACTTAAATGTCCATCAAGTAGCTTGTCAGAAGCGGAACTTTCAGTGCGCGGTTTTTCTAGTTTCAAATCAAAGCTAAAGACACCATTGTACGTCATCCTTCCCATGGTCAACTAAGCCAAGTGAATGGAGGCACTGGCCGTCCTCGATGCTTTCAAGGTATATGTCGTGAATTTCTTGAACAACGACACAGTCTTGCGTGAATATTGAGGAAAACTAAACTACAAAGGGTAAAAAGCCCGTTACAATATGCTGTCTTTGGGACGCTCTTCATACAGAAGCCGCGGAAGGAATAGGACTGATGCATTGATTTCCTTTTTAATACATGCACGGCGATATTTCAGTGTGATATTAAAACTTTTTGTTTGGGACGTTCACTCATAACATGTGGAAATCATTCACTAAAACACATCAAATTTTAAAGATGCATTTCACTTTAAAGCATTTTGAAAGTATTCATGAGTTCAAAAGGTAACACGTCGTGTAGTAAAAAGGAAAACTGTGTTAATAAAGCAGTACTCAATGCACAGGCTCACGCGTACAACTCCAGCACAGGTATTCGAGTACATGACAAGTAAAGGCATTGACACAGGCTTTACCAATTTTTTTTCTGCCTGTGTACATGATACCTAACATAAACAACATTGAGCTCCAGCCACAGCATCGGGGAATCACAGGTACAGATAGGTGCCCATAGAAATACGCCACCTAAATACAAACCCAATCCCGATTTTTACCTTACGTTGAATAGACGCCATTCTCCGGAAAGCAGCTTGCGTGCTAAATTGCATACTCAACTAAAGAACAGATCGATAACGCCTTCTCCATTGTATCACGAGAGTGATATTATGTTACCTCTTTTTGTGTTCTCACATCGGTATAAAACTCCAGCGTTGGCACCTGAGACACTGCGTTATTTTTCCTTCTCGTAGCCCTTCATCGGTTAGACACGTTGGGGCTATCTTTGTGTACGCTGTCGCAACATCTGCCTTGGAAACTGAAGTGAAAGGCCTGAGGTTCAAAATCGCAAAAATGGAGAGCAAACAAAAGGCCGCGCCGCAATGACCTGTGTGAAAGCAGGCATGACAGATGGGTTTTCCTAGCTGCGGTAAGCACCCATGTCGTGTGCTGGTGGCTCACGAGAGTTGCCAAGAGCGGTGCTGATGTTTCATTTGTTCTCATTGCCACCAACCTACAACATTCGCATGTTGTAACGCTGACACCGTCTGGCCAGTTGCAACATAACTAGGCGCAAAAGGAGAGCACCCGGTTGGGTGTTTTCACAGCGGTCGTTGACATCTGAAGCTGCTGGGCTATAGAGCGTGTGATGCGCGACGTCACGTTCCCGTTCGCGGAGCTGACGGTGACTAATAGGCCTTGAAACATTCCAAGGTCCGGATAAAGTCTAAAGGAGGGCTGCACAGTATACAGCCTGTCAGGATGTCATCAGCGATCTGCTGGCCATCTTGATGAAAAAAAGAAAGAAAAACCTCAGAGAGCAAGAAGAAAAAAGCGAGAGAAAGTGGTTTTTTAGAGAAAAGTAAGCTACTCGGTGAAGTTCTGCCTCTGCGCAGAGGGCACATATCTTGCAGGGAGCAGGGGATGGAGGGCGAAAGGCGGGAGGAGGAAAGTGTTGGGGCCTCTAGGGAGTCATAGGCGAGCGTTCAGACCTGTCTCCTCTAGGTATGCGAGTATGTGCCTGAAGGCCTCGGTGCAAAATGGTAGGCCCGTGGGTGTACGATGTCACCTGAGAGGCTCGATGACCGCCCTAGCCGCTAAAAACTACAAATAAGTTTGTGTCGGGCACTGGAGGAGAATGGCAGGTACTTGACGTGGCTGGGTCAAGAAAAGCACTTCTCACCGTAAATGATTTTTTTTTTATTTGGATCGCAAAGGAGATATTGCTATCATGTCGCGTTCACTTCACGAGTTAGAAGCAAATCATAGGTGCGAAGAACAAGAAGAAGAAAAAAGAAATAAAAGGCCGGGAGGTCAACCAGGTGCAGAGCCCGGTTTGCTACCCTGCAATGGGGGAATGGGGCTCAGGGAATAAAAAGGGGGGGGGGGGGGGAGAAGAGGAAGAGATAGGAGTGGGAAAGCGCGCACTCTAGTCCCGTTTCGGGCACTATAGTCTTTCAAGCAAGGTCGTTTCACTCAGGAAACGTAAAAGGGCTTTCGTCGCCTTCGGCGAGGTTGATGGTGAAGACCGATGACTTAGAATAGTTTCCACCGTAAAATGTCGATTGTCCAATCGGCTCAGCGCGGTGGCAAGCACGCTCCTCTCCGACGAGTATTCGGGGCAGCGACACAGCACATGTTCTGTAGTCTCTTCCACCCCGCAGGCGTCACAGTGGGCGCTGCTGGCCATCCCGATGAGGAAGGAGTAGGCTTTCGTGAAGGTCACTCCCAACCACAGTGTACAAAGTAAAGTTGACTGGGGTCGAGACAGCCCATACGGAATACGGCGCTGAAGAAGGGGACCCTGAATATACAGACGGGGATTCGAAAAGTCCGGTGTGTTTCATTGCTGCATGGTAATCTTGCGTGCAAGGGAGCGAAGCGTCCTGGCGGCATCGGTCCTTGAAAGCGGAAGTAGAATGGTGCGGTCGCTCTCATGGCCTGTACGGGCAGCTTCATCCTCCAGCACGTTACCGATGACTCCGCAGTGACCTGGAAGCCACTGGAAAATTACGTCATGGCCGGCTGTGATGGCTTGATGGAATTTTTCTCTTATCTCTGTCACCAGTTGGTGTAGGGGGCCGTAGCGCAGGGCTGCGCGTAAGCTCTGTAAGGCAGCCTTGGAATCCGAAAAGATCGCCAAATTTTGAGGAGTAGCTCCGATGATATGATCAAGAGCCTCACGAATGGCTGCAAGTTCTGTAGCTGTCGAGCTCGTGGTATGGCCAATACGGAATCGAGTTGTTGTAAAATCTGTTGGCACAAACACCGCACCTGCCGAACTGGATGACGTTACTGAGCCATCTGTGTACACATGTTTCCGGTCGTTGTGCCGTTCATGCAGTAACAGCAGCGTAAGTTGTTGAAGGGCCAATGATGACAAGTCAGCTTTTTTTCGAATTCCCGGAACACTGAGATGAATCTCAGGTTGTGCCAGGCACCACAACGGGGAGGTCGGTGTTGCCGCAGGGGCGTACCTTGAAGGGATTTCAGCCCTGTGCGTTGTGATAATGGCTGAAAAAGTAGATCGTGGTCTACTTTGAGGAAGCTGCGCCAGATGGTGAGAAGGCAGCCCCGTGAGGAGCCTGATGTACAGGCGTAGTGTTTCAGTAGCCACGTACGTTGCTATTGGGTGTTCCTGTGCGATGCAAATGGTGCCCACTGTTGATGCACAACGCGGCAAACTAAGACACGTGCGCAGAGCCTGCGCTTGGACGCTCTGTATTACCCGCAGGTTAGTGGTACAAGTGTTGGAAATTGCTGGCAAGCTGTAACGCAAGGCGCCTAAAAAAAGTGCGGAGTACAGTTGCAGCATTCCTCTTACCGATGTTCCCCACGTCTTTCCAGCAAGAAATCTGAATATCTGGGCAATGGTGGTAAGTTTCTTCTTAAAGGAGCACTGACACGAAAATTTTATGTTACACTTTTATTGCTTTTATCGATGCTTAATGGTCTGGCGAACCTGAAACAGCACTTCAAATACTTCAGCGCGCTATAGTTAATTACATTGAACGGCCTGAAAATAGTTTGTTTCAAATTACCGCGCTTTCATCCCGAACGGCGCATATGACAGCCTCCCGGTTTGACCTCACCGCTTTGTGCGGACATCACCGGCGCCCGCTTGAGAGGGTGTTGCGCCTGCTCGCCGCTCGTGGGGCCGCACGCGTGAAGTGACGTCACGAGTTTTTGACGAGCGCTGTCGCGTCACTTCTTTTTCCTCTCCTGGAGTAATGTCACGCTGATGTCCATTTGCTGAGTGCCGCTCCACGCGCTGCTCCGTCGGCGCGATAAATGCGATCCAATTGAACTATGTTCTTCGCGTCGCAGGCCGCTCATATTTCAGCCACGGTATTCTGTTGAGTGAAGGAAGCGAACTGTGCAATAATATTAACGCCGAAAATTGGTGTCAGTGCTCCTTTAAGGAAAGACACATGTGCGCTCCGGGAAATGTCCCTGTCGATGATTACACCAAGAAATTTGTGATGCCTGGAGTAGGGAACCAACCTCCCATTGATCTTGATGGAATATCGAAACATGGGCTTGCGGGTAAATGCAACCAGCGCGCACTTGTCACCCGAGATACTCAGACCTTGTTGCCGCAGGTAAGATCGCGTTACATTGGCCGCCTTTGATTGTCGTGCCCGTAGCTGTGGTCGGTTGACCCCGCAAGCCCAGAGGCAAATGTCGTCGGCATAAATGGAGACGCAGACATTCTTGGGGAGAGCGTGCACAAGTCTGACGATCGCTAAGTTGAAAAGCGTTGGACTTAGCACCACACCTTGAGGAACACCACGTTGAACAAAGTGCTGTGATGTCGGGCCATCCTCCGTCATGACATAAAAAGATCTTCCGGACAAGAAGCTTTCTATCCATCGGTAAACTCGCCCAACAAGTCCGAAGTGCTCCAGGGCGTCTAGAATAGCCTCATGAACGACGTTGTCATAGGCGCCCTTAACGTCAAGGAAGAGGGCTGCTGAAATGCGTTTGCGACTTTTTTCTTGTTGTGCAAACGTTACCAAGTCCACCACGCAGTCTATGGAGGAACGCCTGCGCCGAAAACCAGCCATAACTTCAGGGTATATATTGTTATGTTCGAGGTACCACTGCAGCCGAGTGAGTATCATTCTTTCCATAAGCTTGCATAGGCAGCTAGCCAGGGCAATTGGACGGTATGATGGAAGGTCGAGAGGAGATTTGCCAGGCTTGAGTAAGGGGACCAGACGGCTTACTTTTCACTCCGGTGGAACGATGCCATCCATCCACGCCTTGTTAAAGATGTCCAGAAGCGTTTGACGTGCTTGAGGACCGAGGTGGCATAGTGTGGAGTAGGAGATTTCATCGGGACCTGGGGATGAGCTACGCCGGCAGGATGCCAGAGCCGCCTCTAACTCTTCCATGGAGAAGAGCACGTCCATGCGTTGATCGCGTGATGTGGGGACTTCACGGATCCTTGCAGATCGATAGCCATCAGTTCTAGAGGCAATCTTCACGCAGAAATCTTCTGCGACTTCTATCTCCGGACGGTTTTCATGTAGTGCCAAAGCCTTGAATGTGAAGCGCTGCTGCACAGGTGTCGCCAGGCCACGCAATACTCTCTATATACAAGACAAAGGCTTCCGAGGGTCGAGGGACTCGCAAAATGATTTCCACCGTTGTGCCTGAACCTGAGCGATGCGGCGCTGTATCTTCTTCTGTGTGCTTCTGGCTACCCTTAGGTCGTGTACAGCTTTTGTACGCCGGTACCGTCGCTCCGCTCGCCGTCGAATTGCCCGGAGGCGTTCAAGTTCGGTATCAAACTCTGTCACTTTGGGCGGCATTGTGACAATACGCGTGGAAGCCTGGGTTGCACTGCCGATAGCAGTTTCAAAGCTTGTGGAAAGGCCCTCACAGCAGGCGTCCTCCATAAGAGATTCAAATTTCGTCCAGTCAGTATGTTTGGACACGTTGGGAGATATAGGGTGCCGGAATCCCTTAATTTTGATGTATGTTGGAATGTGATCCCTGCCGTGGGTTTCAATGTCCGTAAACCATTGGATATGTCCTGCGAATTGCCTTGAAGCCAAGGTCAGATCCAGGCAGCTCGCATAGGTCGGGCCGCGGAGAAATGTAGGACTTCCATCATTCAGTACACAGAGCCCATATTCTGACGCGAATGATGCAAGTCTTCGACCCCTGAGGTTCATCTTGGAGCTTCCCCAAAGCGGGTGGTGGGCATTAAAATCACCGGTGAGGATCCAAGGGCCTGGTGTTGTTTCGAAGATATGCTTTAGTCTCTATCGATCAAGGATAGCTGATGGGGATATGTAGGCTCCTAGGAGCGTGAAAGAGAGCTGTCGTTTTTTAACAGTTAAGCATACGTATTGGTTGGTGTCGTGCGGGCGTATCGAATGAACAGTATATGTGAGTTTCCGGCGTATGAATACCACGACTTTGCTACTGGTCCCACCAGTAGATGACTCGATGCCTTCATAGCCGGACAGTCTTATTGCAGTTGGTAGGTTCTGTTCGCAGATCACGAGAATCGGGAACTGATTATTGAATACAAACTGGCGAATATCAGAAATTCGTCGTTTCAGACCTCTGGCATTCCACTGAAAAATGGACGCTCCACGGACTTCCTGGCGGAATGATGCGGTAGCACGGGCCATGATATTACGCGAGGCCTGCCAGTAGTGGACCCAGGGCATCCAGAACTTCCAGGGCGCTCAAAGCGGTCGGCGTTTTTAAGGTATCCAGAAGCGTACGAATGGCGTTGATCAACGCCCTGAGAACCCCGACAATCTTTACGTCATCCTTCGACAAAGCAGTCGGAGTCTGTTTAGACCTCGAATCTGCCCGTCGGGGCTCCACCGGAGTGAGAGGCGGCAGCCTTGGCCACGGTTCCACTGGTGGCGATGACTTCCTGGCTTCGTTGATCTTTGCAGATGAAGCAGTGGCCGCGCTGTTTGTTGAATCTGCTGGTAGTTCTGGTGGTGGTCGTGGAGGCGGGTCTACCGGCGGTGGTGGAGGCAGTGCCTGTGAAGCCGTGGGATTCCCACATGAGTGGTCCTGGCTGTCTTTGACACCAACAGCATTCGACGATCTTCGCCGTCGCGATCGTCGGCGGCGTCGAACTTTCGCAGATGCGTCTTTATGTGACGAGTGATCCTTGAACATCTGTTGCAGAACCTTTCGTTCCTGTATGAGGCGAGGACAGGTCTTCGAAGAGGCGTCGTGTGCGCCTCGACAGTTGGCACATTTTAGCACACCTTCGTTGCAGTCTTTGGCATCATGGGATCCAGCGCATTTGGAGCACACTGTACCTCGTCCGCAAACGCTGCTAACATGTCCGACCCTTAGACACTTGCGACACTGGAGTGGTTTCGGAACGAAAGGTCGTACTGTGTGACGAAAGTGACCCACCTTCACGTGTGCAGGAATACAATCACCTTGAAACACAAGTTTAACACAGCGTGATTTTCCCAGACGACTAACCTGCTTGATGATCGCACCACCCGTGGCCGGTTTGATAAGAATGGGCAAGTCGGCATCCGGGATAGCGAGGTCCACATCATAGATGACGCCCACAGAAGCGCCCTGGCCTGGAGATAAGTAAGCACGAACCTTCATTTGTCCCAGCATCGTGAGTTGATGTAGTGTTTCAACTGCGTCTCGATGCTCGACGTCAATAGCCAAAATGTTCTTACAGTGGTTAATTCTGACCTCCTTAATTTTCCCGGGCAGAATGGCTTCCAAGGAAACAGAAATTGCCTGCCGATTGAGCATCCTGAGGTTGTCATCCTTGGACTCCGGTACGAACAAGACGGTATGAACAGGGGGCCTTCTCGGGGTAGTTACAGTCGACGCGCTCGACGTTGAAGACGCTCCAGATGACTGAGAAGGCGCTGCACGCAGCCTCCTCTTCGCCTTCTTCCCGAGCACCAACTCGAAGCCGTCATCAGTGCTGTCGTCGCTGGGTGCAGAGTACAGCTCGGTGTCCTTGGAGCCCGCCTCGCTCGGGAGGCAGATTCACTTCCTTGGCGTGGCACTATCCGACGGCGGGTTACCCGGCGGAGTGTCCGCAGGTTCCGCTTCCATCATCTCCGCTAGAAGGGAGCGGCGTCCCGACGAGATGAGCGCTAAAAAACGCAAAAAACCGTGAGGACTGACAGAACAGCGATCCGCTAGAGACACATTTCGTCGTCGTCTTCCATAGGTGTGAAAGTGATGTTCTGGCATTATGATCACTTTGCAATCGTCTACGAAGATGCAAAACTCAACAACACTTATTATGTGTGCTTTTCGCAGTTTCAAGAAAATATAAATATGCCAGAGGACTTTACTTATTCTTTGTTGTAGAACACGGCGTATTCACAAACCAAAGCGCTCTCGCTAAGGCAGCAATGACTTCTACCAATATGTTTAACAAATTGCTTTCTCCTGTCTTTAAAACACATTAAACGCGTGCGTATAAAACCACAGCTTCCTGGCGACATGCTCATATAAAATTTATTTGCGCCCAAAGGGACCCCGCAAGACTTTTGATGAACGGTTTCACTTTGCGCTTCGTGTCTGGAAGCACTGAAAAAGCTATAGTTATCGCCAGCAGAGAGCAGCACTCCGTGATTTCCTCATCGCTGCAGAAACGTCTTCCAGCTCCTTCTTTTTATTTTTCGCGATTTTCCTTGAAGGGGCCATGCAGAGAAAATACAAGTTACTTTTATTCGAAAGATTTGGTGTTTTATAGTACCCCCAGCGCTGGTCCGGCAGCAAAGGATGCTTTATTCACTAAGAAATTAATCAATTTAGGTTAACATTTTGGTTCTCCCGCCACATTGTATGTTTTGTGACGTTTTCGATAACGCAATAAGGACAGGTCTTCAAGTGAACGTTAGTGCGAGTTAAGTCTGCAGCGGACTGAGAACGTGTTATTTATCGTTAGTCCGCCTAGAAGACGCCACCATACTGCGCAGGACTGCTGTCCACCCTCGCTTTGTTTCTGACCGTATTTGTTACGGTTGGAAGTAATCGTTGCCTGGAACATTGGGTATCCCTGACAAACAGGGTCACGTAAAACAATGTCGCTTACGCTAATCGGCCAGTGTCGTGTGAGACAACACCAAAGAACCGGACTGCAGTGCAGCAATAACAAGCATAGTGCGCGCAGTACCAATAGCAGTACGCACTGGCACTTCTATGTTTTCGGGTACTTTGGTAACTTGTTTGCTTACCCCACCATTCTTACTGCTATAAAATGAATATGCAATACATTTCAGCGAAAATTGCTCACCCTGCAAGCTTATAAGCCCTGCCTAACTTGCGTTTGCTGCCTTAGCCAATTGCACACGTGTGCTTATTACGTCATAGGCTATAGCGCAGGAAATGAGGTAGTAAGTCGCATGGTCATCCCCTTTTTTCCTAATTATATGCTTATTTCAGCGAAGTTTACGTTAAAAGGGGTGTCCTAACGCGGTATTCTTTCGAATTAACGAAATTCGTGTTGTGTCTGCGTGGCCCCTTTAAAGTGGTTATGGATGCCTTTGTTTCTGCTACTTAAAGGAAGCCGGCCAACAGCCGCGACCCCGCTCGAATGACGTCCTTCGAGTGCTCAAACAACGCCAACAGCAGGAAAGAGAGGAATTATTTTGAGCAAGTTTTTAAGTTATCTGGTTGCCGTTAAGCAGTAATCCTTTGAAGAGGTACATTGTGGCCCACAATTCGAAGTACTGGATCCCCTTATTGACTGCGTTCTGAAAGCATTTGACGCCAAGAAAAACGTTGAAAAAAGTGGTCAGGGTCGCTTTAAGTCTGTTAACGTGGCTTGAATGCGCAAGCATTATTTCTTCTCTCGGTATTGATAGCCTTCCGCGCTTCGGCATCGTTGGTGTACGTGGATGGTTGACCTTGCTTAGCCCATGCAGAAACTAGCAGTGCAAACTATTTCGAAGCAGTTTACATCCCGAAACCCAGCACGACTCACTCCGAAACCTGTGGCCAACACCAGGCAAACTGATGGCTGCACCTATCGCCCTAGGCACGGCCGCTCGATGGCAAGGAGGTCCCGCGTGCTTAATCGCGCGGCGGCCATGGGCCGGGCGTGACAGCTGAGTTTCCTGTTGCGGCCACTACTTTCGGTGGTGGCGCCAAACATCGGTGACGGCGGTAGCTAAGAGTTGCGCGACCATCTACCATCTTGTAATCCAAAGTGCTGAGGGAAAGCCGCCCGCCGCGCGTGTAGGAGCTGCGCCGCCACGCTTCCGACGGCGACCGAAGCGCGGTGGGGGCGCTTCGGTCGGCGGCGCCTTGCGGCGGCCACAGAGTTTCTTAGTAAGTATATTAGCGAGGAAACTGCTCCTGGGAATCCATGTCGTCGTGGGGGGTTATGGGAAGATCCCCGCTTGGGGGTTGGGCTCGGCATGACAATTGGATTTTTAAGTGCTCTCTGGAATTTGTTTTCTTCACTATCCATTAACACGTCTGCGAGCTACGAGGTAGCCGAAATCCTCCCTGTTCTGTGGTAGCTGTGAGCCGTGACATCTGCATGTTCGGTGAAAGAGCAGGCAGTGCGTGATTGTATACAGAACGTTGGGCATGCCGGAGTCAAAGGAGCGTATGCCCGAGCGGGTAACATGCCGCCGCGAAATTTGTAGGCTACGTAAAAAAAGAAACCAAACGCACTTCGACGAAGACAAGATACAACAGATACGGGCAACTGTATCCGTCCTAGCTTGCCTTCGTCCACGACTGTTTAACGCCACGTTTTCTTTTTTCTTCAAGCATGAACCAACTCGCTCAGCAACAAGTTTTGATAAACTGTAGCTGACGGTCGGTGCACCGGTTCATCGCACCACGAAGACGATTTCATAGGCATGCTCTAAAACATTTCCTAGCTCTTCAAACAACGTCTTCCTCCTTCTTCAATATATTCGGGCCCACACCATTTTTGGAGTTTATAGCTTCACCTGTCTAAAGCATGTTGCCATTGATTTAATGCATATAATCCGGGGTCGACTGATGCCATTTAAGAAATGTGCCAGGTTAAAAAAAATGGAAAAATAAAGAAGACATCACAAATTTTATTTAAACTGGTCGAGTATATCCAACCTCTGTTTCACCCAGTAGTGTTCGTTTATATGGATGTTTTGTCGAAAATTGCCCGGCGGACTAAGAACTTCTAGGCGGAAATTCAGTCAAACAATAGTTCACACCGGTTATTACATTGCTGAAGGTTTTACGCAGTGCACCTTGCGGAACCAACAATTTCACATAATACCTGTGCAAATAGTGTCAAATGATTCTCAATCATAAGGCTAATGAAACCATATTGATTCAGTAAAAAATCTGCTGTTCTGCTTAATTTTAGACGTGCTAGCAGTAATCCTGAGGTTCGCCACAAAATTATACGTATAAAGTAAGGTAATAAAATGTCCCTTTAGGGTGGCAAACAAACCGTAGGAGCACGTTTAAAATATGCACGAATACCTCCACAATTGGATTGTCAAATTTTCCTCTATAAATTTTGTGTAGCTACGACAGCTCACATGTTTTATGCAACCTGTTTTTGTCCCCCGTTAATATGTCCTCATATATTCACGAGAAAGCGGGCGAAGTCCTGCCGACATCTGAGACGAATTACCGGATATGGTCTGCGGAAACTGGGCGTCGAAGAAATATTTGTTATAATTCAAGGGCACCCTTACCATCCAGCTCGAAAATGATCCAGTAAATTCGTGAATGGAACCATCGCGAAGTAGAAGTGAACATTGAACAGGAAATTCAACAGAAGGACAGCTGCCGCCTCTGTCTCTGTTTCAGTTCACACTGGTTGCATCCACGAATATCTCTTTAACTAGCCCAGCTTGCAACGCTTCTGCGATCCAGTATATATTGTGTCAATAGCATAAATTTTGGCTCAGCCTCGATGAACAGGTCAACCTGATCTTCCGGGCAAGCGCAGCGGCTACGGCCTGCGGCTTTCCTGGCTAAGAAGATGCCACCCGCATTTCATTTTTATCTGATTTTTTTCGGCTCCAATAAACGTTTTTCAATAAAAAAAACATCTATAGATTAATATGTACCTACTTGTAGTTTCGCTCGATATTTTAATAGCCATTTTGGGTGGAAGGTATTATTCAGTATAAATCCGAAAGCCAAATCTTGCCAATGATCACTGAAACGGCAGAAAATTTAACGTAGAAAGTGACATCAGCCTTATTTATGCACGTTTCCCCCCCTAAACCCTTACTTCATTTCGAACAAAGGTATGAATGCGAAAATATAGCTAGTAGCTGTACTGGTACAATGGTTACTAAATAACTTTATTAACATTAGAGCTGCAGATAGTTCTGGAAAGGACTATGTAAATTAATTAAGAATAAAAAAAACAAGAAATATGAACATAAAAAGAAAACAAAAACGGACCTCACTTCGCTTTTGATATGTCTAAACTAGGGAGAAAGAGAGAAATGACTTTATGTAATGCCCCAGATGGGTTCTGAAAGGTAAACGTCTTGGACAGTCTTTCCCCCTCAGCCGTCAGCCAGGATTCCTTGGATCCTACCGGCGGCTTCGGCCATCCAGACTGCTTTTAGTTGCAACTCCGGTGGGGAGCTGAGCAGAACAGTCTCCCAGTGTTCCATAGTCTTCGTATCGGAATCGCTTTTATTGTACGTTGTATTTTTTTGGAGCCCATGGCAAAACCGTATCGTGCTGTAGGTCTGCTCTGCTGTAGCATAGAGTCCAGATGTTTGAAAAAAGGTCTCGATAGTAACGGTTGAGAGAAACATGGCTTGGAAAAGTGTTTGTCTGCAGCCTTTGCCGCATGAATGCTTTTTTTCTGGTAAAGATTTGGTGGGCCAGTGAACATTTGCATCTGGCTAACCTGCAGTGATTTGTAATATCACTGTACATGACTGAGCGGTCTTTGTGTGATCTTATAATGTGGGCATGTTGTCGTCCATCCTGCGCTGTCTGGTATGGGTATAATAGTGGTTGTGCTAGCATCGTCGGTCACGCACCTCGGTTGGAAAGAACTTGAGAGGTTGGGTTGGCCAGTTTATTCCTCGGTAGCCTGGAGTGTGCCGGAGCTCATATTCAAAGGTTTTCCTTTGGCTGAGGGTCGTTTCGAGCATAGAGGCGGCCATATCCTGCCTTTTGCGAAATTAGATATTGCGGACTTGGAGTCGCTGATGATCGTGGTCGCACGGGTAGAATTTATAACAAGGGCTATAACCATCCCCTCGCCCTGAGCGGAATCTTTGGCCCGCCTGGAGGCTGATGCTACTGTGACTCCCTCATTGCTGACGACTGCAATTGCCATGGCGTTGAGACGACAGCCGACGTCGTAATAGTCGGCAGCTTGTACGTAGGCGATCTCCGGTGGCTCACAATGGTTTCCGAAATGGTTGTCTAGTGCTTGGGCTCTAGCTTGCTTTCTTGGCACGTTTGGCTCTGACCCGCCGCGGTGGCTCAGTGGCTAAGGCGTTGTCCTGCTGAGCCTGAGGACGCGGGTTCGATTCCTGGCCGCGGAGGCCGCTTTCCTTATGGAGGCGAAAAGCAAAACCGCCCGTGTGTACGAGATTTAGGGGCACGTTGCATATCCCCAAGTAGTCAAAATTAATCCGGAGCCCTCCACTACGGCACGCTTCGATCGCCTGCGTTGCGTCGGTGCGTTAAACCCTACAATTAATCAATCAATCGTTTCGTGCTGTGTGCATATTCCTTGGTAGTGGCGGAATGCGAATGCTTTTTTCCCGTTCGTGTGAGAGGTCCACTTCGTGTTGGAGGGAACTTCCGCCTCGGATTCCGCGTGAATTCAGAATGTGTCCCCCAGTTTTGCTTTTAGACAGGCGTTCCAATTGGTCTGTTGGTTGCGCTTCTATGCGTTCTTCGATCGAATTGTGGATGCCTAATGCTTCCAAACCTTCGTTGGCTGCGGTAACTGATAATTGGGTTGCCTGGTAATGTACCTTTTTAGTTAAAGGGACACTGAAGTGATATGTAAACATTGCGGGATTACTTGCGCAAATTGTAGTGCGGAGTCCCCAGGCCATGTTACGACCGCTCTGGGCGCGTTTACGCGATTTTATTTAGTAGAAAAATTAATTCGAAAATGCTGTCCTCCTCTCTTTACGCTCGCCCATTTTCTGCAGCGTTTTCGTGTGACGTCGCGAGGAGCCGAGCTCGAAATTGGCTGCGCTACTGCACGGCTCCCCGGCCTAGACAGAGTCAGTCGGCCCAGCGTTTCGTCCGCCGGCCGCCGACGGGTCGTCGCAATTCGTTCGCTCATTTGAAACGAAGCCAGGACACGTTTGTGAATGGAAGAATGGGCCTTTCGTTACTTGGTTAGTTTGTACACTGTATCTAGCTCCAAGTCAAGGTCGCTTCACACAAGCGCTGCACAAGCGCACATGCGACGCTTCGCTGACTGGTACGCCAGTAGAAAAATATAAGGCCTCTTGAAGGCGGGAGAAGAGTCAGCGAAGTCAATATAGGTACTAAGGAAATAAAATCAACTGATATTTTTACCGTACAGCGTAAAAATAGGGTGCGGGAAGCACTTTTTTGCGCTGGGCGAACAAGCACAGCGGTCAGCAGCACGACTACGCATCTGCGAACGCTTTTCCGTCTACGAAATGCAATTGCTAGACGTGAGCTATTGTGGAAACTCGGGGGACGCTTACTGCACGAGCGCAATACAGCAAATAGTCACCTAAGCTGCTTGAAATGCCAAAACTAAATAAAAGTGTAAACTTGTTGTACAATATATACCTTATATTACCAAGGTCGGCTTAGCCCGTCTCGTGCCCTAGTGGTCTGGGGCGCTAGGTATGTTGCCTCAAGTGTTTTGCAAGTCACGCGTTCGAATCCCCGCGGGTACGTGCTTTTTTTTTGTAAGTTAACTCTCTCGTTTTCTGCCGATGTTTTCTACATTGAGTTCACCTTTTTTTGGGCCGCAACGTTCATGGCTCCACGAAATAGTTCACAGAACGCGCGCAGGCTGGCACTGGCGCGCTAGCGAGTTCTCGTTGGCGTGCTGTTGCCACAAAGCACCGACTGCTTGCGGGCAGTGGGCACAGGCCAGAATGAACAGACCCTTGGCCTGGTGCGAACACGCTTTTTACGATACAGGCATGAGTGAGGCAAGCTCCAAATATGGGGGAAAAGCGCATGACATTTGGGCGTCAGCGGGTACGCGGAGGGCGTCCATGCACTGCGTAGGCCTCGGCTAGTGAATGCTACGATTTCAAGCCGTCCTGGGAGGCTTACCTTTATGCATTTTTACAGCTGACAACATGGCAGAAGCGCGGTACGATGATTACTGAGTTATTGAGAATGCCCATCCAACAACGCCACCAGTTGTGTTTTACAGAACCGAAACTGAAACCGAAACTTGTTTGGTTGCTCACCTTGGGCATCGTCCAATCACGGTGCCCGCTCCTCCCAACGTCACAGCTTTAGTTGCTGCGGCCGCCGCAAACCGTGCATGGTAGTTTTTCTTCTTTCGCGCTTTGTAAAATAATTACCGATTTGTCAACCGGATAAACGATGAAAAGTGTGCTAATTTGAGCCAGTCTACGCAGTGCAAGCAAAAACGGGAGCTTGACAAATTCACTTCAGTGTCCCGTTAAGCCGTTCACTTCGATTTTCCCGTCATTTTTGAGTTGCAAGAAAGCAATGCAGTGCGTAATTTTACTAATTACGAAGGTTTGTACGAGCCGTCTAATGGTGTCCGCCTTCATACCTCTCTTGTTTGATGCTCTGGGAATGATTCGTTTGGTGAACTGAGTGCTCTTTTCCAAAATGAAGGATTCTCCCTTTGTTATGACCATTAGATTGTATTTATAGGCCGTGGATTCTAATTCTGTTTACAGTTTGGATCTTCTGGTTGTTGGCGTAGACGCAGATGTAGTGATTCGACGGGTCTCTTTTCCTTCGCCTAAAAGTAGGGCGGTAAGCGAGCAACTCGGATTTTTGAGGAGAGCAGTCGTGTCCTCGTTCTCAAACATACGCTCCCACCATGTCTACTGCCTCTTGCAGGGTGTCTTGAATGTGCCCATCGCTGCCGCCACTAATCCAGGGCGTGATATCGTCGGCGTAGACTGTGGTAGAGGTGTTTAATCTTGCTTAGTCCGTCTTGAAGGCGTAGAAGTGAGACGTCAAAAATAAAATGGAGAGCACAGAACCTTGGGGTGGACCACTACCACGAAGAGCTAAGTCATCCGTCTCAAGGTTGCCGACGGGAAGGTAAGCTATGCTATTTGGAAGAAGTCTCTGATGTACTGTATACTCGCCTTTCTGGGGTGATCGGGGTTAGTCCCTCTCGCTTGGTGTCTTACGTTGTTGAAGGCGTTGGTGAGGTCAAGACCTAAGATTGCTCTCGTGTCCAAGGTACAGGGTTGGTCTCCGATTATTTCATGTTTCATTTGCAACAAAATGTCTTTGTAACATAAAGCCTTGCGCTGAACCCTATAAGAGTCTGCGGGTAAAGGTTGTTGTCGTCCATGTAGTTGCTGATAGGGTTGAGAATGACGTGTTTGAAACGATTGCCAGTACACGATGTTAAAGAGAAATGAAGGAGCGGGAGCAGGAGAAAAGCGAACGGGAAGGAACGAGAGGTTATCCAGCCGTAAAGCCCGGTTTGCTACTCGGCACTGGTGGATGGGGTGTTTAGGGGATGAAAGACAAGGCAGGGGAAAAGGAGGGGATAGGACGCAAACGCACTTTAGTCCCTTTGTGGGTACTAAATTTTGTTCATCTAAGCTTGTGTCCTTCAAGAAACGTAAAGAAAAGATTGGTCTTAAGTTGTCAATGTGAAGCTTCTTTCCGCGTTTAGGTATCATTACTTATTTTCCAGTCTTCCAGTTTTTTCGGGAAGTCGCTTGTCAACCAGCAGTCGTTCATGAATTTGACAAAAACAGTCAGAGAAGGCTCGTCGAGGTTTCTAAGCGCCTGTTCAATACGCCGTCGGGCCCAGGTGCCGACTTCATCCGAAGCTTGTGCTTGTGAATAATCGCACGAGTTCCTCGGAGAAGATTGGTCTGTCAAGTGAGGGATTCTGGGGTCCAAGTAGTCCGGGATCTTGACGGGAGGATTCAGCTGAAGTATGTATCTGATTATTTGTATGAGCTCGGTGTTTGTATCGTTGTGCTCTTGAAGGATTCTGTTCAGATTCAATTTCTGCGCGGTTTTACCAGACTCCGAATTCATCAGGCATAACAGAATGTTCGATGTTTTGGAGAGCCCAATCTCGATCTCCATCGTTCCACAAGCTGAGCTCGTCGGAACGCAACCGTCTGCCATACACACCACGAAGCCTGACCGAAGTGGTCGCAACTTTGCCGAAGCGAGCGCGAGCAGGACGTCGCTCTCCAATCACACCTACAAGACGGCGCCGACCCGCAAATCATGCTCCTTTCGCTCAAGATTTCGCTGCACCTTTCACTTAAGTGTTTACCGATTCCTATGACAGAGGAATCAACAAAGATTTTTTGTTTCTTAAGTCGTTTCTGTAATACTTGTTTGGCTTCCCACATGCAAAGTAGGCTGGAATCAGCTGTCGCAAAATCTGCCTCCCCGCGTGTGTTTTTCGTATATTTCTTGACGTGGGCCTTCAGCTGTGCCGACTTTGTTTCGATGTCGCTTATTTTCGGAACGCCACCGTCGGGGTCACATTGTTCAAGACACACGGTTTTAAAGCCGTCCCATTTTACAACCTTGATTTTGTGCCATATGGGTTTAGCTGGGTCAGCACTGATTTAGATGGTTATAATGAGGTAGTCGCACACAGATTTTCCTAGGTGTTAGTCCAGGTGGCCTGTGATGCGTACTTGGTAAAAGGGAGATGCGGAGTGGTGTCCGTACTGTTCCGTTGCCGTACCGCGTGGGGTTAGCGGGATGAATTATGAGAGGGAGTCTCTCTTGCTGGGTGGTTTCCCAGAGTGGTTTTTTCCTTGGGTGTGCCGCTTGTGAATCCGCAGGCCGTGCACTTGGGGTAAAATCACCGGCTATGAATAGGTGTTGTATTTTTGCGATGTATTGCCTTGCTTAAAACGGTTAAAAAATCTTGCTTTTAGAGATGGTTACTGTAGACGTTTATAACAAAAAGACTATTCTCCTTTCGTGCTTTTCTCGCAGAAAAAAAAATTTCTATACCCACGCGGTCAATCAATGGCATTCGGCGTCGTGTTGTATTACAGGAACGTGTTGCCTCGCGAGCGTGCAGACTACGGTTTCCTCCTTGCTCTTATCACCCGTATTTGAATAGAAAGCTTCATAATTAAGTAATTAGGCTAAGCATCCAAATTTCTGTAATGCTATGATTTTAGATGTTTTGGTGACGTGAAGGTTGGCAATGTGCTGCTGAATGTTACCTCTGTTGCGACGATATCCCCTGCAGTCCCAGCGCTAGCTATACCTTGTAGCGCTTGATAGTGTTGTTGTTGTTCGAGGGTTGTCTTCCTATTGGCGTTATAACTGTTTATGGGTTTTCGACTGATGGAGGGGGAGCGTAGGGTTTGTGTGCCTTGCTGGCGCCGATACTTGCGCTCAGGTGGTGTTATGCTGTCTACTGGCACTTCTAGCGATGAAACCCGATTTGCTAGGCCGTCGATATGAGTGTTTAGCGTCAGTGCTAAGCTCGCTGCATAGCTTCAAATTTCCTGCCCAGTCGATTGCTTAATTGATAGCCACTGCTCGTACCAAAACTTTCAATGGCATGCCTGAGCTTTTCGTTAATCCTTGGTTCTAGGGACCCGCTGCGGTGGCTCAGTTGCTAAGGAGTTGTGCTTCTGAGCCGAAATACGCGGGTCGATGGGCGCGCCCACGACGGCCGCTTTTTTGATCCAGGCAAAATGTGAAGCCGCCCGTGTGCTCGAGATTTAGGCGCGCGTTACAGATCCCCAAGTAGTCAAAATTGATCCGGAGCACTCCACAACGGCGCGCATCGTGGCCTGTATAGCGTCGGTGCGTTAAACCTCAAAATCAATCAATCAATCAATCAATCAATCAATCAATCAATCAATCAATCAATCAATCAATCAATCAATCAATCAATCAATCAATCAATCAATCAATCAATCAATCAATCAATCAATCAATCAATCAATCAATCAATCAATCAATCAATCGATCAATCAATCAATCAATCAATCAAACAGTCGTATGTAGGGCTTCTACGCCGTGTTAGCTGTGCGGTTCCTTGCTCTTGTTTCTTATTCCTTTCTGTGGAGGCGGGTTCGGGTTTGTGGTTTCAGTGGCAACCTCCATTTCTGTAATTTTTTTTTTATTTGACGGGCTCAGGGAATCTGCTGTGGTTTGTCTTTGAGTGTATGTCGGTTGTTAACGCTCCTCCTTTTTTTCGTTTGCTTTCGGTGCGCTAGCGGTGTTAACTCTTGTGAGCCTACTGATCTCTTGCTTTGTTTGGCATTTTCTCTAGTAACTCGCTCCAACACCTGTTTCATTCTAGAAATCTCCTGCTTTGAAAGTGTACTTTCGCTAACCCAAACGGTATCGTGTTTGTCGTTTCGTGATGCATTTGTTCTCTCATTTCTTTTGTGTTGGGAGGCTGTATCTTCACAGCTCGCCTTATTTTCGCTGCTGCTCTGACTGCCGTTGCCGCTGTCGCCTTGGTTCCTCTGATGGACCTTGGGCCCGGATGGTGACGGTGACCTGGAAGCGCGAACACTCTCTGCCTTCCGGGGATTCCGAAAGGTAGACCGCGATGCAGGCCTCTTCATGTCTCCTCAACCATTCCGTCTTTTTGATCGGGAACGGTGCCGCGCGCGGTTGTCCACGCGTGCAGAGTTGCTGGAACGTCTCCGAGAGCTTCTTCGGGAAGATCATGACTGTGCGTTAGAGAACCGCCGATGGGCTTCACGCTCCCGCTTCCGCTCCTTGAGCTGCAAAATCTAGGGCTCACAGAACCGCTTGGGACACTCTTTGCTGGCTGTTAAGAGGCTCCTCTTGCACAGGGTGCAGTACGGGCTACACTGGTGTCCTCGCTCGGGATTGTGCCCTTTGCGAGACCGGCAGCTTGGAACATCCAAGTTCAGGGACAAGTCGGATCGATGACGTATGGCCTGGAAACCGCTGTAGTGTGGCGCCGCCTTTTTATAGAAATATCCCGTTACTTGAACTCCCTTGTAGTAAACGTAGAATGGCCCGTTATGCCCCAGGAATGCGATTACGAACGTCTAGGTGGTGCTGATCCACTGGCATGAGAAAAACCCGAACCCTGTGAGGTACAGCTCATCTAAGACTGGTGGTTAATGTCGTGGATCATCCCCGGCCTTGGCAAAGTCGCAGGGGCGAGCCCCTAGAAATTTATCGGGTAGATTAGACCCACAATAGTCAGTTGTCGGATTCTGTTGAGGGCTGGGGCCGGTCGCTGATGAGGCACGCTCATGGTTAGAATGTTATGGGTTCCTTCTACTCGAATACACATGTCGGCATCCCGCCAAGTGCGTCCTGCTTCTCGCAAAATCGCTTCGGGTAGTTGGGCGGGGCCAAGCTTTGCGAGTGTTAGGCCTTTCTTAGGGCTGATGACACGTTTGTAGTCGTGCATCTGTAGTGGTGGGGCTTAGACTTCTTGTTATTAGCGCTTGGATTAAGTGCCGGCCGAGCAGTGCTGAGGCTTATGGTCTTACTGCCCCTCACCTTGGCCTTACGTGTCTCTGATCCGGTCCTACGTTCACGATCCAGCCTTCGTCGTTGTTACTTTCGGTTGGGTCTCCTTCCTCCCTGCAATCCTATTGCATGTTGTCTTCATCTCTTGGTTTTTCGTACTTGTCATTTTGGGTTGAGCCGAGGACATGACCGAGCTTGCCATCGTGGCTCGGCGCGTACTCGTACTGGGCCCAACGGTATTCCCATCGTGGCGCCGTCGACTCAAAGAGAAAAGCGGCTGTGAAAACCTTCAGATCAGGTGCACCAATAGACGAATTCTTTGTGTTCATAGGATCCTGGTGACTTCAGGCACATGATCCTGATGTCTTCGCGTGGAAATCTTGAAGAAATCCACTTCTAAAAGGTGGGTTTCCAGGAGAGAGCATTGTAACCGTGCCGGGCTGTGTCCTCTTCCTGTATAGAATAGAGTGTTCCTTTTTTGCTGAGTTCTGTCTTCACTTTCGTTCCTTAATATGAAAATATCACCGGCAGTCTCTTTGCATGTCAAGAGAGGTAGAAAATGTTGTTCTTTTGCCGCTGTGACACGTTAGTGGCCTTACTATCTGGGGGCTTAGTTTGGTCAACGTGAATAATCTTGTTTGGGTCGACAAGCCGGCATTTGCATAAGTTAACACAACGTTAATAGCGTTACTGGCTGTCGGTACAGTGGGGTCGGTTGAAATTTTACTTATCTTTGCCCTTGCCTTGCGCGCACATCCTTTTTTAAGGAAGTTAATTAAATTTATCAAACCACGGGCTTCGAAGCACTTTTACGCTGATTAAAGCAATTGTACTTTTTTTAAAAAACGTTTATCCCAATATTTCCTTCCAAGTTATTCAAGCGTAAGGCCACTGGGCCGGACCGAGGGGAGGTGCACATACCAAAGAATAAGCGACAACTACAACACCCCAGGGGGCTATATAATATACAGAGTGATCAAAGTTAAGTCGACAGATTTTTTAAAAATTAGGCACTTAGATTTACGTGAAAACCACCTCTACAGTAACGTTTGGCGCCCAGGGGGACACAGAATTATGGTGGCAACTATTGCTGTCGGTGGCTTAATGAACTAAAATTGAATAATGAACTTTTTAGTGGCTGCAGTAAGCAGGCGTGTATGTATTGAAACGTTGGACGCAAGCTTGTTTCTACGCAGTTTCATTTGGCAGAATTCTTCTAGCGCATCCGTACTCCGAGATATAGAACTGCGAAGTTTAATAGCCGTTCGCATGATTACGCAAGCAAGACAGAGAGAACCGTCGCAAAGCTCCGCCCTTTGGTGAAGTGCCTGCTGTGTACGCTGTTTGGTTTGACAACGGGGTGGAGGCATAGAAAAAAATGATAACTGCACCTTTTCAGTCTTGGCTGGCGTTATCGCAATTTGCAGTACTCGAAACCACTATCGAAACACAGAACAAAAGGGAGGAGCTTTGTGCCGATCTTCGCTTTCTAGCATGCGTAATCGCGCGAACGGCAATTAAACTTCGCAGTTCTATATCTCGGAGTAAGGATGTGCTGGAAGAATTCTGCCAAATGGAGCTGCGTAGAACACGATTGCGTCTCATACAAACATGCCTACTTACTGCAGCCACTAAAAAGTTAATTAATCCATCGAAATCATTATTACCAGCCATGCGTCCCCCTGGGCGCATAACCTTACTTTAGAGGTGGTCTTCAGGTAAATATAAGCGCCTAATTTAAAAAAAAAAAACCTGTCGACCTAATTTTGATCACCCTGTGCATGCAGGCGGACTGCAGATTTGCAGCAAGCAGTGAAAACGGCATTGACCGCGGGGGCTGTTACAGGGACCCTGCAACACTTTCGATAAGCGCTTTAACTCTTTTTTTCGCGTCTTGAACCGCTGTTAAAGCCATAGTTATCGCCAGCAGGGAGCGCCAGTGCGCGGTTTGCTCGTCGCATCAGATAGCCTTCCATTTCTGCTTTGTTTTTGTGGCTTTTTTAAAAAGTTACCATCGAAAAGCGTTATTGCTGCAACTGAAGGAAACCGGCCAACAGCCGCTACATGGCCTCAGTGACGTAATTTGAGCCGTCGAAGAACTTCAAGACCGGGAAAGAGAGACAAATTTCTTTAGCGAGTTTACAAGTTATCTCATGGGCATAGAGCAGTAATTTTTGGCTGAGGTACTTTGTGACCCCCTAACCTACACTGTAAACGCAAACTAGCCGGAAATGGAGTTTTAATCAAGTAATGTGCCCTGAAAAGTACCTATAGCAAAAAATGTACTCCCTAGGCATGATCTAAAGAAGTGGACGAACCTCCATGGTAGTACCGTTGCCCATCCGGGTAGCAAAAGGGAGGATTTAGAACTACTTAACACCATTTGTGAGATGGCGTTCCGTTCCTCGTATACTACCACGTCCACAATAAACGCCCTATCTGAGGTAATCATCTCAAGCGGGCGGTCGCCATATTAGTCTTCTGTTGTCTCCGTGCACCAGCACTTCAACCGTGGCCTAATGCTAATTAGAACGAGTGAGCAGGACGCGACGGTTGCACGCAGCTACAAAACCAATACCGTACGTATATGCACCCGTATAGATGCTTCAACCAGCGCGATCACAGGCAGAGCGCGCGGCCGTGTTGTCTCAATCTGTTTATTTTGGCGATAGGTGTTGTCAAACTCTGCTGCTAACGAAGAGGCAGTTCTCGCCGTTGCAAACAATTGCAATGTTCATCTGCTTCGCTTGCTTGCGCATACATATGCGATTTAAATTCTCGTGCCAGCGCGCCAACGCACCCGACTGCAGCGACTCAACTTGCCCTGGCGGCACGACTGGCTGCCCGGATGTAAACAACCTCTGTGCCTCTGTGCTATCAACGCAGCGCGGCCGGTAACTCGGCGCGGCCAGAGCTTCAAGCCTCGCCTTGGGCCGTCGTTTTTTCTTATTTGTGAAGGACTAGTAGTGCCATTTGGTGGAAAGATTTTCATGTGCCCCTGTCACACGAGGAACGGCCGCAAACAGCATTTGGATACGGCGACAGGTGTGGACAGCTCGCTGGTAAGTGGTCCTTCATCAGTCGATGCGTTTGTCAAACGTTTGGATAGGGTTAACAGCGAAGTACCCGGGCACCCGTGCTGCTCACAGCTCGTACACGCACGGGCAAAGAAAAAAGCGCACACTCGTATTATTTTACTTGTTTGTGGGTTTTGGGGTATGCGTTCGCATTCTTTTGTAGGCCGGTTTGTAACAGGGCATTCGAGATAAAATCGTTTGTCGCGCGCGGCGTCGTTTCCAAGCAACGTGACGGTTACTTCGTGCTGGCGAAAATCAGCGCAGTCAGACGGAAGCGGGAAGGAAGGTAGAGAGATCGGGAAAGAGGGCGCTAATATATAAAAGAAAGCGTAATGCAAGACGAGAAATATAACACAACCCGCCTGCATTTCTCCGAACTTCAGGACAGAGCCGCACACGGGTATACGTTGTCACAAACTCGAGCGTACGACGTCTAAAAGTACCGTATATATTTTTTTTCATTTTTCAGCGCGACCTGAGCCACTTATCTTCTCATTACCGCACATGCAGACCTGATTGTGTCCCTGTATTTGAGCGCACAGCCATCCTTTTGCGACATAAGAACCAGCAAACGCGAGAAATTGTAGAAGCCAGCCACATCAGAAAAGCTGGTTCCGAATGAATCAGTCATCCCTCTATCGCCATGCTTAATCGAGAATTCGCATATTTAGACGCACATTGAGCGCTATTTCGGTGCTTCTTCTGGGAATGCGTGTTGGGGGTGGGAGGGGGGTCTTAATCCATGTATGATGCGGTTATCTTTGCTGATTTTTCGCCTTTCGTGCGCCTCAAAGTTCGTTTTGTGGTTTTGTTGTTACGGTTTTTTAGTATTTTCGGCTGAGTGCGCCGAGAACTGTGACGCATTGGGGGCGCGGCAATGGGGCGCTTGGGCATATAAAGCTTTGAATTGTGCAATGATAAACTAGTTGCGAGTGTGCGCTTGTGCCGTCTTCATGTGTTCTTGTCCTCGTTAATTTGCGCGCAGTTTATTTTTCGCAATGCATAATTACCAACTCGCCCAACTCGCAACCCTTTTACAGATCCTATACTCCGTAAAAATGAGTTGCCTGTCCTTTTAGGTACGGCAAAATCTCGCGCAGCGCATCATTCTGCCAGGGGGCCATATCCTAATCTCAATGCACACACTATGAAAGCAGCTTGCACTTAATGCGTCACATTGTCTGCTGATAAGCATTTTAGATTCGCCCCTCTCATCATCATTCACTTCGTGGAGATGGCGGGATTTTCTTTCATAGCTTGTTGTCACTGCAGTAATTAATAGCAGAATCAGTCCTACAAATCACAGAAACGGTTCGTTTCACGTTGAAAATAATCACAGTAACACACTTTGCACCACACGGAGGAACAATCGGTTGCAGTGATGAGGCATAAGGGTAACTTGTTGTTAAAGGGTCATTGAAGACAATTAGCAAGTTGATTTCAAACGGAAGTCGGACCTCCGCATAGCCATTTCAGCATTGATTTAGTGCCAAGATGCCTTAAGTGCTGAGAAATCGCTGTTCAAGTGCTCATCAAACGTGACGCAAACACGACTGCAGTCGCTGTTTGCATCAGGATAAACCGGAAGCAAGTGAAGCAGCGGTGATTAATAGCAGTATACAAGCAACTGAATACAACATTACCACGTACCAAGCAGTTTGGTCAGTTCCGGTCAAATCGCTCATGCTTCCCCAAACTCCCCTGTCATTTGCCGTTCGAGACCACTAAGCAAAATGTTTCTCCATTGGACCTGTGATCAGTATTTATGCTTCACTGAAGAAAAACATTGGCCTTTTGAGGCCCCGCAAGTTTTGGCGTCGAACGATTTTCTCATGCGTAGCTCGCATGCTCCCTTGGAAAGCGGTACTGCCACCCCAAGTATGGACGAGTAGCACCATCCAGCGGCAGCCAAGAAAGAAGTTGTGCGCGTCAGGCCACTTAAGCCCTTCCGGTGAAAACGTGTTTTTGCTAGTTTCAACCTTATTTAAAAAAAAAAATACCAGGTGTAAGAGGGGTATAATGTTCTCCGTGAGCTAATCCATCAACCTAGAGAGACTTGCATTTTAACTTCACTGTCATTTAAAGTTGTGCTCGAGTATATTGTGCGGAAGTAATATCTTTTTTATTGCTGCAAAAGCCACGATGGTTAATGTACTGGCACTTTGTTTTATGAAGCCTTTGCATTCCTAATTTAAGTACTGAATCTTCGCAGGGAACCTGGCATAACAATTTTATTACTGTACAGAATTATTAAGTTCATTTAACCATAGTGTCTGTTTTGAATTTTACATGTGGGGCATTTTTTTTTTCTTTTTTGCTTTTTCATGTAGATGTTCCTTTGACTCCCTGCCTGCATTCCGCGTACGGGGAAATTAGCCTCCGCATCGATGGCCAGAGTGTCTTGACTGCATCATCTTTACTGGGCGGACTGTGTAATCTGTTTGCATCGTTCTGGGTTTTCAACATTCAATATCCCAAGAAGGCACACAGAGCTCTAACATTTGTGGAACATGCCTTTTTGGACCTTGCCAGCACCAAACCACGTGTGAAGGATTTAGAACTAATTAACTTTTGTCGCATCAATATCCCTCACCAATATTTTATTTGTTTTCAATCCTGTAATCATTGGATAGTAGTTTGAAGAATTTCGTATTATGTTTCTGACGTTTTCTTTTTTTTTACTGAACAGGGGATATTTGATGGGCCCTTCTGTATGCTGATAATACAGCTATCTTTTAGTGAAGCAATAATATTAACCAACTAATATAACTTGAAACAATTATCTAAATAATGTTGGCAACTGGTGCCAAATGAATCAACTAAAAATTATCCGAAAAACACGAATTACATGGCTTTTTCTTTTCACTCTGAAGAAGCTGTAGCGATACCACCCATTCTGTTCTATATCCTTGCAATTAACCCCTCAGACTGGGTCACTTTTCTTGGCGCATTTGTGTCTTTATGAAAACGCACTTGTATTTTCCGCAGCATATTTCTCGTTCTTTATATTACTCATTTATCCATAGCCATCTCATTGCTGTCTGTCTCCTACATCATTTATCTCTTGTGCCTTTACCATCTACAAAATGCTCGTTACCTTTCAATATCAAATCGTTACACAGCTCTCGCTCATTTCGCCACCAATTGAAAAAAAATTTGTTGTTTTAAACCACTGCAAACATTTTTTTCACTTTGTGTACTGAGTACTGATGCGTACTGATAAGTACTCACGCGTTCTCAATCCTCTAGTATTATATAATAATGTCACTTACCATGCCGTTGTGTATGTGCCTATATGTTTTTCGCGTATTTCCAGTTCTTGTAGTAATATTGTTTCTACAGTTTGTTCAACTAGCACACAGATCGCTCATTTCACCACCAACTGAAAATTTTTTGTTGTTGTAAACCACTGCAACCATTTTTTTCACTTTGTGTACTGAGTGCTGATGCGTTCTGATAAGTTCTGATAAGTACTGACGCGTTCTCGATCCTCTATTATTATATAATGATTTCACTTACCATGTGGTTGTGTTTGCGCCTATCTTTGTTTTCCGCGTATTTCCAGTTCTTGTAGTAATATTAATTCTACGCTTTGTTCAACTAGCATTCTATTGCTGTCTTCCATTCCGAACTGGCGTGTTTTTAGCAATTTACCATTTTTGCTTTCTTATAGGAGGTCGCCCTAAGTTTTTAATTCGGAGCCTCCTTGTGTACACTATGTACCATGTAAACTTGTATGCAAGAGTTCGTTTGAAATAAACCTGAAACCGAGAAAAACCGTGTGAAATCAGTACTCCCGCAGGAAACTAGAAACTCTCCCTTGTGGCCTTGAAAAAACTCCTTTCGGAAGGCCTACAAAACCACCACAACTTTGCAAAACTCCATTCAAAAGAAATATATGCTTCCCTTGAACCTCCTAAAAACTCCCCTCGCGAGGCCTACAAAACGTAAAACTCCATGCAAAAGAAGTAAATGCTTCCCTTGAACCTCCTCAAAACGCCCCTAAAATAACATAAGTACTTCCCAAGGGAGCCATAATAGGCTCCTATTTAACCGCCTAAAAAGTCCATAAACACCACCTTAAAACGCCTTGAGGAAGTAAAGAATACTCCATTTTGATCTCCTTAAATTCTCCCTAACATTTCTTAACACTCCCTAACTACCTTCTTTCTATCACCTAAAAACACCCTGTTTTGAGGAGGTAAACAAAACCTCCCTGTTCCATGTAGTAAAAAAACTCCTACAAGGAGGATCACTAGAGGACAGGCGAAAAAGAACCTCTAGGGAGTGTATGGGTGGAAAAAAAGTTTAGAGTGTAAGTAGTGGGTGTGTTAGGTGACTACGTTCTGCAAGCGTTTAAGATTTCAAAAAAAAGTTTTAAAAAATGTTGCATAGTCCCTTTAAGCAGTGACTTGAAGCTAAATCCTTGAAACAAAAACATAGAAAGCAGGGTAGCTCTGCAGTTTGGTAGACTAATCTTAAGCGGTTTGGCAATGCGCGATCATTTGCATGAGGCTTAAGGCTTAAGGTTTAAAATATGCCATGAAAAGCGCATCAGCCGAATACTGTCGAATGCGAGGAAACCTCAGGTAGGCTTTAAGTTGGATTAGCAGGAATAATTAAATAAAACGAGCCACATGGTTTGAGTCTACAGAATGCGGGTCCAACGCTGACTTCAAGTGAACAAAGGTTTGTCCGAACGGCAGCTTTCGCCAAAAGAAATCATGAGAATAGTTACTTTTAACTAAGCCGACCTCGAAGTTAGCAAATTATATTACATGGGTTCGCGTCTACAAAATTGTCCGGAGTATAGGCATCAAAACCATGATGAATAAATATTCATCAAAACGCCCCAAAGAAGGGAGGTTATATGGTAATAACTTTATTTCGGCTCCGCACTCCCAAATATGTTTGAAATTCCCACAATTTCTTCTCTCTTTTTGTGTAACGTGACGAGATATACCATACTGTTAGGGCTATGCACGATATACAGGTTATATTTTCGGGAATGCTGCATTATTCTTAGTGTTCTGTACGCAAGCAAAGCATGGTTATAAAAAGTTTTGATATTTAACTCTTTAATTTTATGCCAGTAAACATGGTTTTAATGCACACTGAACTGCATAATTTACAATAGCGGCCTGAGCATATCGCTGCCTTTTGATTATTAGGACTATACGAAAAAAAGCCTCTCAACATCCCTTCCCTTGTGTGTGTGTACGTGCGAAACGTAATTCAAAGGCGTTCACGGCATCGCGGCACAAAGGCTGCTATTGCGACAGACGCAAAACAGAAACAACAAAAAAGCATTCTTCGAAAACCAAGAAAGTATTTCACAGCCGCTCCTGTGATTGGGTATTACTTACCGGCTTGCGTTTCCGCCTTCGCGGGTACTAGCAGCTACCCTACCCTCTCAAGCAGCGCAGCAAACACAGGTACACTGTAAACGCAAACTAGCCGGAAATGGAGTTTTAATCAAGTAATGTGCCCTGGAAAGTACCTATAGCAAAAAATGTACTCCCTAGGCATGATCTAAAAATGTGGACGAACCTCCATGGTAGTACCGTTGCCCATCCGTGTAGCAAAAGGGAGGATTTAGAACGACGTAACACCATTTGTGAGATGGCGTTCGGTTCCTTGTAAACTACCACGTCCACAATAAACTCCCCACCGGAGGTAATCATCTCAAGCGGGCGGTCGCCATGTTAGTCTTGTGTTGCTTCCGTGTATCAGCACTTCAACCGTGGCCTAATGCCAATTAGAACGAGTAAGCAGGACGCGACGGTTGCATACAGCTACAAAACCGATACCGTACGTATACCCGTATAGATGCTTCAACCAGAGCGATCACAGGCAGACAGCGCGGCCGTGTTGTTTCAATCTGTTTATTTTGGCGATAGGTGTTGTCAAACTCTGCTGCTAACGAAGAGACAGTTCTCGCCGTTGCAAACAATTGCAATGTTCATCTGTTTCGCTTGCTTGCGCATATAAGACGATTTAAATTATCGTGCCAGCGCGCCAACGCACCCGACTGCAGCGACTCAACTTGCCCTGGCGGCACGACTTGCTGCCCGGATGTAAACAACCTCCGTGTTATCAATGCAGCGCGGCCGGTGACTTGGTGCGGCCGGAGCTTCAAGCGCCTCGCCTTGAGTCATCATTTTTTCTTATTTGAGAAGGACTAGTAGTGCCATTTGGTGGAAAGATTTGTATGTGCCCCTGTCACACGACAAACGGCCGCTAACAGCATTTGGATACGGCGACAGCTGTGGACAGCTCGCTGGTAAGTGGTCTGTCATCAGTCAATGCGTTTGTCTAACGTTTGGATAGGGTTAACTGCGAAATACCCGTGCCGCACACAGCGCGTACACGCACGGACAAAGAAAAAAGCGCTCACTCGTTTTATTTTACTTGTTTGTGGGTTTTGGGGTATGCATTCGCATTCTTTTGTAAGCCGGTTTGTAACAGGGCATTCGAGATAAAATCACTTGTCGCGCGCGGCGTCGTTTCAAAGCAACGTGACGGTTACTTCATGCTGGAGAAAATCAGCGCAGTCAGACGGAAGCGGGAAGGAAGGTAGAGAGGTCGAGAAAGAGGGCGCTCATATTTAAAAGAAAGCGTAATGCAAGACGAGAAAAGGAACGCAACCCGCCTGCATTTCTCCGAACTTCAGGACAGAGCCGCACACGGGTACGTTGCCATAAACTCGAGCGTACGACGTCTAAAAGTACCGTATATTTTTTTTCATTTTTTATTGTACAGGGCCTAATTCTTGTTAAGTCGTCCGATTCATTCAGTTCAGTTCTATTTGCCCCTAGAAAACGCTGGAATTTGTCGAACGAAGCGGCGGTAACGCGACCACTCACCGGCAAGAAAATACCAAAATAAAAACTCCGCTGCTCAGCTTTCACCGAAGCTCAGTTCTGTCGAGGGGGCGAGCGTAGCTTTTCCAGTGCTAAGGCGTGTCGATGATTCTAGAAGGGAGAAAGGCAAGTGGTGCGCTCGTCGGCGGCGGGCGCGTTGCGGGTTGTGCCCTTTATCTCCGCGAAGTGCGCAGTTATAAAAAAGAGACTCGCGCCGAAGCAAGTTAGCTACGTTTGGGCGTCGTTCATAGGTAGCCGAATCGCCTCCGATAGCGGTGCATCGTCTGGCCTGGTAGGTGAATATTGTGGGACTCAGTCTCTCATATGCATCGAACTGTTCGTGTTCTTTTTAGTTAACTGCTCTACTTTGTAATATCTATTTGTCAACGCTCCTGCTTGTACGTTTTGTATTTGAACTGTTGCTGGCATTTGTATTCATTCTAAGTTACCCCTTACGTTCCTGTCCTCGTGCTTGTACCGTGTTTTGCCTGTCCAAATATAAGTCTTTGTGTTGTTTTCGTTCAAGGCTCTGACTCATTCTTACCGCTCTGGTCGGTAAGAATGAGTATTGAAATGAGTAAGAATTTTACGTGTGGGACATTTTTTTTTCTTTTTTGCTTTTTCAGGCAGATGTTCCTTTGACTCCCTGCCTGCATTCCGTGAACGCGGAAGTTGGCCTCCACATCGATGGCCAGCGTGTCTTGACTGCATCATCTTTACTGGGAGGACTGTGTAGTATGTTTGCATCGTTCTGGGTTTTGAACATTCAATATCCGAAGAAGGCACACAGAGCTCTAACGTTTGTGGAACATGCCATTTTGGACCTTGCCAGCACCAAACCACGTGTGAAGGATTTAGAACTAATTAACTTTTATCGCATCAATATCGCTCACTAATATTTTTTTTGTTTTCAATCCTGTAATCATTGGATAGTAAAAAAGAATTCCGTATTATGTTTCTGACTTTTTCTTTTTTCTTTTTTTTACTGAAAGAGGATATTTGATGGGCCGTTCTGTATGCTGATAATACAGCTATCTTTTAGTGAAGCAATAATTTTAACAAATTAATTTAAGTTGAAACAATTATCTAAATAATGTTGGCAACAGGTGCGAAATGAATCAAATAAAAATTATCCGACAAACATGAATTTCATGGCTTTTTGTTCTCACTCTAAAGAAGCTGTCGCGATAGCACCCATTCTGTTCTATATCATTGCAATTAACCCGTCAGACTCGGTCACTTTTCTTGGCGCGTTTGTGTCTTTATCAAAACGCACTGGTATTCTGTGCAGCATATTTTTTTGTTCTTTATATTACTCATTTATCCATAGCCATCTCACTGCTGTCTGTCTCCTGCATCATTTATCTCTTGTGCCTTTACCACCTACAAAGTGCTCGTTACCTTTCAGTATCAAATCTCTGCACAGCTCTCGCTCATTTCACCACCAATTGAAAAATTGTTTTGTTGTTGTAAACCACTACAACCATATTTTTCTTCACTTTGTGTACTGAATACTGATGCGTACTGATAAGTTCTCATAAGTACTGACGCTTTCTAGATCCTCTAGTATTATATAATGATTTCACTTACCATGCGGTTGTGTTTGTGCTGATCTGTTTTTCGTGTATTTCCAGTTCTTGCATTAATATTGTTTCTACAATTTGTTCAACTAGCACACTGCTCTCGCTCATTTCACCACCAACTGAAAACTTTTTTTTTGTTGTAAACCACTGGAACCATTTTTTTACTTTGTGTACTGAGTACTGATGCGTACTCATAAGTTCTGATAAGTACCGACGCGTTCTCGATCCGCTAGTATTATATAATGATTTCACTTACCATGCGGTTGTGTTTGTGCCTATGTTTATTTTTCGCGTATTTCCAGTTCTAGTAATATTGTTTCTACGGTTTATTCAACTAGCATCGTATTGCTGTCTTCCATTCCTAACTGGCGTGTTATTTAGCAATGTACCATTTGTGCTTTCTTATAGGAGGTCGCCCTAAGTTTTTATTTCGGAACCTCCTTGTGTACACCATGTACCATGTAAACTTGTCTGCGAAAGTTCGTTTGAAATAAACCTGAAATCGAGAAAAACCGTGTGAAATCAGTACTCCCGCAGGGAACTAGAAATTCTCTCTTGTGGCCTCGAAAAACTCCTTTCGGAAGGCCTACAAAACTCCCCAAGCTTTGGTAAAACTCCATGCAAAAGAAGTAAATGCTTCCCTTGAACCTCCTAAATACGCCCCTAAAATAACATAAGTACTTCCCAAGGGAGCCATAATAGGCTCCTATTCAACCGCCTAAAAATTCCATAAACATCACTTAAAAACGCCCTTTAAAAGTAAAGAATACTACATTTTGAACTCCTTAAATTCTCCCGGACATTTCTTAACACTCCCTAAATACCTCCTTTCTATCACCTAAAAACGCCCTGTTTTGAGGAGGTAAACAAAACCTCCCTGTTCCATGTAGTAAAAAAACTCCTACAAGGAGGATCACTAGAGGACAGGCGAAAAAGAACCTCTAGGGAGTATATGGGAGGCAAAAAAGTTTAGAGTGTACGACCCAGCCTCCATCGTCACGAAGGCGCTGCCATTTTTTGCGGCTTGCCAAAAGTAGAAGACATTTCCGCCAACACCGCGACTAAATAAGGAAACCACTTGATGACACAGTGACTTCGCCTTGAAGCACTACCCCTCTCCCGTACATTGAAACATTTACTTAGGGGCTGACCTTGTGAGCTTGAGTTAGACTTCCGCGTATTCCTTCCCTCTCCCTTGGAACGCACCCAAAATTGACATGGGCCGGGTGGACACAACTAGAGAGAACTGTTTTTGGTCTGGACATACTGCACACACACGTCGGTTGCAGACGATGAATCTGTTTTTTTTTTTGTGTACGCTGCTCCACATATCCCGCCGTGTCTCCCGTTCTTTATGATCTTACCGATTACCAAGTTTCAGCGCCCCCACTCCAGATGAGAGCCAAGATATGAGCGGAAGGTGCGCATACCATCGGCCGGAATTGCCGACACAGTGAGCGATTAATTATTTGTTCTTTTCTGTTCGCGCCAGTATGGGAAGCTCAAAGCCGACTTAATGCTGAGATTACAAAGTATTGCGAGAATAATTTTAATGGCACGATGCTAAACCCGGTAGAAATGTCCCCGTTCAACAGCACGCAAGCGCGAAGTAGCAGACGAGCACATAGCGACGAGCACTTGAAGGGGGGCGGAGCCTAGCAGCGCGGGTGGCTTGAAGAAAAAAGAAAACTCCTTTTTGGAGCACACTACACGTTCGTTCGTTCCGCTACGGCGATCGTCTGCTTCATACGTACCATAAGCAGATACAAGCAGCCGTGTCATAGGTAAGTGTGACACCTTCATTAGAGCGTGATCACTTATGGTACATGACAGCGACAACCTTGTCATTACGAGGCTAAAGACAAGTCCACACAGATCTCGGAGCTCATCTGCCATCGCACAAACACCACGATGCTTCCAATTACGGGCGCCGCTACGATCTCCGACCAAGGCCAGACGGCACGGCTGGCTGTCGGCGGCGACACGTTGGCGAGGCCCCGTGGCGAGCCCTGCTCCCAAGCCTGGAGTGTGGAGAGGGGGACCCAGGGGGTGGCCGCGGTTGGTGGCGTTTGGCTGGAAGGGTAGTTCCCTCGGCAGCTCCAGCACTGGTAGATTCGGTAAAGCGGCACCGCGACAGGAATTCCCCCTCGCTGAACTGCTCAAGGGTATACAGCAAATACATTATGGACTGACATGGCACATTCACGGGGCGGAAATGCTCTAAATCTTCATTAAAATACATGCTCCGCGAACTCTGCAAAAGAGGTGAGCGAGCGTATGAGGAGCGTATGAGGCCATATTGAAAGTAGTATTCGAGGGCTGCCTCAAGGTAGCACAGACGGTACCTTGGAGTGGCTCCTCCGTCGGAGTAGACCGTAGAATGGAGGATAGTTTATGAAACCGAAGCTCGCTTTTCAGGGTCTGCTCGACTGGAGGTTCAAGTGAAGGTAGAGATTCAGAATACGAGGGTTAGTATTGAGGTGTTATAAAGTATGGTAATGGTCACTTCCCCAGGTGAAGGTGGTTGTTTGTCATGTGTTGACTGTACCCGGAGTACTAAATGTAAGGTCGGGAGTGGTGTCTTTTTGTGAACAATGTAGCCCGTAGCGAGAAATGGTTCATTACGCGGGTTCAGTTGACTGAATTAATGACCTGAAAGTAAGCCGCTGAAGAGTGGGGCTCGCCAGCCGCTGCCTCTCACTGCCCCTGCGAAGTCAAAGAAACTAGTTTGCGCAATGGGCCGCCGTGGACAAAAGACAAAAATAAATACCAGGTGCAATTATGAAGATGTTTCCGATGTCGTTTAGCCTCGCCGTCAGATCGCTACCGTACGGTTAAGGGAACACTGAAGCGAGTTTATCGAATTCATATTTGTTTCTTATTTTACAGTTTAACTCGTGCAATCTATAATATGACTGCTTAAAGGGACACTGAAGTGAATTTGTCAAGCTCCCATTTTTGCTTGCACTGCGTAGACTGGCTCAAATTAGCACACTTTTCATCGTTTATCCGGTTCACAAATCGGTAATTATTTTACAAAGCGCGAAAGAAGAAAAACTACCATGCGCGGTTTGCGGCGGCCGCACCAACTAAGGCTGTGACGTTGAGAGGAGGGGCGCCGTGATTGGACGATGCCCAAGGTTAGCAATCAAACAAGTTTCAGTTTCGGTTTCGGTTCTGTAAAACATAACCAACGGCGTTGTTGGATGGGCATTCTCAATAACTCAGTAATCATCGTACGGCGCTTCTGCCATGTTGTCGGCTGTAAAATGCACAAGATAAGCCTCCCAGGACGGTTTGTAGTCGTAGCATTCACTAGCCGAGACCTACGCAGTGCATGAAGGCCCTCCGCGTACCCGCAGACGCCCAAATGTCGTGCGCTTTTCCCCCATATTTGGAGCTTGCCTCCCTCATGCCTGTATCGTAAAAAGTGTGTTCGCACCAGGCCAAGGGTTTGTTCATTCTGGCATGTGCCCACTGCCTGCAAGCAGTCGGTGCTTATGGCAACAGCACGCCAACGAGAACTCGCTAGCGCGGCAGTGCCAGCCTGCGCGCGTTTTGTGAACTAGTTCGTGTAGCCATGAACGTCGCGGCCGAAAAAAAGCTGAACTCAATATAGAAAACATCGGCAGAAAACGAAAGAGTTAACTTACAAAAAAAAGCACGTACCCGCGGGGATTCGAACGCGTGACTTGCAAAACACTTGAGGCAACATACCTAGCGCCCCAGATCACTAGGGCACGAGACGGGCTCCGCCGACCTTGGTAATATAAGGTATATATTGTACAACCGGTTTACACTTTTATTTAGTTTTGGCATTTCAAGCAGCTTAGGTGACTATTTGTTGTACTGCGCTCGTGCAGTAAGCGTCGCCCGAACTTCCACAGTAGCTCACGTCTAGCAATTGCATTTCGTAGACGGAAAAGCGTTCGCAGATGCGTAGTCGTGCTGCTGACCGCTGTGCTTGTTCGCCCAGCGCAAAAAAGTGCTTCCCGCGCCCTAGTTTTACGCTGTACGGTAAAAATATCAGTTGATTTTATTTCCTTAGTACCTATATTGACTTCGCTGACTCTTCTCCCGCCTTCAAGAGGCCTTATGTTTTCCTACTGGCGTACCAGTCAGCGAAGCGTCGCATGTGCGCTTGTGCAGCGCTTGTGTGATTGACTTGGAGCTAGATACAGTGTACAAACAAACCAAGTAAAGAAAGGCACATCCTTCCATTCACAAACGTGTCCTGGCTTCGTTTCAACTAAGCGAACGAATTGCGACCAAGCAATTTTTTTAAACCCCCTGGACTGCGACGACCCGCCGGCGGCCGGCGGACGAAACGCTGTGCCGACTGACTCTGTTGGCCGGGGAGCCGTGCAGTAGCGCCGCAGCCAATTGCCAGCTCATCCCCTCCTGACGTCACACGAAAACGCCACAGAAAATGGGCGAGCGTAAAGAGAGGAGGACAGCATTTTCGAATTAGTTTTTCTACTAAATAAAATCGCGTAAACGCGTCTAGAGTGGTCGAAACTTGGCCTGGGGACTCCGGACTACAATTTGCGCTAGTAATCCCGCAATGTTTACATATCACTTCAGTGTCCCTTTAACAGAAGCGTAAATACTTAGTTGAGCTGCAATGAACGGCAGGAGGGAAAACTCCATGTGCCATTTGCGGCCTCAGTGGGTCACATTTTCCTGCAAAATGTTTTGACGATATTTCAGCCTAGAAAATATAAACCTAATGGAAATATGCACCTTTCGTTCACGCAGGTACAGGTTGTAGATGTTGAATATGCTATAGCAATCCTGTCAGTTTTGCCTTCGAGCTTACGAGTGTGTCCTCATACAGGACGACATCAAATCCGCTGTGAGGATCTTGTGAACAAGCGGAACTTTAGAAGGCGCTTTCCTCGATAAAAAGAAAATGCGTGTAACTCGGTCGGAAAAATTTAGAACAGTGCCTATGCATTTACAAAACTGATCTAATAAGGTATATAGACGATGTTTACAACTCAACTGGTACCTGCACCAACCACGACACTGCTGATGTTATGTAGCAGAAAAATGTAAAGTGTGTGGGTATTTCATAATTTTTTGTAGTGAAAGCGATGTTGTTGTGGGGCCGAATTGATTACACGGTTACAAATGCTGCTTCTCTGATATAAAACGCTATACTTTTTCATTGTCCCCCCAGAGCGCCAGTTACGTACTTAGCATAGAGTACTTGACATGATATCCCCGTGACCCGTTCGCCGAAGCTTCTGCTTGTCTTTGGCTGCTTACTTTATTAAGAGATGGCTCATAATACTGTCAATTTCTGCTACTCACAGATTCAATACCATTTTGTATGTAAGAATTTTTAAGTTTTACTGTTGTCACAACATCGTGAAAAACCCAGCACTTCTATCTATTATTCTCGCGCTTTATTATGAAAAGACAGCAATATACTTGCACTGTCCCCAAATTTCCCATAGCTGATGAAGCATGCAAGTCACATACAGCTCAACTTCAAATTGTAATCCCTCACTTACATGTTCAGATTAATGTCCTCGATGAATTAACCGCGCGGAGGAGGCAAGAAAAAATGCAAAATTCAGGGCTAGTAGGCGCAGTTTTTATGTTTCCTTCTATCTTTGCGACCACACAGAGTGGGGCTCTTTATCCGTCGGCGATCGTGGACACGCGCCATGCTTGAATTAGTAACGTGATCGAGGAGCGGTAATGCACCGGCTCACGGGGAACAAGCTTACTCTGGCCATCCGGGTAGCACGTGAGGTTTACACTGAGTCCGCCATTAGGCTTAGGACTGGGGAACCCGCACCGTCTTCTTTGCGGAAGGCGTACGTGAGCTAGCAGAGCGGCGAACCATTAGGAGGTGGGCCCGGCCGGCTCGGAACGAGCCGCACCCAAACTGAAGATCGTGCAGCGGAGCGCGGGCGCTGAAACGACTGCGGGCAAGCCGCGCGCTCGCCAACGTCGGGCCGAAACATCAACGCCGGGCTCGCTCAGACCGCAACCTGATTCTCAGCGGCGCTAAGGTTCTCCCTTTCTCTGCACTGGTTTCACCGATGCCGGAAAAACGTGCCCGCCTTTTAATTAACCCTTTGAAGCATGGCGGCACGCCCGATCGGCCGAATGGAGCCACGAGAGTGAGCGATTCCCGTTGCCTGTACGCGGCGGGAGCTCGCAACGCGTGCTAGGCCGCGTGGCTTTGAACTGATCTCCTGTAGCCGCACGCGTGCTGCCGCGGCACGTCGTACGTCAGAGACTGCGCGCTCCGAAACGTAACGATCTGAGTTGCTTAGTTGGACCGGTTTCTGATGTCATGGTTGGGAGTGCTGACTGTTTTTATTTGGAAGCGTGTTTTATTTCCCCTGTCATTATCACCATCATCAACAACAACATGCCCCTGCACGACGCCCTTGACCTTGGATCGCTCCTGTCCTGCGCTGCTCCAATCCATTCTTTGCCCATGAATTTCCCTATTTCATCCCGCCATCGAGTTATTGGCCTTTTCCTTCTTCCAGACCCACTTTCTAGGTAGGCACTCTGTTACCCTGGTGCTCCACCGGGTGTCATTTCTTCTCACTGCATAGCCTTTTAATGAAGCTTTTAATAAAGCACACCATGTATTTGAGCCTTCCAGCGACCTAATACGCCCTGATGATCTTGTCGCAAAACCGCGGCGCTTTCACTTCGGAAGTAGGGTGAACATGGCTGGAGACGCACTGGTATGGGCTCCGGGTATGTACATGCAGTAAGGGTTGAGATTCTTGAGTGCTCCGCAAACGCATACGCATTCAAACATTTATGCGTACGCATTCAAACATTTATCCAACCATCACCACAGGAATTGTATGCCGCCACCGGCGGACGCATCAGCCTGTACAGCCAGGCTTGTGACGCCTATATGGCCCACATATTGCTATCTATATCTGGCAAGAGAAGCGCCTCACTGCCTGATTCGCCAACGCGCAGCCAAAACTGGTGGACCTAGAAACTTGACATTTCTGGAGTGCGTTCCAATCATGGCGTAGTGGCTCAGTAAGACTACATTTTTGAGAATACAGTGTAGGCGGTAAAATGCCCTAATATGTGTCTTCGCAAATTCTAGATTATTTTGATGGGTCGTTATGATGTCGAACTAGCTCTTGTTGATACAGCAATACCTCGTTAACTCGAACTCGCATATCTCGAAAAATCGGCTAAGTCGAAATTTTCCGCTGCACCGAACCATTTCCTATACGTCCCATGTGTTTGTTGCCCTTTATTTCGAAGTATTTGTCGGCCAAGCTGTGGATATCTCGAAATCTTGACTGAGAGTGGAACGAAAATTTCGCCGCCCCGGTCTGTTTCACAAGATTCGCGTGATGCTGCCGCTCCTAATTCCCTGGATTTTTTCTCGTTTAGCCACGCCTACCACAAAGCCGATGTTTTCTCCAAAAGTGAAGTGTGAGCCTAAAGGCATATCAACTTCGTCAAGCAACCTTGTGGCTCCTCATGGGATGGTAGCGACATGCGCAGAGGTACACTATTATCTGCCCGTGACAGGAGAACTAACGGACGCCGAAATCGCTGAAATGGCCACAAAAGGAGCGGGCGGCGAAGACGAGGGAGACGACGACGAACCTCCTCGAGAGGTGTCGACATCTGCCGAAACGAAGAATTTGCTGCGCTTGCTGCGAAGTAAGGTTGAGTGCAGCGGCGGGGAAGATCGCCTCCTGCAATGAATCAAGCAGCTAGAGGACTCCTTACTAGTCGCGAGTGCGACCGCAAAGCAGACCAGCATTACGCAGTTCTTTTCTGCCAAGTAAAATTGCAGTGCCGCAAAACCCAGCCGGTAAACGTATCTTGTTGCATTTTCTCTTTCAAACCTTTATGAAAAGCAAGATTGGAAGCTGCTGTTGAAGAGCTGGTAAGTAGTAACACCCCTTTTTTGCAAATAACTCGATATTTCATGGCAATTCACGCAACTTTGCTTATCTCAAATATCCGCTTATCTCGAAATATTTCCCGGTTTTTACTAATTCGAGTTAACGAGGTATTACTGTATATGTAACCAGCGTCAGGTAACGGTGGTAACGGCGACGGTGGAGCAGCGTCAGGTAACGGTGGCGACCCAGTACAGCAAAGCAGACTTGTCCCACTACCGTCCCTCGCCGGGCTCCTCTCGACAGTCCACAGGGACGCCGCTCGCGTGTGGCGACAACAATTACCAGAAGTGGTGTCACTTCTCCCTTGCCTGATCCACTACCCTGCAGTGATTCTGACAGCGTGGGGGACATGAACATGGGAGGACCGGAGCTGTTGAAGACCATTTACCGCTGGCCTTGACTCGTAGCGAGTGCTCTATCATCACCTGAATGGTTGCTATTCCGTTCTGTCATTGAATCTCGTCAAGTGAGACGGTCCGCCGGCCTCTCTCGTGACTAAACTAGCCTGAATATGGGATTAGACAACCTTACATTCCTCGGGAACGCTTGCCCGAGGGTCTCACACCCTTCGGCAACTCGAAGGGCATCAGGCGAAGAAATGGATGTAACGCCATCCTCGCCATCATCGCAGAGGCGGCGCTCTCTTGTCACCGCCTAGAATCACAGCATCACAACGCAACAGAGGACGCGCACAGAACTCCCTTAATAAATAAATATGATCTGAAACAAAGCATGGGTGACAGCATAATCTGTCGGAATTGTAAAGCGTTACAGAAACGTGGACGACATATGCGTGACGCTAACAGCCCAGCGCTTGGTGTAAGGTGTTTTAGGGAGACCTAAATTAACTTCTCTTTATATCCGATGAACTCCCGTTAAGACGAACTCGGTTAAGACGAACACTGTGGTTAAGACAAACAACATTTTTGCTCTCTTGTAACGTCCACAATGCAAAAAACCTCCGCTTAAGACGAATTTCTTTTAATATGAACAAATGTTTACGGTCCCTTCCAGTTCGTCCCAACGAGTGTCAACTGTAGTTCGTTTTGAAGAAAGACCGGGGGGGCCGCACTCATTCCTCAGGAGTTGTAGCTATCATTCTCCAGAAGTTGATTGCATGCCACGAACTAATTCCCCACAACAAGCTTGAAACCGTAGCTGCGCGAGCAATAATGTTTTAAGAACAAACAACGATATGCTTAATATATATCCCACCGGATCCCCGTAGCTCTGCTACCGAATTTGAAAACCAGGTCAACCAGCTTCCCAAAGCTTTTATGCTAGGTGGTTTTTTAATGCCCCAAATGAGCTTCGGGCCTCGCGCGTAGCGGTGCCCGAAAGCGACTGCTAGAAAAATGTTTGCTCTCGGTTTGTGCATACTATTAACCTAAAGCACTCTACGCGCTACAACCCTACTACGACAAGATTTTCGGAATCGACCTGACGCTAGCGCCATATACTCTCGTTTCCTAGTGGATGGACTATAACCTCAAATTCGTATAGCAGTGACCATTTCACGGTTATACCAACACGAAATAGCAAAACAAAGCTGTCTCGAAAAATTGGCGATACTCAGAGGTGGGAATCGAGGTAACGCAAAGCTTTCATCGTAAAATATCTGGTTTGAAATCAACTGGCGTGTGATATTTTTTAGCGTTATGCTGCTTAGCGTGGTTCCTAATTATTCAAAACTGTGAGAGGTGGCGAGTGCGTCGAGAAATACGCGATTTCAGAAGAAATATGTAAAGTTTCAATCAGCGAAAGTGATCATTTTCGCCAGGCCTCCCCACCACCTCTTCAAGTCGCTGCCTAAGACCTTCGGGCCTGGTCTCAGGAAGCCAGCGTTATATCGTGTGCCACGCCCCCCTTCCCCACCCCTAACCGCGAGTCGCTTACGGGGCTTCGCGGGAGTGATAAGCGGTGGCTGGTTAGCGTTGTCGGGTGTAAGATAAAACATAGCGGTGGTGCACGATGTCAGGAAGAAGCAGCAGGCTCTCGAAACCTGGCTGAAGAGCCAAAGAAAGCTCCTACAAAAAATTTAACGAAACGTGTCAACTATTGTAGAGGCCAGATCACTTGGTTCACAGCCAGATCACAAGGCCACGGACGTACTTACTGCACACATAATTGATGCAGCACGTGCCTCCATTTCCAAAACGTCCGGTAGAAATACAAACCGACCGAAGTCAGGGTGGAAGGAGGAGTGCTCGGAGGCACGCAGGGATCCGAACAGAGCCCGAGAGATTCCTGGGAGCTACCCAAGAAAGAAACGTTTTGTACTTTTAAAAATGCGAAATCTGGAGGCTGCCGAGTTCGAAGTGCTGCAAAAAGAGCTAGTTCGAAAACAATAGGTTTCAGGGATTAACTCATGCACGGATAAACACAAAAGCCTGAAAAAGAAGTAAATAACTCCAAGTAGTTAACACATGCCCTCTTCTCCTCGTTAGCACGGCTGGAGGGGCACTTAAAGGTCAAAAGAGGACCCTCGGTAAAAGCTATGAATATTTATCAATTTTAGCTCATTACCGTGCACAGTTCATAAAGCATAGAAACATTGCCGGAAGTCAAGCGCTTAGAAGCAACAAAATAAATGAGAAGAGTTACAACTGGCCGTGTACTAAACACAAACTACTGCTTGCCCATTCTCCCGCGGGAAATAACCCCACGTGCCGATAACGTTTACGTATAAAGTGCAAATACAATCCCGAAGATACTCTCGACGCAATAATTCTTTTTGTTTAAAAAAATGGGTGTTTCATGAACAACCAAGTTTTTCTGCTCGAAATTCTGACCGATCCGGAAGAGCAAAACAATCAGAGGAAAGTGATATTTCGCATATATGGCAAGGAGGTGGTTTGGACATAAACACTGTACAAACAATTCGGAAAACACTAGATTGTTTTTATGTAATTCGCTGAAAACGTTATTGTCCATATATTTAAAATGGATAATTTTCGGCTCTCTGGAACCTCGTAGAGCAGCTTTCCTAACTTAAAACTGCGCACCCCGCGAGCTTTTGCGCTCAATATTAGCTGCACGAAAATAGCTTACATTACAGTGAATAACTCCAGAGTAATAACTTCTGTCTGACAGAACCGCGGTGAGCCAGAAATCAGTACGTGGGCATGAAAGCAGGCCTTCATTGTTCCGATAAGAAAACAAGAAAAGGAGGTTAGGCCACCAGAGAAACCTACCGAAAAATCATAAACGGACGTGTGCTTTACTTCGCGAAACTGTTGAACTTCTTGATAGCTTCCAGCCAGGATTCGGGACATGGTGGGCGACAGACAACTGCCTTGTAGCCTTCGAGTCGCAGTTAGGAGATGCTTTTGTCCATAAACAGCCCGTACGCACGCTCAGTGAATATCGTACGCCCAGCCCTTTCCATGTACGAGGAGGCAATGTTTTATCTCGTATATTTATGTTAGAAAACTAGCTTACAGTCTGCATTTCTTGCGACATAATCAATGTAGCATTGCAATTCAAAGTATTTGTGATCCAGAGGCTGAGGTGTTTGTAGTGAGGTACTTCATGAAGAAAACGTTTGTGCACAGAATAAGTAAACTGAATTTTTCTGTAACTCTCATAAACACTGTTTTTCACTGTTAATGCACGTTTGCCACGTGTCACTCCACTGAATAATTTTGTTGAGTGTATCATTTAGAAGAGTTTGATCAGCTGTACTATTAACTTCCGTGTAGATCACACAATCACCGGCATGCAACCGTATTTCGACATGAAGGTTACACACAATGTAATTAACAAACCAAAGAAAAGAAGGGGTCCAAGCATTGACCCCTGGGGAACACCAGACTCCAGACAAACAACTTCTGACATTTTAGCGCAATGAGCTCTCAAAATGGGCACGAGTGGCTGTAATGTAATGGTGAAAAGAGAACACAGGTTGTATTTCTTTGAAAACAAAACGTTTCACCGGATTCATGTGTTTTACTAGAGGGAAATACTATCCTAGTAAAAACGGAACATAAATTCTTGAGGGTTTTACTCGAGCAAAGGTTGAACTTCATTCCACTCACAAAACACTAAACCAAAAAGCCTTGACACGATGAATATTTTAAGTATTTTATCTCGTTAGTCGCATGAAACGAAAAAAATATTGTTGGTGAAAATTTTTGATAGCCTTATTCCACTAAGGTAGTTTGGTTTACCGATCAGCTGCAACAGCAACCCCTGAAATGCTACACTCCGCTCACCATTTCGGACTCCGATTAGCGACTGGTGCTTTCCCTAGGAGCCCAGAGAAAATTTATATTTCGAGGCTGATATCTGCTCACTTGAAGCCCAGCGTGCGCAGACAGCTGTATTATATTTTAACTCATCGAAGCGTTGGCTTTGAGGCGCACCCTAGTGGAAGGCTGCGGATTAGGTTGACCACTTGGGGATCTCTAACGTGCATCGAAATCTCGACACATGGCCGTCTTCAGTTTTTGCCTCCATCTGGAAAGCCGCCACTGCAGCCGGTGATCGAACTAGCGTCCTTGGGTTGCGCAGCAGAATGCCTTAGCCACTGAGCCACCATGGCGGGTTATGATATGCTGCAAACAGAACAGTAATAAAACAGCACCCCTCACAATGACTAAGGCATTCCAGCTCAACTCTGAGCCTTTTTCTTAAACGTCTATCACGTGCTCCCCGTACCCGAAATCTGTAAATACAGTAGCATCTGGGATTTGAAAACATTTTAAGGACACTTATTAGACAGCATTCACCGATGTACTTGGACCCTGGGAATTATAGCCTGTCATATTTTATTTATCTTTCAAGTGTTTTAACAACGGAGGACTGCCCAAGCTCTCGTCACTAAGCATTATGTGTTTCCGGGATAAGTACAGGTGTGCTCATTTTAACAGAGGCGCATTTAAGATGACCAATGTGTGTGCCATTTATGGTCCTAACGCTTGCCGCACAAAAACGTTACGCAAAAATACCAGCCTATTCTCTGGCAAAGCATATGCAATCAATCAATCAACCAATCAATCAATCAATCAATCAATCAATCAATCAATCAATCAATCAATCAATCAATCAATCAATCAATCAATCAATCAATCAATCAATGAGTAGATTATGTGTACTTCAGTTTAGTTGTATTACAGGGGTGCCAAATAAATGAGGGAAGCATGAAAAAAGCAGTTCAACGACAGCTTGATAAGCCTCACCCCCCTTACAACTCCCAGTCAATGGCAATGTCAGTGGCATAATGTCAGGCTGTGAACGATGCACCCGAGGACATCATACAGAATTGGGTAACTTATATAGACTTTTAACACGAAGGTGTTTTATTCCGGGATACAGAAACATTTGAGTGACGTCATATTCGTCAAGGAAATGACGCCAGTACAACGAAGCAAGCGGCCTATAAAAGGTGCACACCGGCACACAGGGTCTTCTTGCAAGGAAGCAACCTTCAGAACTAAAGAGTACGTTATACTTAGGGTTGTTAGTTTTCGGGTTTTATGCCTTAACACGAAAGTGCTCTATGGCGGGATACACCAAGATTTCACTGATGTCATATCCGTCACGAAAATAACGCCACTACACCTTTGCGAAGCTACCAGCCAGCAGGACGTCGCTCGCCAAGCACACCCACAAAACAGCCACTGATCCGCAAATCATGCTCAGCTGCAGATTTCGGTGCACATTTCACTTTCGTGTTTTACCGATTCCTATGGCAGAGGAATCAACCACCATTCTTTTTAAGCATAGCGAGTGCACTGGCATGTGCAAACTTGCTAAAAACGCAGAATTTATTAACCTTGTAAGATGTCCGCCTACGCATTATTACAACTGCAGCAACAGTGTACTGGGTCCTTGAACAGAGGGTATTTAAGGTAATGAAGTTGCAGACTAGAATGCTGCCGCTGCAGCCTTTGAAAGCTCAGAATACGAGAGCAAACTGCCCTGCAAAATCTGAAGCTACAGATAAGCCAGCAGCTCTGATGCAAATGGCGAGAATAGGAGATCGACAACAAATTAAGCACAACAAAGCCACGTCTAGCAAAGTACAGCCCAGAAAAACAAAAGCGGTCAGTGAAAGTAGCTGTTCATAGATTACGAATCAGGCACGCGCATGCACACATTCATACCTTCTCCATCGTGCACAAAGCCTGAAAACATGCATGAAACAACTATCTGCTATCCAGTTCATAACAGAAATACCATTTTACTAAACAGAAATGCCACACTTTAATAACTACAGACACGTTAAATTACACAGCACCCTGATACTATCTAGCGGATGACTCAATTTCCTGTTTTAAAGTTGTAGCATGTCTTACTCGAGTTGTATTAGAGCGAAAGCTATACTACCCTACTTCTTTCAAGGACATTTGTCGAGTCGCAATGACCTTCAGTCACCGGCCCGGAAGCTACGCCCTTCTTGTCGCTTCGCTTGTTCCCAGCTTCGTCACTGTGGTACCACGGGACTAGCCGAAAGTGAAAAGGCCGCTTCGCCTTCGTCTTCACCGGCGGCTGGGCTGTCTGTGTGAGCGATTAAGGGCAAGCGAACCACGGTACTAGGCAAAGTGTTAACGAGTGATATATGAAAACACTCCGGTGACTGAGTTTGTAGAAACGAAGACTAGAGAAACACACGATGCACGCACGCGAAGGCACTGCTTTGCTGGCTGCTTTTCTGGCGCTTGGTTCGCCTCTCTCGCCATTGATGACACGCCGGATTAGCCTTCAGTGCACGCCATGCAGCGCAAGAAAAAAGATGATCCAATCGTCACCCTATCATCCAGTGATTGCTAGACGGCAGGCTGCGAAATCTCAAAGGCGAACTTTCACGAAACGCTGCGTGCATAGTGTCTTCTTTGGCTCGGGAGAACGAGATTTAGAATTGTTCAACCATAGCCAGAGCCAAACCAGAAAATTGTTAAACGAGAGCCAGGATAAATCCTGAATCTCTAATTCACGTAGTCCCAGTTCGTCCCGCAGAAGTGAGAGACGAACTGTGCGCTCTGACTCAAAACTCGGGAGCCTCAGCGTTCTTTCCATGTAAAGGATTCTACGGTGAGTTGCGCTAATTCTGCGTAAGGTGCCCCAAAAATAATACGGAGCCCGGGAGCGGTGGCCGGAGCGGGCAAAACTGCATGCCAGCGCGATCTATCTGTAGATGCGCTGCAGATAGCGAGAGTGCGCGAGCACATCCGGCTGTCCCGTCTCGATGTTCTGATGCTTGCCTTATCGCCGGCTCAAGCGAAGCCGCTCTGCTGCAATCCCTGCTCGCCAGGGGCGCTTTCGGAGCTTCATGAAGGCCTGTTTATGCAGAGCCAGCGAAGAAAGCTTCGTCTTGAGCGGGGGGTCCGCTTTCTGCTTCGTCATGAATGACACCGATTACACTATGGGTGCCTGCCGTGCCTCGCGATCCGCTTGATTTTGAATCACGTGACAAGGACAATGCTTGGCTCAAGCTAACGCAAAAAAACGAGCAAGAAAAATTCATGCGCGTATTGGCTGCATTGCTTTGATGGTTCCAATCAGTGCTCAAGAGAATTGAGAAAGTGAGTGGAGTGGAGGCCAGTTGCTTCAAAACAAATCGGCTTTATTACATAAAGTGAAATAAACTACAAGAAATGGGAATATAGTCAACTTAGCGCGGGCTCTGCGGCAATATCTTGCACTCATGGAAAAATGATTCAAAGGTACTGACAATGAAACAAACAGTTAAAACAGACTTCTTCGACCTACACAAGAGTTCAATAACGGGTGAAGTTGCCACCCACATTGATCACTTCTGCAATGCGCCGAGGCAACGACTCATACAGAGTATCAACGTATCCGGGCAACTCTCGAATAGTTTTCCATTCCTCTCTTACTGCCTCCCAAAGGTCGTCTGCAGTTGTGGCATGATAACAGCGAGAAATTCGGATCTTGAGGTATCCCCAGACATTCTCAATTATATTCAAATCAGCGCCTTTAGGTGTCCAGTCCAGCAACCGAACAGCTCGTTCTTCTAGCAAGGCTTTTACCTTACGCGCAGTGTGGACGGGGCTGTAATCTTGCTGAAGAAAAAAAAGGCCATCTTTAAAAGGCCCGTCCAGCACATAGGGGAGCAGATGTTGTTCAAGCAGGTCGCAGTAGCTGCCAGCGTTGAAGTTCGGTGGCAGACGGACCAGTGGACCGAGGCCTTCTGCGCTGACAGCTCCCCAGACGTTCACGCAACAACGACCGCTGCTGAAGACTTGCGTCATAAAGGCCGGCAGATATCTGATGAGGAAACATAATATTTAGTGGTACTGAGACCCGTTGAAGTTGAAGTTCCCACCCGTTCCCACAAAGTATATAATTTAAAAGGACGATTAACTCAAAAGTTTCACTGATGTCATTTCAAGAAATAATAGAGAGAAATAATCACTTTGTGGCTTAACAACTACATAAAAACACGCAAGAAATTGAACGTCTCTACTATATTACTGGCGTGCAAATGAAAGAGCTTTCTAAACGAATCCCTCTCGCTTTATACAAATGAATAAGTTTGCGGGGTACCTGCAACTTGCTGGACGCCATACACGCCGTTGTTGGTCCCATCTCGTGGAGAAGGTTGATTCGTCGGTGAAGACAACCTCTCGCCAGTCGTCCACAGTCCACTGCTCGTGAGCACGAGCAAATGCGAGGCGTTGTTCCTTCTGTTTTGCCGTTAAGTACGGCTTTTGCGCCGCCACACATCCGTTTAGACCTGCGTCTTTCAGACGGTTTCTAATTGTGCTCAGACTGACGTTGAGGTTCACGACATCGCGGATTTCCCTCGCACTTTGAAAAGGATCTTCGAAGGCTGCAGCAACGATGAGACGTCCAGCTCGTCGGAAGTGCAGACGGTCCAGCTCGTCGGAAGTGCAGCGCTGGCGGCCTGAACGTGGAGCGTCGGCAAGGCGACCGTCTTCGTCCCGGTAGGCTTGAATAATTCTATTCACAGCAGTCATAGACCTCCCAGTACGACGACAGATCTCACGTTGCGGAACTCCTTGAAAGAAGGACGATTTCCCGCCTGGCGCTTAGTGGTACTCGAGGCGGCATCTTCCTTTCTTGCACTGGAAAGTGCTACAATACCCGCTGATATATATGTGCATGTGGGCGTGTTGTGCTCTTGATTATCTAGATGATACCATGAACGTTGATGCGGTAACCGAACGAACGCGGCCAAGGAACGCGCCTAGGGCACGCACACTGCCGGACAGTGAAAGTGAGATTGCATTGTCGGCGAAGCAGGCTGCGTGCATAAAATATACTAGTTTAGCGCACGCAAAACTTCCTGTAAATGCAGGACAGACCGCGCAGGCGCAGACAAACGATCAAGGTGCCCAGCTTCTGAACCGCACGCCAAAGCCGCATATGCGAATGTATTTAAAACGCTTTTACAACCTTGAAGTGAAAGCTTGCACGTGTTATTCACATCAGAAATTCAGATGTCTTCAGAACATAGTCACCTTTGGGAGGCAGTAAGAGAGGAATGGGAAACTTCGGGAGTTGCCCGGATACGTTATTACTCTATATATGATTCGTTGCCTCGGCGCATTGCAGAAGTAATCAATGTGGGTGGCAACTTCACCCGTTATTAAACCCTTGTGTAGGTCAAAGAAGTCTGTTTTAACTATTTGTTTCATTGTCAGTACCTTTGAATCATTTTTTCATGAGTGGAAGATATTGCCGCAGAGCCCGCGCTAAGTTGACTATATTCCCATTTCTTGTAGTTTATTTCACTTTATGTAATAAAGCCGATTTGTTTTGAAGCAACTGGCCTCCACTCCGCTCACTTTCTCAATTCTCTTGAGCACTGATTGGAACCATCAAAGCAATGCAGCCAATACGCGCATGAATTTTTCTTGCTCGTTTTTTTGCGTTAGCTTGAGCCAAGCATTGTCCTTGTCACGTGATTCAAAATCAAGCGGATCGCGAGGCACGGCAGGCACCCATAGTGTAATCGGTGTCATTCATGACGAAGCAGAAAGCGGACCCCCCGCTCAAGACGAAGCTTTCTTCGCTGGCTCTGCATAAACAGGCCTTCATGAAGCTCCGAAAGCGCCCCTGGCGAGCAGGGATTGCAGCAGAGCGGCTTCGCTTGAGCCGGCGATAAGGCGAGCATCAGAACATCGAGACGGGACAGCCCGATGTGCCCGCGCACTCTCGCTATCTGCGGCGCATCTACAGATAGATCGCGCTGGCATGCAGTTTTGCCCGCTCCGGCCACCGCTCCCGTGCGCCGTATTATTTTTGGGGCACCTGTACATCTGTTTAAAGCATTAAACAACATCAGTTTACTTACATTTTGTTGTACTTGTTTATTAGCCCCTTACAACTGTATATGTGTTAACATTTTCAAGTTCACCTCAAGCATAATGCATTTGGTGCTCTTTGGCCTGATGATTTTGCGCCATCAAACTTTTCATCATTATCGCCGTCGTCGTTGTAACATTTGTCTGCCTACAACCAGTATGGGCACTCAAACCCTTCGTATCAATCAAATGTACGATACGTAATTGGCCAACGTTCGTAACGAGTGCGCCCCAAGACGGGCAGCGTCAAGGCAGCACACGACAACAGAGCACCAACATAACTGCATGCGTGATAACAGCACTAGAACGCTATCAAATTGTACGCGCAGTGGAACTACAGCGATAAAACAGTGAGCTTGCGGGGGATGCCTAAGGGGGCAGTTCTGTGCCATGTTGACCAGTGTACAAATTTTTTTAAGAAGGTGAAATACATTCTAGGTGTTCGTCTTTCTCTGAAAAAAATATATACCGATTTTGTGGCCTTCGGAGAACCCCGCTAATGCTTGTACTCACAGCGGCAGATATGTGACATATTTTAAGTAAACAGAAGTTTCCGCTGTACCATATAACCTAATACATATGTGCAATTTCATTCAAAACAGGTTGTCACATTTTTCGCAAGACGCAAAAACGCGAAATTCTTGCTGAGTGAGCGACGCGTCGTAAACTGACATACGACTTTCCGTTTTTGGAGTTTACCTTAAATTTAGTCCCTATTAAATTCGTTTCAATTGCTGATATTTCAAGAAGATTGTAGTTGGAGGGAAGCTGTGCAATGCAACATGTATAGCCTGTTCTGTAGTTCGAACGATGGCTATACAGTGCTGCGCTTAGCGTTTGGTCGAGTTAGGCCACACTGCTGTCTCAGTTAATGCTGTAACCGTCTTATGCTTAGACTAGCGGCGTGTAGCAACAACAAGTTGTATGGGAAGACCATGGTAAAATGTGGTGGCAACGGAACGCCTTTACAGAAACATTTGTTACGGAGGTGGCACGAGACTGGTAAAATGTAGTTTACGGAAACACTTATAGGTAAGTAGGAATTGAAAGGTGTAGAGTCGCGATAATCGCACCCGACTTTGCAAACCGTAGGTAAATTATGACTTCTGTTCGACAAGAGAAACGAGGAAAAGCCTGACTACAACAGGAGAGGATGGATTGTTTTTATTGCGTTCGTGCTAATTCTTTTACGCCTCAAAATGGAAAGTAAGAGCGCTTTATGCAGACGGCTGAAGCTATTATCTGCTAGCTAAGCTGTAGTTTGGAGATCATTCACAGGGGTGATTGCACGGTGACAAATAAAACTTTTGCATACTGTTTTGATTTCCCGCTCTTTGGTCCGGACTCTTTTGTCGCATGCTCTTTTATCGCTTAAGCAACTGCGGTTTAGTTATGGCGTCGTGCCATGGATAAGTCAAAATATGTACACCTCAAAATAACCAGGTTAATTTATCGATAACGTGCATTTCTGCATTTTTGGTTAAGTTTACGCAATTTCTAGAGACCATGATGAACTTTTCTTCCGTGTTCTGGGCTTCATAACCACTCACAAAACATTTCTGAAACGTGGTCATTCAACTTAGCTGTAGGAAAAGGAAGTGTAACAGGGTGTAATTCCCAAATGAAAGTGGCTTGAACAGAAAACCCGGACTGGAAAGCGGGTTCCATTTTTCAAAGCTGTCTGAATTGTGTCTTCACCCTCACGTACATTCAAATAACTGAAGATTGGTTGAGACTTACTAAATTTATATTAGGTACAGAATAAAGAAAAAAACGAAGCCCCAAATCGGCGATTTTGGGCTTGTAAAAGAAATTTGCAAGAAGTATGCCACTTCGGAAATGTTAATCCATCAGAGTAGAGGCGCGTCCGACGTGTATGCCAAATTTTACGAAGGGTACGTACTTTAGTACATGCCGACATGAAATGAAGCGCAAGTGTTTTCCCTGACTCCCGAATGAATGGGCTGCCATCACCAATCAGTTTACTCTGCCCGTCTCTTATTTTCGCAGTTGTTCCTTTGTTCCGTTCTTCGATCTTATTCTCCCACTGATCCTTCGATGACATGGATCGCCTTGATGCGCGCAGCCAAGCGCTTAAACTGGCAGTGAGCCACGCAGCGGCGCACACGAGCGCGCACATATCTACGCACGTGCACACATACACACAGACACTAACACGGTCTCATCCAACCGCGCACGCGCGGGAATGAGCATAAAAAGACAAAGGGGTGACGGATTTCCCGATTGTATCCTGGTAATGTTGCTGCGTGCAAACACACTAACAAGCTTCGTCATGCAGTTAGCGCACCTCTTCCGCCTGGCGTGGTAAGCCGACTCCACGTCTTACTTTCTGCTCGCTGTTCTCCAGGAGCACCGCCGTCATAGTGCCCGACCAAGAAAAGACCAACACGCGCGTCCCACTTATCGCACTCGCCCGCAGCAACCGGCAGCTCGTGTTTTCCACTCTGATTTCCTGACCTCCTTTATTCCTTTCGGCTGGGCATCATCAGACCTTACCACCAGCCGTCATCGCTCGATAGACGATCAACAACGAACACCACCACGGGCGAAGCGATGGGCTGCTGCCGCTTGTTCTCTCCTCGCGCTCCCAGCAAGCGGCGGCGGGAGCAGCAGGCGAGAAATGAACTCGTTGGGGCTGATGATGAACGCGCTAGCCTGTACTGTAGCCGCGTCTATGCGACGTATCGTTTCTATTTAGAGCGTTTCAACACTGCCATTAACAGTTTCTCACCGCCGCACTCATCCCATGAAAGCACCCATGTTCCCAAATCTCCAATCCTTCATTGTCTGTCCCCTATGCATGCTGCATCTGCGCCGCAGAGTGTTTTCTTTAATACTAAAAACAAATCGGGAGGATCCTCTGCAGATTTTGCAGCGAAGCTATTAGCCGCTAGTCCGTCCGAAAATTTCATGTCGTAAACAAAAAACCCGGGCAGGACCCAGCACTTCTGGCCCAAGATGCCGAGCTCCTGCGTCAGGCTAATCAGGGGTGCAGCATAGAGCTCATTATTCGCGTAAAAAAAAAAGTTGCAAGTGACGTCGTTTGGGTGTTAAATGCAAGACGCGATAGCGTTACTTCGACTTGAAGGCAGCTCTTTCGAACACAGTTGCTGTATTTACGACCTATGCTTCACGAGCACTGAACGTCAGCAAAGAGAGAAAAACTAGCCGCAAGGGTTCTTAATCTCCGTGTCCAAGGAGAGACAAAGGCTCTCTGCGCTTCTGTGGCTTGCGATGTGACAGTGAAATGTTGCGGCTGCGGGCGGTTGGTCAGTTTCAGCGAAAAGGTGAGAGTGAGTGTTTCGAAGATTTTATTATTCTCTGATGTCTAAGGCGGACTCAATATTTTTGCGCTTTGCGAAACGAGAGAGAGAGTGTGCGTAGGAATATCTTTTTTTATGGAAGAAATAGTTTGGGTTTAGGAAAAGGGGATAAAGAGATGGTAGGGAGCTCAAGGTTTGAACCTGAAGTCTAGGGTGCCGGATGCAGCATCTTCTTCCATTGCCCTCTCATAAGCTCGCGCTGATCTTGAGGTAACGAGCTGGTCAAAGCAGCCTCCCACGTCTCGACAGAAGTGGAGTATATAATGTTCGAGTTGTTCACACTTCACCATATCCCTGGGAATGACTAGGTTGCCTGGAGGATGGTGAATGTTTCCCCTAATTTAGCAGAGTTTTAAATTATTGTGTGGTGTTCCCACCGAACATTCTCGGCCACACAGATCTATAGATACTTGTGTTGGTTTATCCGTCACAGATTTAGAGATTCCTCGGCATTGAGATCCCCTTGTAGCAAGGGGAAAATTCATGTCCCTGGGTGTAGGATGAGGAGACGTTCTTAGCGTTTTTCTTGGAGGGGAGTGCGGTAGTAGTGGTCACATAAGCACGGTATGTGAATTCGCGTACCGCTGGGTCGGTGGCTCGTTCTCCTCCAGACCTTTGTGTTCGGGTGTCGTTTTTCCGAATTGTGGAAGGGATTATCTTATCCACGCGTTTAGGTATTCTGCCAACAGCAACTGTCTAATGCCCTCTGAGAGTCAGTAATGAATTGCGTAGTCTGTAGCGGTATTCCGATCTCTCGCACCAAATATAATCATCAAGGTTTAGGCTGTGAAAAATATATTAAGCAAACGTGCTACTAATTCAGTGTACGTAGCATAATCATTGGCCTCGCTTATTATGTCCACATTAGTTTTCGCCGCAACATCCAATGACATGCCGACATGACAGGAATCACGCTGGAAACTATAATGCGGCGACAGCTGTCTTGTTGGGAATTTGTGCGCTCTTTTAGAAACTGAACATTGCGGAAACTAAATCAAAGACGAAGATAAATGATTAGCGCTCCTTCCGTGGCGAGCCTGCCACGAAAACCACGGGTAAAGCTGAACACAGGCAGTTGCATGTGTTATAGGTCCTGTTTTGACGGAGTTACTGTCGGCTGCACAATGTGCTCTTCATTTTTTCGGAATTCCACATATTTCGGGAGACAAGAGGACGAAGGGGGGGAGGGGGTCTGGGCACCATTGTTTTCGTATTGATTAAATTGTATTAGAGAAAGTGGGAAACTACTTGTTCACTTGGGAAATAAACTAGCCGTCACGTATGTGCGAATAAGTTTTCTCTTAGGAAACCTCTTCACATTAGCTTTCAGTGGCCAGTTGAAACGCATGTTTCGGCAGAACATTAAACATGTTTAAGTAATTTATAGTGTCGGCAGAACCATCGCCGTGTGCCGATGGGTTCGGACGTTAGTGAAAACCGGGCATGCTGGCCACATTGCGCGGCTTCGTATTGATTTTCGCATGAAGCAAGGGCAGCCTCTGAAACGCATTCACTTGTTTCAGAATGAGGTTTCAGTAAGGCCCGGTTCAGACTGTTGCCACAACTGTCGTAATAACTTCAAACAATGACGTAATTTCACGTCTCAGCCAACCAACTGCGTGATATGCCGTTTTTTTTTTACGTCCATAGATCACGTTATGGCTTTTGTGTTGGTAGCCTGAAATCAGCCTTATTCGGTCAGAGTAAAGACATCTTTACGAAGCTTGCTATCATGCATGCAGACGGCCACAATGTTTGAAATAGCGGGGCATGAAATATGCAAGCAGGCGCAATTACAAAGCCGGGCATAAAAATACCAGTAATGTGGGTCGAAGTATTGTTCCGTGTAAAGCCGGTAACTTTAAACGAGCGGAGGGGAAAATCACTAAAATGACTAAAGGGACCACGGAAGATAGCTCTGTTGGAAATTAACAAGCCACGTGTAGAACGTCGAAGCGTGACTGTAGCAAGACGCCAGGTGTTCATAGCTTTTTGGCTTTACCGAAAATTCTGCAAGTCTCTGCCTATGCCTCTTAAGAAATTCTGTCCGCAGATATGCTAAGTTAATCAGTACGCAACTGGAGGCGTTCCATAATCTAAGACCGGTCTGCTTATAGTTACGTAGCAACACAACCTGCACGGTCACATTAGCACGGTACAAGAACATTGCGGCGCGTTTTTAATGGTCGTGTGCCTGGTTCAAAATTCATATAGTACGGGGTCGATGCGCCGATACAATATAGGGCTTAGATGCACGCCGTAACAGGGAGCGATTAATCAATGTGCCCTGACTTTTAATTAAGCAAAAATTAATTATTATTTTCCATAGAAATCGATGTTCTTGCAACCATAATTGCCTGAGGTTGATACCTTGAATGCCGCAGGGGAAAAGATTATTTCTCAAACTTCCCGTCTTCCCCAACAAAATAAATAAAGGTGACGCTCTGAACGGGGTAAACGGGGAAGGAAGGCGGGAGGGGGGAAAGGGGAGGGCGTATGCGTTCTTTTAGTGGGTAGTAGGTTGGAAGAGGCTGTGAGCTGTATTGAAAGAAGGTCGGTGACCTCGGTGTCTTTCATGCATAACCTGGCGTGCGCATATAAAAAAGACAGCGACTGGTTGGTTTACGACGCTTTGAAGACTCTTAGTTCAACTTTAGTCTTGAGGTGGGCGACTGATTTTGTACGAATAACCAGAGTAGACATATTTTGCCACATGAAGTTGCACGAAATAAAACTTCAGGTTGAATTTATGCGGAAAGTATCCCGCGCCCGATCTCATTTCTAACTTTCGCCTTACAACTGGTGTGTAGGTGTCTAGCGATAGGCTATGCCAGAGAAAGCCAAGTGTATGGTCCGCATGGATACAAATTTCAATTACGCAGGTTAGCGGGCTGAAAGTAAAAAAAAAAATACTATTGAACTACTGCAAAAAAGAAATATTCGAGATAGCACATTCATTTAGCGAATAACTTGGTTCTGAGTGATGGATTCAAAATGACCGAGGTAGTTTCTAATGTTCAGGAGCATTAACTATTTCCGGCACCCTTCATAAACGTTTACCAAAATATTTTTTAATGTATCCTGTACGGGCCGGAATAAAAAAATTGTGTCAAATTGCACAGTCACCAGCGCATGATCAAAATATCTATTATTTGGTCTGTGTCAAGCCATTTATGATTCGCATCCACGAATTTCCGCATATCCGAGAAAGATTCTTTAATTATCCTAAATACGAATCGGTATATCTTCGTCATAGCTCCAGGTGCACCATTAGGCGAGAATAAATTCAGAGGGTTTTTTTTTTAATTTTGCAGGTATCCAGAGGTATTTGGGTGCACGTTTTATTGTTGCCATGGACCAGCAGTTGTAGTCTCGCGTGTAACTAGAGCACGCCCCCCCCCCCCCTCCCCCCCGAAACAATCCTGAGTAAGATGAGAAAGTTAACAGAAGTGAAGAAATTTATTATGACAACAATGTAAGACGCATCTTATGATTTCTGAACAGATCGTAGTTATAGAAACTGGTCGGTAACTACGAGAACCTCTTACAAGAAGTTTACCCTACTATGGCAACCGGCCTTGGCGTGGGTAGCTGTTTGTGGCCGCTGCGGCAGGAGTAAGAAAAAAGCGGCCTGTGGGGTGGTAGCCAAACACGAACGTTATGACTGGTCCTTGCTTGGGCTGCCGATTCGGCCCCACACGCCAGATGTTGTGACCATCAACGGTGGCTCCGACGGTGTTTCACAAACTTCGACCAGTGCCGTGTGGGCTTCGGCTGCACTCATCTTCCGCCAGTCATGAGCGGAACGCCACCGCAAGTTTGGCTCTCGCTACTGAATACTTAACGTGGGCTCTCGTCGCTTCCACACCGAGAGCTCCACACAAAGCGCATGCGTCGGGTACACCGATATCACGGCGCACACAGCTGGCGCATATCGAACGGCGCACGGAGATCGAAGGCAGGAATTGATAAATTCTGCGGGTAAATTACGCACCCGCAGCGCAGAAGTGGCGTTCGGCACTAGCAATCAACATCTGTCACGGGGACGCTTGCGGTGGCCGGTAGCTCGGGGATTGAGCAAGAGCGAACGGGAACGAACGCACGCTCCTGGCTACTGCAGTTTACGCCGGAGTAACGTTCTCGCTGCACGCGAAATCAACGTCAATGGCATTCGCTTCAGGTTTTTTAAGGGACTGAAACATTCTCACCCACCTTGCAATATTACGTGTCGTGCCTGATGAGAAAGACACGCTGAACAATGTTGGAAGAAAGTGTTCTAGATACATGCGTAGCGAGCATGATTTCATGCCGCCGATGCCTTTGGCTGCACTGAGTTTCAACCACCCAATAACTTTAACGATTCTTCGAGGTGGAACAGTGGCATTCTCAAAATTAAGGGGATGTTGTGCCTAGGAATGTGGGAAGGCCCTCGTAGAGCCCTTTCGAGGACAGGAAAAAGAACACACAGAAAGAGATTTCAGCGGCGTCATATCAGGAATGGTTTTGCCAGATTGATCGCACAGACACAGTAATGGATTATTCGGCTGAGGAGTATTGACCACCCATAACAGTTTTGTTCTAATATGCTCAAATCTGGGTATAATAGAATACAAAAATGAGTGCTTAGTCTTCGTAAGAGAGAGTCAACTTTGTTTGGAGACATTTTTGACGTGAACAATAACTTTGGAGACATAAATAAAGTCCTTTACGTTTTGTTCCATTTATAACGTGTGCTTAAAGCAGTATTATGCGAAGCATTAATTATTCGACTAATATGATTGTACCTTGCAACCAGCCTAATGATTTTAGATTTAAAATAAAATCAAGCCCCTTTCTTGAGAGATAGAAGGCCAAAACGCGAAGCCTTCTCCAATGCAACCCGAGTCAAAGCCAAAGTCCAAAATCCCCTCACGCAAAGTCTAAAATCCAAACTGCAAGATTCCAAAGCCAAAGTCAACGTCAAGTCAGCTGAAGTCCAAAACCAACGTCCAAGCTCGCACAACTAAAGCCCAAAGCACAGGTTCAGACCTGCTTACAGAATGTATTTCTACATCATCAACATTGATGTACCGGGCGGGAAATGGTACCTTTTAATTCAGCAAATCTGTCGAGCAAATCGTTTGTGTATGGTGTCTGCAGTTAAAAATACGAAGAAAAGGCCAAGCGCTCCTGCACGCCTGCCTCGAGTGCACTTTCGTCAAACTAAGCTTACCCACGTAGGCAGATTGGCGAATATTGGCAACAACAAAAAAAAAAAACACCCTCTAGTGTCCGCCCCGTGTCTCGAGCGCACGTTCATCAAGCCAAGCATACCCACTTTGCCACAACATTTGCCACAACATTTAAACATGGTCAACATTTTCCACAAAAAAGTTAAAGCCGTTCCACTCAATGGAAAAGCTGTCGGAAGTGCAGAGCCGTGATTTGCAATAATGGGCTGCAGCACCGTTATCCGCTCACTGCTGCATTTCAAATTTCCCGCCTTCGCAGTGCCCGCTCGCCCCCTGCCTAAACGGCGCCAGCGAGAGTTCGGTTCCTTTTGCGCTTGCTTTAATTTCGTATGCTGGAGCTGTTTTGCGTCATTATTCGAACGCGTAATTTTCTTCTTGCGCGGCTTGAGCCTTTCTGGTTCATTTCGAACGTACAAATTTTTTTTCTTCCGCGGCTGGAGACTTTCTGCGGCATTTCGAACGCCCAGATTTTTTATTGCGCGGCTGGAGCCTTTCTGCGTCATTTCGAAAGCGCCATTTCTTTTTTGCGCTGCCGTATTTTTCGCTTACTATAGTAAAAACCTACGCAACGAGCGTTCCTAACTAAATTAACCTGAGAGTTGCCTGTTATATACACAGATTTTGCCTCAAATGTACCTGCAGTTTTCTTTGCGCTAAATAACGGGGAGATGTGTGACAAGCGCCAGCAGTTCACGATGTTTGAACGTTGATTACTATTTAAACCGGGTAGTTTTCTAAGCCTCAGCGTGACTCCCTGACGCCGGTACAGAAGGCTCTACTTGGGGCCGTTATCTCGCTGCTCCGCCTGATTCCGTCAGTCGCATCGACCATTAGCGAGTTAAGACGACAAGGCCTGCGCATACAGTGCTATGCATTTAAAAAAACTCCAGCGTTCCCCGTATCGAAGCAACACTTGCTCGGAACGAGAAAGAGGCGTCGTAGCGTACGCCCCTTGTTCGTTGTCATCGTCTTCTTGCACATGCGCTCTCTACCGTAGAAGAGTTTCGTGTATGTTGAAGCTGCTGTGTGATCATTGAGTCCAGATGGTCCGGTTGCGGATAGTTGGCACGGCCGAGGAAGACGCCGCGATTCGAGACGCTTGACGTGCAAAGAATTCGCTAGAGGTGATAATTCGCGGTTGCAGAGTGGCGTCCGAAAACGTCCACCAAAACAACGAGCTCACACTGGCCTTGCTCAACATAAGGTCATTGGAATGCCATGCCGCCGACGTCAACCACAACCCCACAATGATACTAGAACTCAACTTTGTGTCCTTCAGTGATCACCTACATCACCTTCTCCATTCAAGTCTTGAGCATGAGTGGAAGTTTCCCTGAATCGCTTTCCGGGAATTTTCCTGTGTAATTTTGGCCAAAGCGAAAAAGGGAATCTTTTATAGATGCAGGGAATTTCAGGAGTCATGCAGTAAAAAAGAAAAAGAACCTCAGCAATACGGACATGGTATCATGAATTATTATTTTTTTGAAAAGTTGTTTAAACACTTCGTCGGATTTGTGTTCAAATATCCGCCCACATATTTCCTCAAGCCACAAGCGTTCAAGACCGCTTCCGACCGAGTTCATAAAACAGGAGGGAGCATAGATACAGTGTACTAGAAGAAAGCATTTGACTCGGTCGAAACCTCAGCATTTATTCAGGCATTGCGGAACCAGGGCGTAGGCTAGCATTATGTAAGAATATTAGAGGATATGTTACAACGGGTCCACAGCTACCATCGTACTCCATAAGAATAGCAGTAAAATACTGATAAGGAAGGGCGTCAGAAAGGAGACACAACCTCTCCAATGTTATTCAAAGCATGTTTACAAGAAGTATTCAGAACACTGATTTGGGAACAGGCGGGAGTAAGGTTTGATTGATTGCCTATAGGATTTAACGCGCCCACGCAACGCAGGGGGTGAGGCGCGCCCGCTTCTGGTCAAGAGGTCCAATGAGTCAAGAGGTCCAACGAGGCAAGAGGTCCAATAGTCACGTGACAGCCGAGTCAAGAGGTCCAACGCGTCAAGAGGTCCAATTTGGGTCAAGAGGTCCAACGCGTCGAAAGGTACAACGCGTCAAGAGGTCCAACTCGTCAAGAGGTCCAACTCGTCAAGAGGTCCAACGCGTCAAAAGGTCCAACGAGCCTTGCTTTCTTTTGTCTTCTTCATTTATAATTTCACTCCCAGCCGTTCTTAATACATGAACCCCTTGAGTAGTAGTAGTATAAACGTTTAATATTATTTGCCATAAATGGTAAAGGAGCGGAGGATGACCTCCTGCGTTGGTCTTGAGGTGATCGCCCCCTTTGGTTGGCGTCCCTAGTCCGGGATGCCATGGCCTGCCGCAGCACGAAGAGCCCGGTTCACCAGACCACGCTGGTTCTCCAGGACCGCGCTGGTCAGCACGGCCTCCCACTGCTCCGGTGATGGCGCCAGGACCTCCGGTAGTTCCTTGACGCCCTTACACTCCCACACCATGTGTGAACCCCTTGAGCTCATTTTATAAAATGGTTGGATCCAATAAAATCTCGTAGTTATATTTGGTCGTTTAAAGGAGTAGGGACACGAAATTTCAAAGCTGAGAAAACTATGTAAAATGCGTCCTTTTTATCAGGAGACATCTCCCAGCAAGTTCCAACAGTAGCCGTTTCGTATAACATATTTTAAATCCATTTTAATCTCTGCCCGCACGAAAAAGCCCAGAGGGGGCAGCATCAGATCATCTGATACTTGCCCCAAACTGCCGACGTAGGGACTCCCGTGACGTAGCCGACGCGCAGGCTGCGGTTGGCGCGCGCTGCTACACCGTGTGTACACGTCATGGTTTTGGTACCGGGGCCGACATCGTGCTGCCCGGGAGCGCGGAGATGGTTTAGACCACAACTCCTGTTCCGTGGTTTAGACCTCGGCCGGTCTGGGCGAGAGCGTGAGGTCGCTCGCGCGCGCGTACAGCCCCGCAGCGGTGCGACAAGAAGGGTGACGTCAAGTGCTATTTCCTGTCATGGCGGCCACTCGTCGTTCGTTTTGCGAAACCGAAACTGGCACGAATAAACGACGCCGTAAATGATTGTTTAACAACGTGAGGGTTCGAGCTAGTTGGTACTCCATAGTGTAAATTTAAAGCGCAACAAATTTAGACACAAGACGAATGACACAGGGACAAGCGCTTGTCCCTGTGTCATTCGTCTTGTGTCTAAATTTGTTGCGCTTTAAATTTTCACTATGATTGTTTAGTCTGCCATCGACCGTCTAATGTGGGCTAATACGTACCCATAGAAGCGAAAAAACGTAACACGAAAATTTCGTGTCAGTACTCCTTTGAGTTATGCGGGTCCACATTTTGATTAATGGCTGCTAGTGATGGTTGCTGACTGTTCCGGTTATTTTGTTGATTCTGTACTATACTACTATATGGTTATTGGCAAAAAGCAGACAGGCTGTTTTCCAGATTGCGCGGTTATATTGCTAATAACGGTTCTTGGTGACGGTTACCGACTGCTTGAGCGACATATTTTGGACTTTTAGAATTTAGGGTCGGTGTTCCCGTCTATGCGTTCTATGACACATACTATACCAATTCTATAGAAATGCACTTCAGCATCTTACGTATAGTCTTACCTTTTAGTATCTCAGTACTCTTAATAGTCAGTACTTTTTTTGCGTACCTTGGCCAGTCCTGGGTTCTGGTGTGTTCTGTTTTTTTTTTTTTTAAATCGTGACTAGCGATCGGGGCTCCTCTGAAAGGTTGCCGAATGCTGTAGTCCCCAAACCGAATAATTCTTATTTGAACGCGTAGCACGATATACGCGTTTCTTCGTCTTTCTAAAGTAAAATAATTCAGCTTCCATCCACCAAGTTACCAACGCCGACAGACCCCGTCAATTAACTACTCTTTCAGCGCTGTGCTAGTTATTTTGACCAAAAAAGGTGTAATGAGGAATGTTTATTGAAACAGAAACGCACAGTTACAGGAATCATTTATTGGGTCGCCCGGAGCGGCGCACAGTAAACAGAGGAAATCTCGGCTCAGCTCTAAAAAGCTAAAATTTTAGAGCTGCCTTTTTTACCAGCGCCTGGCTCGGCCAGGCGCTGGTAAAAAGGCAATATATACACAAACTATACGCAATTACGTACATGCAAAACTTAAATACATAGACGCGTTATAATTTCAACTGATACACAATTAAATACATACAAAACTTACATACGCCGACGCTTTACACTTTCAACTTTTCGTAATAACACCGCGACTTGAAGCCCAAACGTGGCGGTGATTTGTAGCGGTGATTTGCTACAGCTTGGACCTCTCGACTCGTTGGACCTTTTGACTCGCCCCAGCCGCGTCAAGAGGTCCACGGGGAGTCAAGAGGTCCAACGAGACAGGAGGTCCAACGAATCGAGAGATCCAATATTGGACCTTTTGACGCGTTGGACCTCTTGACTCATTGGACCTTTTGACTCGGAATCAGGCGCGCCGTTGTGGAGGGCTCCGGATTAATTTTGACCACCTGGGGATTCTTAAAGTGCGCCGAAATCTCGCACACACGGGCGTTTTTGCTTTTCGCCGCCATCAGAAAAGCGGCCGTGGCGGCCGGGAATCGAACCCGCGTTCTGGTGCGCAGCAGCACAACGCCTTAGTTACTGAGCTACCGCGGCGGGTCGGGAGTAAGGGTTAATGGAGAATACCCCAGTAACCTCAGATTTGCTGATGGCGTTGCCTTGCTAAGTAACTCGGGGGACGAATTGCAAAGCATGCTTACCGCACTGAACCGACAGAGTAGAACCATGGGCCTGAAAATTAATATGCAGAAAACTATAGTAATGATCAATAATCTCGGGAGAGCACAGCGGTTTCAGATAGCTGGCGAGGCAGTGGAAGTGGTAAGCGAATATATATACTTAGACCAAGTTACGGCCCCGAATCCAAACCACCAGGCAGAGATAATTAGAAGGATAAGAATGGGGTGGAGTGCATTCGGCAGACATTCTCAGATAATGAACGGCAGCCTACCATTGTCCCTGAAGAAGAAAGTGTATGACAGCTGCATCTTACCGGTACTCACCTACGGGGCAGAAACTTGGAGGCTCACTAAGAGGGTTCAACTTAAATTGAGGGCGACTCAGCGCGAAATGGAATGGAAGATGATAGGTGTAACATTAAGGGACAAGACCATTAAGGAGTGGGTCAGGGAACAAACGCGTGTTAAGGATATATTAGGAGAAATTGGGAAGAAGAAATGGACGTGGGCAGGGCATGTAATGCGAAGGCAAGATATGCTTTGGTCATTAAGGGTAAGAAAGTGGATCCCTAGAGAAGGCAAGAGTGGCAGGGGGCGGCAGAAAGTTAGATGGGCAAATGAGATCAAGAAGTTTGCGGGGATAAATTGGTCGCAGTTAGCACAGGACTGGGATATTTGGAAAAAAATGGGAGAGGTCTTTGCCCTGCAGTGCGCGTAGACAGGCTGATGATGATTATGGTGATAAATGCGGATTACGCGTATATTAGGGTGGCCCAGTGAGATGAGTTGGTGAGCTAATGTCAATTATTGGGATTGGTCGTGTTGATTAATTTGTATTACAGGAATTAGTGGTCCGGTTAAGGTGAATTAGCGGGTCGGATAGAGGGGTGTCGTGCTGCCGACGAACCAATGCAGAGCGAGGGCCCTTTTTTGCGATGAAAAAATTGTGTGGAGCGCAGGCGTTCTCCGGAAAACCCACGGCTGTTGCAGCCAGCGCCACCTACATTTTTTTAACCACCGGGTTTTATTTTCCAGAGATATTTAGGGTGTTTTTATAAAACTTTGGACCAAAAAATCCCACGAAGCTGAATGGTGGGCAACAGCCGCCAGGGGCACTGCTTGCTGTAGGAGCTCGCCATTTTCCTCCATTTCGCTAGCCGAACCGGCGAAACTTTTCATCGCAAAATGGACCCCCCCCCTTCCACTCCCCCAACCAGCCCCGGATGACACACCTCTTCGCATTGAGGAAAGAATACTCCATGAGAAAGAGCTAGTAAAGCGTGAAGCGGCGGCAACATACAAAAATGTATTACGGGTGTGCCTTAGTCCGCGTGCTGTCAAGAAGAAATGGCGCCAGCAATCCCGGCGTTGAGCTAAAATTACCTGAATTACCCAACAATGTCTTTTTATTTTTCATACAGGCAGCCTTAAGCTAGAGATTAAGCATGCGCAAAGTAAGGATTCCATTTGGTACAAAAGGTGAAGTGCATAGTCAAATGCTGCTGATCGGCAGATCAGTGGAATTTAGTTGACGCTGAAACCCTGATGTTCCGAACGGTGTCTGCGATCGAAAGGCTACGCAGAGTAGGCAAAGCTGGCGCTGGCTAACGCACAAAACCGAGTAGGAATCCACGTAAAGATCCTTCAGCTGCACAAAGACAATGCAGGAAAATACGGAGAAAATTCTTAAGAAACTTGTGGGGAAAATGCTAAAAATATGGAATTTCTGGACCCAGAAACGGGAATTTTTCTTCCCAGTGCAGAACATCACTGATCATCACAGTTAACCATCCGTACTGTCCAGCCAACGTCCAAAGCCGGCACCAAAGTCCAAAGACAAAGCCCAACCCCGCTTAGAGAACGGTCATCACCGCTAACCGTGCGTACTGCGAAACTATATTTTGCGCATTACGAGAGGTCCGTACGGTGTGAAAATGCATCCCGCTGTTATGTTATGTGTATATGATTGATGCGCCCTTGTAAAACTCATTGTGTAAAGTTGGCTTTCCCGAGTCTGTTTTACTCGGACGTCGACGCCATCCGTCAGGCAGAGAAAGCATCGACTTAAAAGCAGTTAACCTCCTGGAATAGCTCACGAAATTCCAGTAAATTTCTCACAAAGCTGGCTTAGTTCAGCAATGATACTATAAAATTGCCCATCTCATATTGTATTAGCCTTATTAGTTTCTTCACGGGCTATGGTTGTTTAGAGTGGAATGAACCACAAATAACGGCGTAGTGAGCTTTCCGCACGAGGCACGTCGCTGATGGCATTAAAGGAAAGCAGATGTCAGCACCACGTTATGTAAGTTTTAAGAATTAGCAGTTCACCTGCACGCGGACCTAATCATTCGTAATAGGCCCAATGTAAGGCACGTGTGTTCAAAATTAGTACATTGTCCATTAACCTTGGAAGTAAAGGGGCCCCGATCAGGCCTAGTGATAGAAAGAAAGTTAGAACCACCAGCGATAGGCACGCTTTTTTGGCGATGCAAAAAAAAAAAAAATGGCCGCGTATCTCCTCCTTTTGTTGCGAATGTCGACAAAAGCCGATAGTCTTTCTAGAGTCGACATTTGCCAAGTAAATGTCTCCTTTTGCTCACCCGTTCACATCTCATGGTGTTTCTCTGCCGTCGCGCTCCTTAGGTGATCTTATTAATTTACCGCGTTCTACTGCTCCAGGCCGGGTTTTTCGATGCCAGCGCTGCCGTACGGTGGAGACGCGCGTGAATCGAGGCGCCCTACTTCAAAGTTTATAGAACCACGTTGTCCTACTACAAGTGCTTTCCAATCAGAACGGGGTATTTGTCTAGTGGAGCCTTTCATAGCTGTTACTGCCTGATTTTTTATAATGACGCCAAAAGCAATAGTGGTGTGGGCGACAGCAGGCGACAGATTGAATTTTTTCTGCAGTCAATGTAGTATTTCATTTCGCAAAAATGAAGCATGCATAAATTTTTCTATAAAGGAACACTGTAAATGTCACTTATGTATTCATCTTTTGCCGTATATTTGCGTGATGTCTTGTTCTTGTTCAACAATGTTGACAAATATTGACATTCACTCGGGGCTTAGACGTTTAGATTTTTCTGTGGGTATATAAGACTATTGCGCACCATTTGCTTCAGTTTGACCGGGTGGCTAAATCAAATCACAGATAGTCAGACAGACAGACAAACAGACAGACAGACATACAGACCGACCAAAATTTGTGCGTTTAAGTAGCCCAAGAAAGACTATTGTCTTTAAAACTGTAGCATGCAATGCTTCATAAAGCTGGCAGGAATAAGCTACCCAAATGAGATATGTGGCATCTGGGTTTTAAGGCCGCTTTATCATGGCAATATGATCACAAGCTCAGGCAAACAATTGACGCAAGTACATCGTTAGCACAATGAGCGATGACGAAACTATTCTCTTCAGCTTTCAATAAAGGTTTTCGCTCTCTCTCTCTCATGACACTATTGCTGTGTCCTTTTTGAACGTATCATAGAGAGGATACAGCTCTGAACACTAGGAAATAATTTGGAAGGATCAATAGACGGCTGTGCTCACGTGCAATGCTGCAGAGCGGCCGTCAAGTGAATGTGTGAGGTTGCCTGGTACAAAATATACTTCAGCTGAACTCCTCTAGTGTCGAAAAAAGGAACTGGAATGTAGAGTCACCGGCGCGACAAATTCGAGCTTGTGTAAGTGCTGACTGCATAAAACAGCCTCATTGTTGACTTTGTTGATGGCAAATGTGGGTGGGAGCTACCGATTCACTTGGTAAAGTGACAATAACTACGCGGCAGTGTATGGGTAAAACTGTGGTAGCACGTGCAATCCAGAGCTGTGTAATGAGTATTTGTGAGGTATACATTTTTTTCGCAGTTATGCATTTATTCCAGAGACTTCACCGATATAAATTCTGGGTCTACGTGTGCTTCACTGACTGCCAATTATTCGGTCTTTCTATCCTAAAGCGTCATTCGAGGCCCTGCTCTCTCGGAGTCCTGCGCAGGGCCATAGAGAAATTGAGCCGCTGGAGCACTGCGCATGTGTGAAACTACTCATCTGAATTTTGCGCTAAATTTCTCTCTCCTTACCGGCACAATACCTCTTCCCTACTCACAACCCATTTTTCGCATTCGTGATGAAGCAGTGCGCATTGTGTGTACGCGGCTGTACGCATACACACTATTTACTAGAATTTAAGCACACCATTTTTTTGCAAAATTGCGATGCCCATAACTGCGGAGGTGCTTAAATTCGAAAAACCTAAACCAACCCTCCCCCCCCCCCCCCCCCCCACTGTTTTCGCGGCCGTGTCTCGATGAGACGGACGTACGGCTTAATGTTTTATTTGGCAAACGTTGAAAAGAGAAATAACTATTGACAGTGAAGCCGCCGCTTACGTCTGATGTTCAGCCACCCTGATTACCATTCGAATACATTCGGCCGCTTGGCCCTCCGCTTTCAGTATTCACCAGCAGGTCGTCTTGTGTTCCGTCGAAGTCGTTTATAATTGAAAATTTCATAAATAACTTGGCACAGCGTCCACTTGAGTCCGATTCCACTCTTCTCAAATCCACCTTGCTATGGTTGCCAAGAACAGGGCAGTTCGGCAGTTCGGCAGTGGTGCACAAACCGGCCACATCGAAAACCCTTGACTCTGCTTTTGCAGCTTCGTGACGCCTGAACGGATCACCGTGCACATTGCTGTTCACGTTTCCCTGTCCCAAGACTGCACAGCACTATGCCTGCCTTACCGCGCCGGCCCAGCAGAATCCCACCCGCGGACACCCTGTCAGCCAGGCCTATGACCATATAAACGGTCGCCACATCATCGGCACTACGCAGTTCGCCAGTGGGGCACAAACCGGCCAAACAATCTCTGCAATGTATGCCCAGATGTCCCTTACTCGTCTTTTCTACATTGTTCATATGCTCTCTAAGTCGATCATTTAAGTAACGACCTGACTCACCAACGTACTGTCTGCCACACGATAAAGGAATCGAATATAGGAAACGAATATCGAACACAATCGAATAAGATTGTGAATCTAGGCCACATTTTGATAAGACCAGCATTGTAGGCCGACACGACGATCAGCTAACAAGAGAAATCATCGAAGCCTACCAGATTGTTTCATTGAAAGACAAATGGATTAGCACAGCTCCCATAACACTGAGAAAGAAAGAACTGAAATTCTTATCTAATCACTAGCTTTTGCCTTCCTAAAGTGCCTTTTTTACGCGGGTGTTTGAACTGTCATCCTCCACTTTTTAGTTTTTAGTTTTTATTGTGTTTTCTTGTGCTCCTCCCCTTTAGCTCTTTTATTTCGTTCGCAGTGTACCATCCCGTATAAAATCGGGCGTCACAGCGAAAATAAACGAGTTGATAGTAGCGCCGTGTCCCGTCCACTTCGTTCGTCCTTGTTTCTTTGCGCTCACTCAAACGTTCAATATTAAGCGAAATGAGGTCAGAGAAGGGCGAATGAAATTCTAGGAAAAGAACATATCCGGGAAAAAGGCCCGAAGTGGAGTGGCAGGGAAGGTGAGAAGTGTTTGACCTTGGTTCGACTATTGTTGTGGGGAGAGATCTTGTTTTTCGTGATAAGGGTCCAAAGCGACTCCATTTGTGAAGCTTGGTAACGTAAGTGGAACGAACAAAAGTGGAAACTTAAAAATAGAATAGGAAAAGTTGTTCGAGGATGCCAGGCAAAGATAAAGGGTAGTCTGGTTTTCACAGGCGGCGGTCCCTGAATTCGGAGTTTTTGGGATAAATCCGACTTCGCAAAATTTTTACCGGCGAGTGTTTTTCGGATTTTATCGGAATTATCCGAAAACGCACAACCCTAATTATATACGACAGCCTCCACGCCGTCCCTCTTTTTTTTTTCTTCGCAAATGGGCAAATTCTCTTCATTTTTGATAGTTATGGTATTGGTATACCGCATGCTCCCGCGCGTCGCTCAGTGTCTGTACGAAGAATAATTTTCTCAATGAACTCCATTGGTTAATTTCACTCTACCAAGTGTGGTGTTTTTTTACTTCTTTGCGGTCGTCCCTTTTTAGTGCGCTCCTTCACCAACACAAGATATGCCAGCATGGAACCCGCTGGGAAGTAATCAGGTAGTGGTATTGTCAATTAGAAAGAATAATGCCAATGGAAGAACGACGAACATAACATGCGGAAACCTTGCTTTCCACCCCGCACGAGGGAATGGCATTGAAGTTGTCGAAGACGATCGGGCAGATGGGCTAAGAGGCAAATTGGAGTGGAGAGGCGTGGGAATTTATGTTTTTCTATGTCACTCAACTACAATTGTACATATAATCTTCATGTGTTCAGTAAACTACAAAGAGCTTTGGTCGCCTCTTTTGAAAGCGAAGGTTTGGACCAATGCGCTAAGACTGTCTCCACTGTTAACAACCAACCATGCGATCAGTTGAACTCAGTGGAAAACACACGTCTAGTAAGTTTGAATCGGGGCAACGGCAATGTGCGTGCTTTACAGTTTCCTCAGCACCGCAGGATTTGCAGCGCATGTGTTCCGTCATCCCGAGGAGAAAGTAGCGGGGTAATAACATTCTTCGCCAACTTCATCATTTTCCGTTATGTATGTTGCTGTCTATAGCCTCGTACACTATGCGTGAAGCCTCGGCGAGAGTGGACAGAAAGACTGAGCGTGATGGTTGGGGATGGAGTGGAAGGACAAGGAAGAGGAGAGAATGGAGAGGAGGATTGATGGTGGGTAGGGGATGGTGGTCTCGTTTCACGTCTTTATACCCTTAAACTGCGCCTGGTGGCTGCAGTGAAACTAAAAAAAGATAACAAGAACAAAAATAAGCGAAGGGAAAAGGAGGAAACGAAGCACTGGGCCGTTAGGCTAATATGGGGGCTAGTATGTGTACTGGTCTAATATGTGACCCCTGTCGTAGCGGGGGATGCTTTAGTACCCATATAAGGCGTGTCACAGGACATCAATCGTAACTGAACAAAACTGAGCTTTCGTGAAAGTTTTTAACGCCGGTAAAAATGGTTAGTTTTTACTGCCCGTCCGTATATAAAACAAACTTTTTAAGACTTGTAACAATCAAAAGAACCGCCGAATTCGCGGCATAAAATCAACAGAAACGAGCAAAATAAAAGAACGGTATTTAGAATAGTGTACCTGAACTATTCATAAATGTTTTAAAGCGGTATGTAGAAATGGGTATTTTCGAACGACATGGATGAACTTGCACAGGCATGTATTTCAGCGTAATCTATCTCTGTCTCCGGAGGTGGACCAGTCGGGAAAGTCCTTTGTCCGGGAGCCCGTGGTAGAGGCTGGCCGTCCGGGCACGTCTCACTAGGTCAAGGTGAAGGCTCCGAGCCGGACAGCTGTGCCGCCCATTGTGAAGGGGACGAAGAGAGATTGGGAGGGAGGTCAGTGGTGGTGCGCGCTTAGGGATGTGGTGCCCTTACGATGAGGTGCACGCGTATGGAACAAACTTGCATTGTGGCGTGTTAAAAGTAGGCAAGATGAAGTGCCTGGTTGGGTTGGGAGGGAAGGTATGGTTTGAAGACACCGGATTGTGCTTCAATCAGCCTTTGTTAGGGAGGAGTGCGGTGGAGGGAAGGTGCGATGAGAGAGCTTGTAATGTCTCATAATAGGGTTGTTGATCAGCCAAGAGTGGCTGTAAATGGTGGGAGAAGGGAGTCGGTGGTAACGGCCAGGCGTATCGCTTATGGGGTAGCGTCGTTTGCCGGTTCAGTGCCGGCCAACCCACAATAACCTGAAAAGAATATTTCTTAACACCTTTAACAGTTCGTGATTGCCGCACAAGAGATTAGGATCCGCACAAGAGATTAGAAAATCGAATTTATTTCCAAAGGCGGCTGTTACCATACTTTCGAAAAATGCAAGCTAGAATTCGTGCTATTATGAGGCACGCATGGACGAGCACGGCCCTGTAAGAAACATTAACCAAGACACTGAGGTTCGTTTAAAAAAATGGCACCTGTGGGCAGGAAGTGAATGGAGGTATAATTGTTGTGACTGAATTTGTAGCACCTAGCCACAGATACACCATAATGGACCTCATGAATCGGCGGTGGGTTCACGTTACTTTAGGCCGCGTTGAGATTCAGGAGCAACACCATATATCTTCGAGTGCAGCACTGCCCAAACACACAAGCAGTGTTGTGCACGTTCCTCCAAAATAGGAACGATTTTGAAACGAGTTCCCGTTACAAGTTCCTTTATTGCGAAAGGAACGCGTTCCAGTTCCACTTCGAAAATTGAAACGTGTCGTTACATTAACGTTACAATTAGGTTTTTAAATTAAAATATAGTGTAGAATAATCGTGGGTCGAAATTAAGTGAGACATTTAAAACTCACACCGAACTACGTATATTATACGAATATTAACACCACCGGCAGCAGATTATCTGGAGATAAAGATAATCAAAAGAAACGCTCCTAGGCGATTTTTTTCAGGGAGCACCGGACAAACTCCAGACGGCTCGAGGACATTTCGGTGCAGGATATTTCGGTGCGGAAATTTCGGTGTACGCACATATCGGTGTACGGACATATCGGTGTACGGGCGTTTCGGTGCACGCACATTTCGGTGGACGGACATTTCGGTGTACGGACATTTCGGTGTACGGACATTTCGGCGACCAAATTATCCGGTGCTTGCCTGTTTGCGACAGCCATTATATTTTTATTTCCGTTTAACGTGGGTTACGGACAACAATCTGGAGCCGTGAATTTATTTTTTTGATATGATGCCATGTTCGATCTGTGCCAGGTATTTTTAGAAATTCTACATCTATATATATATATTTAAATACCTCTTCCTGGGGACACCTGTTATGCAGCCTATTGAATTATTTAGCACACGTTTTTTTTTCATTTGTGACAGGTTGTTAATTTATATTTGCTCTTTTTTAGCTAAGACAATTACCCGTGTTTACGATCGCCTCTTTTGTATTTTTTTAATTACACACCCTCAAATTACATAAATTACATGCAAACTCTCAATATCCAAAAAGTAACAAACATTAGCTAGCCCCCCAGAATGAAAAAAACCTTATAAAGAGTATTACAAGGGCTGGGCTGCCTTGCTAAAATGAATTCGCGAAGACAGGTCTAGGATATTGTCGGGGAGGAAAAACGGGCCTTTTGGAAAAGAGCCGCAGGTTCTAATGTCCTAAATGCTGATTAAGCGCGTACCGGTTGTGCATACAAATTCCACCCATTGTGTTCGGGACAACCAACCTTCGTTTAATGTTTACAAGCCTACATTTACCACATTTCAATTCTTTGTTCTAGCGCCCCCCCCCCCTCCCACCTCCCGCCTGTACTCTCGAATCTCGATCAGATTTCTTTTTCAGCCATATTATTTCCGGTTTCCCCTGAAAATCCTACTGGCGTGGTGGAGTTCACGGTCTCCCAAGCGTCACCGCAGTGATTTTTTATTTTTCTATTTAGAACATACTGCTAGCCTCTTAGTGGAGGCTTTTGCAGGAATTGGGTGATACATTCAGAACAATGACATAGCACACTTCGCGTTTAAAACAGAGAAAAAGCTTTACATTCACCGTGGGCGCACGAAACCTCTATAATGTGACACAAAAAGCCACCCAAAAAGCCGCTGAGAACACAATGGTCCCTATCGTTTGCTGGCTACGCCCTTCCGCGCGTCGCGGTCATATCGACGGCGCCCCCACTCCAGGAATCGCTCTTTCTGCGCCTTCAATCGCCCCTTTGAGAATTGACTCATCAAGTCGCGCATATCATGGACACCCCAGGTATACATCGCTTCCTTCCGTTATCAGGAGCGAAAAAAATGAATAGGCTAGTGTGACGAGAGCGGCAACAGTCGTCTTCAAGTTTTCAAAGTCCAGTCGACGCAATGGTGAAGCACAAGTGACACCCCTCTCTCTCTACTTAGGGGGATGATTGCCGGCGGGGCTCAGCTTTCCCCTCCCCTAAGTAACGCCACCGTAAGTGCGATCGTTGGTTTATTATTTTTAAGTAGAATTGATACCGAATGCAACAAAGGCGAGATTGATTGAGAGAATAATTAAAACGAAATGCACACGCGCCTAATCGACCTCGTTTTTCTGTTGTTGTTTTTTCATGGACGTTTTGCTGGGGGGGGGGAGGAATAGACTGAAAGCAGCAGCGTCTTCCACCGTTCGGTGAAGTGAAAGGAAAGCGCTTTGGTAACACTTAAAGTATTAGGGTTGTTCACATGAATGCTAAAATAACAAAAAATGGTTGAACGGATCCAAATTAACAACGTTAATTTTTACCATCTGTTACAGAAATTGGGTTTCACGTGGCAATGCTCGGCAGGTTTAGCGTTCGTTTCCACGAACGGCGTCGCAAGCACAAGTCTCGAACGTAAAATCATATCAAGTCACGAAATTAGAATATTAAAGCTAAAATGTTCAAAGAATGCCTGGGACATCCCCTCACTCAAAATGTCTGCGCCAAGACGTCGTGCACCAAAATGTCCGTGCACAGAAATGTCCACACCGAAACGTCCTGGACCGAAATGTCCAACACCGAAATGTCCAGATACCGTTTAGCAGTCCGTCCATTTCGTTGGCTACGTTGTTACCGGGCTGACCGGAACCGGTCTGCTCGTGAGCGCGAGGAAGGGCGAGTAGGAAGGGTGCGGAGGCACGGACATGGGAAAGGCAGGCCCGCGGAACTAATCCCCCTACAGCGACGAATGCCCAAGTGCCCAGCCGGGTCACGGTCAACCCAGTAACAACGCATACGACAGAACGGACGGACTGCTAAAACTCTCTATTCTTTCCCCGCCAGGGAACAATTATATCGGCCAGACGCGCATTCTGGCCTCCCAAGACAAACGATGAAGGGTGAAAAGCATTCTCGCGGCTACGCAATTCACCCGTTGAACCCCGCGTGAGCAACCAGCATGAAAGCAAGCACAAGCTGTGGCCTGCTGCGTGGTTATTCTTCTGCATTTCACTTTCGAGGAAGCACGTACGGCTGAAGGCCGCGCAAACTGACCATCTTATAGGAAGGGAAACGCAGTAGCGCTTTGTGAATTTTTGTACTCGAGCCTTGGCATCAAAACAGCCAAATCCTAGCGATGTAACGGCAGGAACGCCGTTCCTGCCGTTCCTTCAGAAACGTAACGAGTTACCGTTACAGTTCCACCGACCCTTAATGGAACGGTGGGGTTCCTCCGTTCCTCCAAAAAGGAACTAGTTCCAGGAACGCCGTTCCTTGTAACGCCGTTCCGTACAACACTGCACACAAGTAAACAGCCATCCATCACTCACAACAAGACACGTACACTGAGGACAAGAGACATCCGGTGCATCTTTGAAGACACTTGCTTTTGCATAGACGAAGATCGAGCACTAGTGGCAAAGCACAAACCAAAAGAACTTCACGATACCCCGCGGTGATGGTGCTCTCAGAGTGGTAGTGTCACTCTGTACGATCGAAGCTCTCGTTCTTGCCGCGACGCGGATCTCCGAGCATTTCAATTTTGCATTTGAAAGCGTGTGATTCGAGCTGGTGCGCATCATCCAAACATTCAACCTGCGTGACAACGGGTGATACTGACACGAGAACAAAGCCTTGGAATGGAGTTTAGAGCCCAGCACAACGTTAGCGCTTCGTAAATGTTTTACCTGAAAACACAATGCACGGCCCAACTCGAGAACGACACTGGGTAACTGCGCGTCGCAGGGCTGCGCGGGTGTGCGTTGCTTTTGGAGCCACACAAAGTCGGCGAATCTCAGAAACAGTCTTTACTTCTGCCAATAAACACAGAGTGCACAGGGCAATGTATAAATTCAGGCAAATGACACCACGGTACTCGCATCAGGTGAAGGTATTACTAGCTAGAGCTTCTTGCATTTTTGTCCACACATGAAAGAAAAAAAACTTAAGATGCTATGGCATCGTGTTTTTGGAAGCCGGAAGTGCCATCCCAAAAGTACATGGAAGTTAATCGGACGAATTCTTATTTGCCACTGCAATGTGCAATTTAACCGATATAATTCATTAGTGGACTAATTAGCCTGTCTTAAGCCTTCCTTCACCTGTAATTGGTGAGCACTCGACGTTTGCTCAAATTTTGGCCAACATTACCAGAGCGGATTAGGATATCAGGAGTAATTCTATCATCACGATACATCTGTTTTTTTGTTTGAAACTATCGTCTTTAATTTTGGGTGCGTACTAGATGCTTAATTACGGTTACGCTTAAACCTTGCTGAGAATGTGAAGGCGACAGCTTAGTTGGTTCTTCTGTTGGCCTGACGGTTGAACTTTGTAGCCGCCCCCATCACACTTGACCAGTCTCCTGGACTGCTCCCTCGGAACCTCGTTCCGCTCGCTCACCATCACCAGGAGCCTTCTGTTCGCCCCCGTCGGACCCTCACCTCTCAAGGCGGCTCGTACGTGCGGCAGTAGCCCACCCTCCTCTGGCACTGCTGTTTCCACTTCCCGGCGGGGGCTTTTATTTTTGTACCTGGCAATAATTTTGTGTGCCCCACAACCCCGTCCCATGAAACACACTGCAGAGATCTAAGCCCTTTGCCGTAAAACGTTTTGTGCGTAGTACAAGATAGCTTCGCAAACATTTCTTACAACCAAGCGTCAAATTACAGGGGGTTTTGACAGAGCTCTACGGCTACACGCCGGCGGTCACCTATATAAAATATTGCGAAAGATGTCTCTGTGGGTAGCTCATGGGACACGACGCACTTATTTGATCAATCTCGGAACATATATCCTAGTTAATCTCGGATCAATCTCGAGATCAATCTCGGAACATGTATCCTATATAATATGCAACTAGTTCATAGACAACAAACTAGAGGTAACGATATCATGGTTCAAATAAAAAAAGAAAGAAATAGACTTGTGCTGGCCATGTAGTGGGGTGAACTGACAACCGGTGGACAATTAGGGTAACAGAGCGGATACCAAGAGATGGGTCTTGAAGAAGGTGAAGGCCATTAATCCGATGGAGAGATGAAGTTCGGAACTTCGGGGGTAAACTGTGGACTCGAGTAGCGCAGGTAAGGAGCGATTGGAGGTCAATGAAAGAGGCCTTGGTACTGCAGTGGACCTGACCAGGCTGATGATGATGACGATGAAACAACTAGCCTGTATGATATACCATTATTCTGAGCCTATTTCCACGAGCATCTGCTTACGTCGAGGCTTGTCTGGACTATGCCAATGAGGACTCGCTGGCCATTGGAAGACAACCGGCTGCAAAACCGAAACTGCCGAATAGGCATGTGGTTGTAGTGCCGTGCCGTCGACAACGTTACCGGGCGCCAGCCGCAAGTTCTTGCTGAGGGCACAGCTTCGATTCCTCTTGAAAATGACTTCCCCTGATATACAGTAAAAGTTCGTTAATTTGAACTTCAATAATTCAAATTTATGGATAACCCGAATTGTACGATTTGGTCCGGACAAGCCTTATAGAAGTTTAAGTATAAAGAACCCCTTTAATTCGAAATCGAGTAGGTTGCGCCACGGATAATTCTAACTACGCGCCACCGCGCCGGCGCCTTCGCGTCTCGCGCACGGCCAGAGAAACGAACCCTGTGCCTACACACGTTGCTGCGTAGTCCGGAGAAGGCAAAATATGTTAAAAGCAATCTAGATCCCACATGGAAGGTATTTTGGAAGACACGTTCTTCGCGAACTCCGTCGATGAGGGCGCGAGTACAGTGGTGTGTGCGTTGTGCGCTGACAGATTAGGGCATCATATCACCCGTCAGAAGCACAGAACCTCTCGCTGCCAATGAGGAGAAAGAGGACGAGGGCGAAGAATAGTGCGGGCGCCTGCTTAGAAGTCATGGCTGGATGAAATTCCGCTAGTCTCTTGTTTAGGTTTCAAGAAGGCTGAGAGGATTACATTCGTTTGTTAGATGAAGTGCTGACTGTCGCCTTTAGGGAAAGAAAGTAGGCCGCAATCACAGATTGTTACAAGCATTAAAGTGTTGAAATTCCCAACGATTTCACAATTGCAGTGTAATGTTATTATTGTTCACTTTCATTAGTTCGAACTCTCATTAATTCGTACTGAGATAACGTCCTCCCGCGGTTTGAATTAACGGGCTTTTACTGTACTTAAACACGAAAATTTTGGTCTGTACTTCTGTGTACCTGTCTGTCTGTCTGTCTGTCTGTCTGTCTGTCTGTCTGTCTGTCTGTCTGTCTGTCTGTCTGTCTGTCTGTCTGTCTGTCTGTCTGCCTGCCTAAACTTCTAGAGCTTCTATCAACATGTCCACATTACCCAGCGCAAAGGGAGCCTCAGGTATTTCGGAGGCAACGTGTAATTATATATCCGAGAGTAATCGCGTTTTGTTAATTAAGAATAATCGTTGCGTTCTTTTAACCATAGCAAATGAAAGCAAAAGTGTTAAAAATGGTGTCGACGGGAGGCGAGATAAAGTAAAACATGAAAGTTAAACAGTGCCATCTCGAACTACTGGAAGCCCAACAGAAAGAAAAGGCCCCGAAAGACTCGGCACGATCAGTGCGAACGCAGGAACATTTATTTGAATTGGCAAGCCTCCATTCCATTCTTCATGGTGGGAACGAGAGGAGAGGAGCAGAGCGTGAGGTGTGATGGAGGGAGAGAAGAAAGGGTGTCACGTTTCACTTTGTTCTCCATGGGGCTGTAGATGTCTGCTGCAGGAGCACTCGAAGTTGAAGTTGATTTCACCACAACGATACACTGTGGTTTACACAAAATAGAAAAAAAACTGTAGCATGGAAAGTGGGCAAAAAGCTGCGCTATAGCAGCTTGACCAGCCCCACCTCCCATTTGTACATGGAAACAGAAACAATGCACACCAAACACTATTCGGTCCTCACCTATGATTAAGGGAAAAGAAAAGAAAACAGCATTCTAGTGGTTATTTTTCATGTACAGTTTACATGCACACTCGGGCGTTTACAAGCACATACAATTATTGGCAAAAAAAGGCAACTTATACCATAATAAGACACTAACATAAAGGGGTACATTGTTGCAATTTGCATGCATTTACAAGTACTGGATACAATTTTCCTGGATTTATAACTCATTATATAAACAGGTTTAATATATCACTACCTGGAAGGAGACGCTGTTCTGTAAGCTTGAACTTTTTCAGTTTGTGCGGAACAGAGTGTTTTAACATTTGGAGTCCATAATTTGTTCCTTGTCGGGGGATGTGCCACTGGTCAGAATTTCGCGTCGGACGCAATAAAATGATCGGCTAAAAATGCGCTAAGCCTCTCAGGTTTGCACACTCTCTTCGAATTTTAGACCTCGAAGACAACAACAGGGTATGTTCATATGCAACACAAAATTTTAATACTTTAAACTTCACAAATAAATGGGATGTGTGATCTCGGTAGCCAAAATTTGCAACAGCCCGTAAAGCGCATTTTTGAAGTGCATACAACTTTTGTTTTGATGCTTGAGTTCTAGATTCCCGTACCAACTGACAGTAACGTAGATGAGAACAAAGGAGCGTATTAAACATACAATTTACACTTTTGAACAATATCTGACCTAAGTATGGTTGGACTAATACGAGATACAGTCATTGCTGATTAGGATTGGGTCAATATAGAAGTGCTTTCAGTTTGCATACAAGTGCTAACATACTGCAAAGTGGTGAACAGACAATGAAAAATATCCCTTGCATTCCGAAGGGCATCGGTTCCATTTCCACCCAGACCCAAATTTTCCTCATTTTCGCTTCACCGCATTTACTTTACGTTTATTCTTTGTGCCTGGTTGGAAATTTTAGGAATAATTTTGTGCTACACACTCAGGTAGACTGTTTTACTGCGCAATGAACCATTGGTTGCTGTTGTTTTTAAATGCAAAAAAAGCAAAAAAAAAAACCAAGTGAGGGTTGACGTGTTCGTTCATTCCCAACAAGGAACATCAAGTTTGCTGAAACGAAGATGCGGTGCAAGGAGGTGACGCACTGTAGAGAATCGATTCTTAGAAGTTCTGTAGCCCTTTTTTTGCTTCTATCTCGTCATTTTTTTGTGCACAGACTATGTGCATAATTTTTTCGACCACCAGTGGGGCCAATATTCGCTGTTGATTGTAGGGTTTAACGCGCGTACGCAACGAAGGCGATGAGGCGCGTACTGGAGGGCTCCGGATTAATTTTGACCACCTGGTAATCTTTAACGTGCGCCAAAATCTCGTACACACGGGCGTTTTTGCTTTTCACTTACATCAGAAAAGCGGCGGCCGCGGCCGGAAATTGAACCCGCGACCCCTTGCTCAGCAGGGGGCCAATATTTGCAATGAGCACGATTATGTCATTGGGAAAAGCCTTCAGCGCTGCTCCGGAACACCTTTTCGTGTAATGCATGAATGCGACATTAAATTATATGTGAAATAAAAACCAAAAGGGGGGTATTCGATTCTAACATATACATTGTCTTATCTCCATTTCTGCAGGAGGTCCATCTTCCAATCCTTTCATCCGTACTACGCAGATTTCCTACAACTATGTGGATATCCTGGAGGGGAAACAACATACAATTGGTTTACACTAAGGCTGCCGATGCCGAAGACGACGTTCTTTGAGCTCAGATCTATCGAAGAAGGAAGCTTTGCATCGGACATTCAGCGTGTTAAAAATAAATCGTCTAGCCGGGATGAGGACTATCGCATATTATCCATCAATTTGCTTGCTCGACGTACTGTATTAAACATCAGCGATTTCGAACTCCGGCAGCCTGCAACAACGATGTGATGTTTTTGTTGAGACATCGCGTGGTTAAGTGGACGTGCCTCTGAAGCGTACACATATTTTATACACTTGGTTTTCAATCACGCAAATGACGAAATACTTTGATTTCATTGTTCATTAAAATTAGGTACAATCTCTTTATTCGCCACATTTTCGAATCGCACGCGACTTCTCTCGTTTAAAACTGAGTGACAAGCGCTTTTTAGTGGGTATCAAAGCCTTGTCGCAACTGAATCCTAATTGTCAAAAGATCATTCTTGTTTAAGAAGGGATTTTTTTACTCACCAAGCACGCATCCAAGCGAACACGTGAGAACTTGATTTTGATGGGGTGGTTGTTGCTGTGTTCTGACTTCCGACTCTTGAAGTCAGAAGCCTAGTTACTTACTTTTGTCACTGAAAATGCAAAATCATTATGATAACTAATTTAGATGGCACGAAGTGTACCTTAACATTTTGTTTTCTTTTAAATTGCAGAAACTTGATTGGGCTCCTGAATATTGGCCAAAAAAATATCGCCGCATAACCAATTTTTTTTTTTAGAGGATCCCACGCAGTACTTTTATATATACGCTAGATTTAACGAATTACAAATTCTAGCTGAAACTTTGGGTATAGTGTGTCTCATCTCAGACATCACTTCTATACAATAACTATGATACTTTCTTTAAAAGGAGTAAACTTTTGTTTTTTGTGGGCCCAGTGTACGTTTTCTACAAAACCAGGGCAAGACACAGAGCTCAAAGGGATCTCATTGTACTGTACTGAAATAATGCAAAGCCGAGGATTTTAATATCATAACTTTCGAATCGTCAAGGATACGCGGGCGCAGAATTAGTAAAACGCGTTGTGTGTTTTTCGTTTCCAGAACACAGCAAGCCAATTATTATTTTGGTGTGACGCTTTACTGGCGCAAAAATAAAATCTGGTTCCAGCCTTGAGGACACATGACACACGACATTGCTCTCTCCGCGTTCGGGGTCGGCGCTCATCCGTATTTACGCATCACACCGCAAAGTGTTATGTGATCGGGGGCACGTTGTCATTCTCTGCGTTTAGATACCGCCTTGGAAGTCACGCTTGAAAATTATTCTGAATAGCAGCTATGCGTAGAACTTGGTCCCAGTTGTTCTGTATACATTGTATAGTCTGATATTGGTCGTTAAAGTTAAAGTTAAAGTTAAAGGTTGTTAAAGTTATTCTATTCATAATTTATGTTCAAAAAATGGCAGCATGTCCACTACGTGGATGTTGGCGAGGGTGCGGAGTACGGGGACTCGAAATGACAGCCAAGTTGCGCCCCGAGTGAAATGCGATTTGCGCCCCGATAGTCATTCGACTTGAGCCGTGAGTTGCACCTAGATTATTCCCTAAATGAAACTGCAACTCATGGCTCAAATCGAATTTCGCTTGATTTCCGCTTGACGGTGGTGTGCGCACGGATGGACGCTGGCAGACATTGGGAAATCCTAAGGTATTCCGCACCGTTACAGGCGAGGGAGTAAGCCGTTTGATTCTCGGTTACTAACTCACGGTCATAGCCCAATGGGTAAGACGACTGTCACTAACTCTGTCTGGTCTACCAGACCCAGGCTCGAATCCTGCCGGTGTCTGTGTGGGGTTTTTTGCCATTGTAAATGCTATGCGTAAGGACGCGGACGGGCGTTGTGCGGTTCTAAGGTACTCCGCACCTAAAACAAATTTTGGTGCCGTCTTTACAGCGCTCGGTATGCCTTTTGGCTCAAGCAGTGATTGTCGTAGGAAACATCGAAGATGTCCCTTCGTGAAGAACGGAACCGACATTTTCTTAGAGGAACTTTGAGACACAGGCAGGTGTCATTCAAAGAAGTAAATTTCGTGTTAACGGAAAAAATCACGCATTCCTCCGTCTAACGACGACGATGGTAGAACGCGAAGCTTTCTCTTGATGGATTCCTTGCTTGCCGTCTGAGTTAGGACTTTTCCTCGCATATGGTTTGGACTTTCACCCGTTGAGCTTTGACGTTTACTTGCACACAGTTTGGTCTTCCGGTCGCAGCGATTTTGAATTTGACCCTTCGCCATTTGATTTCGAATGAATAAAGCTTCCGTTAAACCATCGTCGTCGTTAGACGGAGGGCTGCATGGATTTTGTCTAATTTGTCACTTCCTTGCACCCCTCTTCATATTTAAAGAGCCTCGGCCGTGTCGGAATGGTGCGATCGGAAAGATGTCGACTTCATAACCCCATGGACCCGGGTTCGTTTCCGACCACGTGAACCGTATTTTTTCTTTCACTTCCCCGAGGACGATCACCATCGTCAGAGAAAGTTGGCTTTCTTCAAGTGCGTGTTTGACGCGGCAGACGCCATGAGTGAGATATAGAAAGCTTTGCTTTAATTACAACAGTATGTTTGACAAGAAAAAAAATACAATGTCTTGGTACTGAACCCATGGGTTTTGACAGACTTACAAAGCTTTGATGTATGAAGGTGAGGTGTGAAGTTTGTCACAATATTTACTGAACATTACTCTTAGTTTGAAAATACATCGCTATATTACTTCACAAATTGCGCACTTCGCCTTAAGGTTACGTGCAAAGAAGTATATATGATTCAATGTGGAAGGAATGACAATTTCCAGAGACAGGATCTAGAATAACTCGGACAACATGCGTTTAAGCTACTCCTTCTCTCCCCTCGAGAAACAACATAATGTAGCAATAGTGACTCAGAGGATCGGTTTACCACTCTGAGAAAAAGCTTCCATAAAGCGGAATTAACGCTCCTCCGCGTTCTTCGTACGTCGACATTATTTGTGAAAATCCGATTCATTTCAATAAGATAGAAGTGAAGAAAAAGAATTTTGTGGATAGGAACCAGCCCAGATAGGCGCGGCGTTTACCCTAAGGAATTGAGGAAACACCCGTTAAGACGAACTCTAAGGCACCCTAAAAATATGTTCTTATTAACAGAAATTCGTGCAAGCGGACGTTTTTTACATTGTCCCGGTTACGAGAGAACAAAAGTGTTGTTCGTCTTAACCATGAAAATCGTCTTAACCTAGTTTGTCTTAACAAGAGTCTAGTGTATTCAGAATGGGTAATGACTGCCCACAAGTTACTGGAATCGGTAACTCAAGTCATTCAAGGTTTCTTGTCAGAGTTATCAGACTTTCGTCGGGGTCATTCTGGGTTTGTAGAGGGAAGAGAAAGTGGCGCTGTCGATTTGTATTGTCCCACATGCGCTTAATCCCGTCAATGAAAATTTTGAATCTTGCACATTCAGTTTTATATTGTACTACTTTTTCACAGAACTCTGAAGAAAACTACGCCATTTTAGAAATATTGCGACTGATTAGTAACTGAGAAACAAATTCAGTAAATTTGTGGGTCAATTTCGGGCCGCCACTAAACAGCACAACGTAAAACAAGGATCTAACTGTGGCAGAAGCAGTGCGTTAAATAAAACTCAGTTATCACAAAGTTTATTTTAACCTGCAAAACATTTTGTGCTTATTGTCGAGAATCCACAATCAACTTTCATTCCCTACTGCAAATCCAGTTAAAAAAACAAATATTTTTATTCAGGATGTTTACTCCTTTCAACGGCGCGTCCCCGGTTAGGGGAGTTTGCCCAGAAAAAATATCTATCAAATTCTTCATGAGGGGACACCTTCGATGTTTCCTCATTCACTACTTGTCACTAAAGGCATATCGAGCGCTACCAACGCGGTTCCGAAGGTTTTTTTTTTTTGCAGCTAAGTTAGGAGTAGGACTAATGTCACAACAGCCATGTGTTAAACTGGGATGTCGACCGATGTCATACAGTACTAGGTACTACAAGTCAGACCAAGCTCTAAACATCGTTGTTATTCAGAATAACATTCCAACGCGGCGTCCAAAGCAGAATGTAAACGCAGATAACGACGACGTGGCGTGATCTTATTAAAGTACGCGGAGCGATACGTAACACGGACGCGCACCGACCCTGCCTTGTTTCCTTTTTCTCGTGTCTTGTTTTTGGAAAGTTTGGTGTAGTTCGTATTTTTGCCTTCTCCCGCAAACCATCACGCCAATATACTCAGTGCACAGGAAGCACATAAGGCGTTTTACTGATTCTTCGCCGATATGTAAAAGATAATATAATCTACAGCTTTGCGTTATTCTAACTCATTGTAATGTGATCTGTTTTAGCTGTATGTTGTGGCACAGGTGTTGAGAATAGTTACAATGATTTGCATTTTTGTGGTAGAAAATGTGTATAGGCATACGTAGACCAAAAGTTTACTTTTTTTATTGAGAAGCTTCTTTCCTGGATAGAAGAAATTCCCGCAGTGAGACGTAGTACCGCCCGGCTTTTACTTCAGATTTGTTTCCTCGAAAAACTCCGAACAGTTAGTAAAACGGCCCAGGGGTTTTTTTCAAAACAAAAATTGATCAGCCGAATGGACTTTCTCCTATTTCAAGAAAACAAATCAAGATTGTAAAACAATTGTTTAGGGTGTTTGAAATTATTCACAGTTCTGTTTTTGCATTTTCAGTATGAATACAGAAAGCACCGCGCCATCTTACGTTTTCACGTGATTGATAAAAAGCACCCATCGTTAGGAGAAAAATCCCTTCTCAATAAAGAATGGGCTTTTGCGGTTGTAATTTAGTTTCTGTGGGGTCCACTGAAATCGGTCTTGTGGTGGTGACTTATATTATTTAGCAATTAGAACATACAAATTAGAGAGCCCTTGTCACTCAGCTCTCAAAGGTGAGTCAGAGCAGAAAACATGGGGAGTCAAGAAACTGGATTTAGTGTTATCGAAGAAGGTAATCATCGCAAAGTTTACCATTCCAATGCCGGTAAACGAAGAGGAGGGAATTTTAGAGGTTCGGCCACTCAGCTACACCCTGTAAGAAAAAACAAAATAACCCCATTATTGCCGGCTGCAATAGCTCGTAAGCACTGAATCCTAATTGAGGTTAAAGATAAATGATCTTAACGACGGCATGTTTTTGTCTCTAACACGCTAGGTGCTAGGTGTCTTTATATATATATATATATATATATATATATATATATATATATATATATATATATATATATATATATATATATATATATATATATATATATATATATATATATATATATATATATATATATATATATATATATATATATACAGTAGACTCTCGATAAACGGAACTTTAAGGGACCGAAAAAATTAGTTCCGTTTAACAGGAGTTCCGTTTACTGAGAGAGATGAGTGCGAGTGCAAATTTACGTGCGTACACACTCTTAATACCACTTCATGGAACTCTAAGCACTAGAAGGTGAATGTAGCTGATAGTTTTTCAGAAAGCAAGAAAACCGCAAGAGGTTTAGGCACAGCATTCACAAAGTTGGTTTGGCAACAATGAGTCGCTGTGCACTACAAAACTCATCAATTATTTTAGTTTGAGTCCTTGCAACTGCATATTCCCGGAGGCTAGAGGCCTCAACTTCGCGAGTGCTTACGAGCCACAGAATTTAGAAGACGGCAACGCGGTAATGAAGCGCGAATAGCACCACAATGACACAAACGAGGCGGCAGCAGCTGAGCCCTGTAACCTCGGCGTCTTGAATCGAGACCGAACGACTGGAACAAGAACTGCGATGTTGCATTCGTTGCGCTGACACGGCTAACCGCTTACGAGAGGAGGCTTACGAGGCCAACGAGGCTAAAAAACATGGACGAAGAAAAAAATAAAAATGAAACAGCCGGAACCGTAAAAAGCTGATACTCATGCCAAAGGATTTGCCAAGTTTCATTTCTGGTTCCGTTTACACGGTGACGGAGAAACTTTAGTTCCGATTAACGAGAGTTTTAATACGTTATCTGAATACAAAACCAACCAACTTACAGGCTGTGGTAAGGTGAACGGAAAGCGTGTGTGGCCAACCCCTAGGACGGTCAGATGGCTGGATCAGGCTGTGGGAACAGGAGGAAGACGAGGAAAAAAGAGGGGACGGGCTAACCGAAGCTGCCCGATCAATGGTTCGGGCCTGCGTCTTGGACCTCCAGGCCGGCGAGAAGACACGGCGTACCTCTCGTCCTTGTTCCGGAGGAGCACTCAAACAGCCCTGGTGCCCGCTTGCCTCGAGGCGTATAGGTCCGAGGAACTCAACTTCTCAGCAGTCTCGGCCAGTCACGGACGCTGACATCCGAGCCGGGACAGGGGTTTGGTGACATTCTCCAGAGACTTGTGTGTTGCGTAACTGCCCGTCTGTGTGTGTTGGGTCCTGGAAACTATTCGCCAGTCTTTCATTTCGTGGTCTTGTCTTTGTGTTGGAAATACAAGTGCTGGCAACGGGCAATGGAGCGAGACGTAGGTCTGGTGCGAGATACTAGTTGGACTCCTGATCATTACACAGGCTACTGTTCCGTTTAAGCGGCAATTCCGTTTAAGCGATTGGCGTTTATCGAGATTCTACTGTATATATATATATATAGTACGAAATCTACACAGTACAAATTGAAAAGCTGGAAGATAAAAATATTAAAGAGATCAAGACAATACCTTTTGTATGCCAGTATTGGATTCACCTTTTCTGGTTTTTATTTCAAATGCACTCGGTGCCCCATGCACGCATTATAGGAAGTGGTTAAGAAGGAACCTTTGATTGCGTGTATCGGTGACCTAAACCTAGCAACCGGGGCTCGTGGTCCCACTGCCGGCCATATTAATTCCCCCACCAGGTATAAACGCCACAACAACAGCAACAACAACAACAACAAACGTGTCTCGATCCTTCAATGGTCTCCATGAAAGAACTCACAAGGCTAATGTTATATAAATGCTTCGCGAATTGTAGCGACATCACGTCGGAGTAACTGTAAATTTTATCATTCGCGCTTTCGTCCTCCAAAAACTTATCTATACAGAAAAAAATGATATTCGCGCTACGAGAGTTCTTCCGTCTTTCTTTTTCAAAAGCGATGATTTGCTCATACATTTCTAGGAATAGTGTAGGAAAGATCTTTATAAGATTAGTGGAATGTTGTCGGGGTCAATGTAGCTACATGTCGCTAAACTGATCTAGATAAAGAAAAAAATGGCGAATATTTTCTTTCTATCACGAAATAAAGGTTGCGCTGGAGGACCAGCGAAATGTAACGTTGTCGACTGCGCACCAGCGGAACAGAAACAAGTGCGAGGTGGCAGGCGCGAATGAAGACTTCCATGGCGTGGTTTTGACAAGCCTCGCAATTCGGGGATGCCTGAGGCTGGATTGGAAATAAAATACTAATTTCTCAACGCATTTATACTTTCGGTTCCATCAGCAACATCGTATCTGTCTGGCATGTGGCGGAATAATCTGAGTGGATTGCTTGTATAAAAGCGCGTGCGACAGAGCATTTAACATTGCTTCGTAGGGTCATCCGAACAGCCGCTGGCGGTCGCATCGCGTGCGTGAACATGTGAAATGAAAACCTTGCGGGATTGTGTTGGCGGCTGACAGCTCCCTTGTGTGCTTGCGATGCCTGCGCAAACCCCACGTCAGGGAACCAAATGAAGGGCTCGTGTTCGTTCTGCTTACTCTGTTATCGGTTTCTTATTCCTCTGACGGCTTACCACAAGGGCGGGTTGTCCTTACTTTGTTCTCGAAATTGAGTTACTTCACAACATTTCTTTCCAGCTTTACTTTGTCGTTTAGAAAACGGCATCGCAAGAAAATGCCTATAACCGCGGCGGCGTGCTTATACAGTTCAGCATAGGTGAGCATCAGAGAATTTTACACGACTCCCCGGTTCATGGTAGGTGCAAATTAATCGTAATAAAAAGCGAAACGGAGCCGAATCAATGCGGCACGTTCAAGATTTTCATAACCGACTGGTTTATGGCGGCGAACACTCTTGGTCTTCCCAAAACTGGCCATTCTTCTCGGCCTACAGCCAGGCTGACGACATTCATTCCCAGGTTTGCGTTGCAATTGGCGAATAGCATTCCTATATTTGTGAAAACAAGACGTCTGAGAAGGCTTGGTGCCAATATCTCTCAGTCTATGCTCGTATAAAGAAGAGTGAGTGGTTTGAAAAAAAAAACAGAAAGAAATGTTTTGATTGCGTTGCTACTGATGGCGACATCCGCTGCCCGTCCGAACTATAGAGAAAGCGACCTCTTTCATTCCTGGCAAACTTCTGTCTGCAGTCGCATAAATTTCAAGCCTGTAGGGCGCGTCAAAGCTGGCCGCCTGACGCGACGCTGCACACTAGCAGGAACGAATCGAAAAGTTCACCGCACTTAATATGAGACGGTGTGCGGTTACTTTTGCCTGCATCTAGATGCGAGGGGAGTGTGGAAATGCCGGCTGTTATTGCTACATCACTTACATGAAAATGTTTGTCTAATACTACCAGTTTAGCAATGTTTTCGGAACACGCAAAGGCTATCCGGCGCTTCACTGTGAGTTCAATATCAACCATTGAAAAGTGGGCAAATACCAATCATTCTTGAACGTACAAGGCCTTTATAGACGGCTGGTTGCTGATGAAGAAGTATTCACCCCTATTTTCGCCTTTTAGGAGGCTGACGAAATTCATGTCGCAATTTATGTCACAAATTGCGAATGGGACGACAGCCGGACCAGGGCCGCATCCCAATCATTGTGAAAACGCTGAGAGCGAGACAGCTTGACGCTCAACTTGGTCAAAGTGTTCCCTGCAAGACAGAAATAAAGGACCTTCCAAACAAACTGATAAAACATTTCGCCCTCATGATTGGGCTACTCCACCCAATGACTTCCAACGACGGTGGGACGCAATTTATATTCTCCGTGTGAGGGTTGAAGCACGTACTACACTACGTTTAAATACCGCGTTCATTTCGTACGCATTCTCGGATTGACTCCGTGAAGAAATTTTTCCGTTCATATTTTGGTTATTTGGGCGCTCTTGGTCTAAGAAAACGCCCGCTATTTAATAAAAACGCCTCTAATAAGAACCTTTAAGGCATATAGCTCCTAAAACAAAGATAACTGGAGGTGTATATACACAGAAGAGCCTCTAAAAAAGAATGCTTACGCAGTATCTTGCGATTTCCCCGCAAAGTTACCACAAATTTGTATTCGATTCTGCGTAAAAATTAAACAAAAAATTCGTTACGCCCAGTAGGTCTAAGCAGACTGCCACAATTTTAAGCCGTTTGATCAAATGGTAGATTTTGGTTCGAATGCCCACAGGCCGAAGATTTTTTTTACTAAAACCTTCTTAACTAGATAGGTCGAAAATCCCGCATCGTCGCTAAGAAATGGCACACGAGAAATAAGCAGAATAAAAAAGGATAGAAAACACGTCAAGCGATGCTCGGATTGATGTCAAATATTTCGGAAGCTCATGTGAATAAACTTCAGCAGCAGATTTGAGAAAATAAGGGGGGAAATTTTGGGTCTGGGTGGGAATCGAACCCGGGACCTACGTGCACTCATCCTCAGCGCCACCACAGGTCGATGACTGCCTCTGATTAAAGGTGAACCTAGTGAATGTGTGGTGGGCTTCGACTTAAACGTGTGTTTAAGCAGTGTACTGAGAAGTGCATGAGTACTTTGAGCCTGCATTAAAGAAGCAGCAATTAGGCCAGTAGCAAAGCATGTTGTCGCTGAATGTCTTGTTTGCTTGGAGATCCTTTCGCGGGTATATTTCAAGGTATAAAATTATAAGGGGGAGAAGAAGAAAAAGACGCAAATAGAAAAGGATGCCTCGATTCGCATAGTAATTTCATCGCAAGGCAGTGTTGGAGACCGGACCAAGACCCGAACAGGGGGCCTTCCATCCTGCTAGCTGTTACACCTGAAAATGTGTCACGTTGCACCTGTATTTTTTACAATCGAGGATAAAGAAGCGACTGAAACTTAGGCAGCTTCAGAAAAACTAATACAAAAGGTACGTGTAGAGAAATTGCAAATAAATCCTACGACAGCTGCTGTCACCCATAGAATTGGGAACTTTAACGCTGGACGTAAACGACCGCTTATTGTTAATTTGAAATCGTTCAACGAGAAGAATCTATCTTAACATCAGAAAAAAAGCTAACAAAAACTGAAATAAGCTTGTTCGGCGATTTCTCAGATCGAGTACGCAAGAAAAGAAAATTGCTTTGGGAATTTGCTAAAGCTCATAAAAACGACGCTACGCGTGTTAGCCTGTGGTTGGACGCTCTTATCTTTACAAATTAAATATGCTGTAGACAAAAAAAAAAAAACTCACGTTATACAGCCTAAGTGACCTTGCATGACCCTCCCCCCCCCCCACCCTCCCCATTACGTTTTCTTTTCTTGTATTTAACTGCCGTAGCATTAAAAAAAAGGGGGGTCATTCCACCCTGTAAAGGTGGTTGGAAAGGTAAGCTGTAAACGGCACCCACAACGGTTAACCATGCGACGTCACTTGAATTCACTCACGTGGCTCTACAAAGAGTGAAACCAGAGACAAGTGAAATGAAACCCCGCCATTTTATTTGTTTTTTAGGAATTGGTTATCAATTTCACTTATCAAACCGGTGCGCGAACCTGTTCAGACTTCTGGAACTTGTTCGGAAACTTATTCGTCTGAACCGGAATTAAACCGGGGCAAAATGAAGCCACCACACCCTAACCGTAATTACCAAAGTAGTGTTTTTTTTTTGTTCAACACACTAAGATATGGGGATATATACGAAATGGGGGCCGGGAGCGGAAGGGCGGAGGTCACTCAGGGCGCTTGATGATGGAAGGCTACTCATGGCGTTCGTCTATCTCTGATGGGTGGTAAAATAGAAATCATCATGTGGGGTTCGCGGCCGTCGCAGCTACTTCTGTACGGTCGTTATAAGGGCTTTTCAACGTATATTCATCAAATCTCAAGCTCGAAAAATTAGATTTTCATCATAAACATTGTAATACCAACTTTTTTTTTTTTACTCACAGCTTGTACTCGTTTGACATGATGGAAAAAAAATCACTAAATTAAACCACGCAAATTGGCAGATGCGGTGTCATGGCCGGCGCCAATGAAATAGGCGGGGCGAATTCTTGGAGAGAAATGACCATCCGAAGGTACTTTTCTCGTCAAAAAGTTTGTATAAATCGGCAGAAAAAAATTCGAACATCCCGTAGGCATTTGAGGCTTTAAAACGTGCTGATGTTCACAAGGTTACAAACGGCGAGGAAAAAATAAACGTGGTTTTTGGAATATTATAACTGTCATCTCTGTTTAGGGTATCGCCTCAACAAAATTCTTGCAATAGGAGTAACTCGCACTGCGCTGTACAATAGTACCTCATGTGCTATATGGTATCTTCGAAGTGCGCCTAAGCGATCTTTTGACGTAATAGTAAAATTGAATACATATTTAGCAAATGAGTGGAAGCGTCGCGTCAATCGTCTTTGTTTCTTTCATGGGAAGTAAACCTGCGACTGCTGTCGAGATGTCCACGAAGCGGCACTAGCGTGTGAAGCCAGAGGAGCCGTCGTCTCTAAGATCTCCTCAGACAACACTACATTCCACTCGAGGACGAAAATACAATTTAGGAGGCGGAATGATGCCACGCAGGCAACCTCGGCAAGGCAACTGCACCATATTACGCGGCTCCTTGAGTTTCCTCCTTACCAGGTGGGCCCGCCACGTAGAAAGAGGGGTACCAGGGGTTGGGCTCACGTTGGTTTTACGTTTCTGACTTCGAGCAAGCTTGTCGCGCAATGCAATTTTATAAAATCTTTCTTTCCTGCGTGGTTCCGCAATCTTACGCCATTTCGCTATACCTTAGCCATTTTTATGATCCCTTACGACATACGTCATGCAAAAACAGGTTCACTGTCCAGCAGCTTGCAGTAGACATGGCTCACCGATAAACAGCTCGATGAGGACAGAAATACTCGCTCCTTTAGTCGCATAAAAGAAGGGTAAATTGAACAGGAAGAAGCTTCGCATATACAGAGACAACGGAATAAATTGTGCGCCATGGAAATGATATCCAAAGGAAGGGGGAAGCAAAAGGGTAAAAGAGAACCATTTGGTGATTTTGAGCGTTAGGAGGCCAGCGCGGCGTTGGGGAATGAATGAAAGCAAGGGCTCATTTCGTCTCGCATGAAGAAGCTCGGTTAAGCGCTTTTCTCGTCGCTGAAAAAAGATGAAAAGACCCAAAGAAGGGAGCTAAAAATGAGAAGCGAAAAAGGAACAAGAAATCTGGGAGCAGTGAATCAACATATCAACCTAAGGCATCGTAATAACGATGGCATACCGTGCTTTCACCTTCTTTCCATGAGATAAGAAAGATGGGACGAGATGGATAAAAACGAGGGGAACGGACACGGAAAGCGTCGAATTAAACGACGCCTAAAGTACTCGGAGGGCGAAAAGTGAGCAGGCCTCTTGGCCGGCTGAACTACACAGAAGAGTGAACAAGAACAAGGGCCGTTTTTTTAATCTTTGCACACAGGGAATGTGTGTAATGCAGCTGTGTCAGACGGGGAAAAGCTCGGTGCAGGCGACCGGTACATGATGGTAGCACCGTTACGAAGTCGAGAAAGGCAGGTGATGGTTTTCTCGTTCTATTTTTTTTTTTTTGGTTCCTTGCGTATTGTACGAATGACTGCGTCTGAGTGCTGCCGATGTTTCTACTGTACACAACCTTGCACGGCTCACATTTTTACAAAACGTCCACTTTTTATTTCCCCTAGGAGTAGGAAAAGGATAAATCCGCAAACCACTACAAAATTCCCTCTGACGGGCCGCTAAGACGTGGTTGGAGTGGGCGATATGCCTCTAATCGTGATCCGCTGCACTGCCTTCGTGAGTTTCAAATATTTAGGGTTTATTGAAGCACCATACTGAACTACTATACCCACAACCATAGATCCAGTTATTACGTATCGGTAAACTGAAACTGAATGCATCTGCGTATTTTTGTTCAAAGGTTTGCTGTACGCTAGAGGCAAATAGAGTTAAATGCACGCACAGCTCAGTCTGAGAGGCTCAGGCGATGCAGCCCGCAAAACCAGCGTTGTAGTTTGGTGGTCGGACTGGATACAGCCCACACACTGTTGCAGAGTCCTCGCAGGAGCACTGCAGACCAGGGCAAGCCCACACAAGCTAGCGAATAGCTACGGTCAATGCCGATGTGGGGCAATGTGGGCAACGAGGCTTAAACAATGCCCGTTGGTACGGGGCCCAGGTGGGTTTAGGCTGGTGCGATATACGCAGCGACACGAATCCTCCGTGGCGCCCTCTCCTTGCGACAGGGGAGACCCCAACAAAGTTTTATCGACACAGTTGAATTAGTGCACGCGCGGAGCACCGACGATATTTTTTTTTGTCGGAGACCAATTTGGAAATCGAGTCCAGAGGAAATATAAAGGTATACGTGTGAGCGCGTCCGCCTGCAGCTGCCCAGAAGTTTGCAACATTGAGGCGTAAGTTATCTTTATCGGTAGCTAAGAATGGCGGCCTTCGAGCGGATGGCTTGTGATAAAGCACGTGATGGAGTACATTCCGACGGTCCGAAATGGTCTGCATTTAATCCATAAAAATTACGAAAGGTTGTAATAGTACTGGCCTAAGATGTTTATATCCCTAAAGGCGTCGGAAATCGCCGTCACTTTGGAGAGGATTGATATGAGCATGTTAGTGGCGTGCTGGTGGACCGTGTGGGCGTAGTAGTAGTAGCACGCTGCACAGAGTCGTTTTGGATATGACGCCGTATTGTCATCGGACATTGATGCCTTTCGTTGCCGCGTTTTTAGAGCCTAAAAAACAGAGACTTCCCACTTTTTGTCGAAGAGCGGAAACTAGCAGCGCTAGAAACTACGCACTTTTGTAGCGTCGTTTTTAGCACCGCTCGATTATGCGCGTCGAAGCAGAAGTGGGCAGTGCCTGTGGTTTGGGCTCTCAACAACTCCACAATCATAGGTAACGTGAATTTCTCATGCCAGTACGACGTTATATTCTAAATGACGGCCTTCCTTTGACATGGTTTAAAGAATTCACCCCCCAACCCCCACCCCCAGAGGCCAAATGGGCTTTACAGTGGCGACAATGGGTGGTGTTGAAATCTATTGCTCGTCATCGGAGTCCTGGTAGCACGATGGACAATCGAGCTTTCTCATCAGAAGTACCCTGATCATCCACCTTGCTGAGATTATCGTCTGCTACGGAGAGCTGGAAGAAAGGAAATCCATGCCCGCGCGTGTGTGTTTGCGCGCGTGCTTCCGCGATCGGACGAGCTGCACACGCTTATGTCTGTGGTCTTTATTACGTATGCGCGCTTATCTCTGCGAATCCATTGTGATGACGTATTTTCCACCTCATGGTGGAAAGCTGATAAGGCATACACTTGGTCGTTCCCACGAGGTTGTCATATTGGCGCCGGGTTTTCGGCCGCAGAGCTAAGTGCGAGGTTCGAGGAAATGAGGCCCATGCATGCCTTGCAACCTCATGACAAAGATCGATCGGAATATCAGGCAAAAGCACAGTGGTATCACCCTTCCGTGTAAACAAAACACCCCAACACAGCATATATTCAGATGGGATAAGCGATGATCCTATGCGCCTTTTTTTTTGCGAAACGCGTCTTCTTTTGCGCGCAATAACGTCATCACAGTCGTGACTGTAGTACTTGGCGGGAAATTGTTCAAGGGGCTACTTGTCTATCTGTCGCTCCCCATCACATTATTCCTCGAGGGAGACGTCATAGGGAAACTTAGCGTCATAGTAGTACGTAATTGAAACCCACACCTGCGCAGACGCTTGATAAAGAATTAAATGTGTCCACTTAAGTAAAAACCTTGATCGAAACCTAGTGCATCTGGACGGTTGTAAGGGGACAACATAACGCCCCAGTATCACCGACCTTACAAATCCCGTTCGCTAAAATCAGTTCACAAGATCCCACACATCTCGTAAAAATCCATACGCTGAAGTACCTTTCGCTAGGGATTCGTACCAGTGGTGCTGAGGCACATTTCGTACAACTGGGCTGCTGAAAGCAGCTTTTACGCAAATATTTGGGAATACACATAGACAAACGCCAGCGGGAACGTTGGTAACGGACTCAAAGACAAGGTTCCCGGATGAGTGAAAAGCACACTACTAGCACACTACGCCGTACTGCTTTGGATAGTGAAAGCAAAACAGCCACATTTAGGAACCCCATTCATGTGCGCTTGGCATGATGTCCGTTATAACGCATTTGAGCTGAAATACATCAAACCCGGAGTAAGATGTCGAGGATTGATACCCTGTTTAAAAAAATGGGAAACGCTTAAAATCTGTCTGGCTTCGTAAAAGCTCACTCAATGGCAATTCAAAACTTCCCATTACTGACAGCACTGACGTGTCGCCAATATTTCAGAGATGCTACAGTGCCTCTCGTTCTCCAATTAGTTTACTGCCTTTTTTCGTCCTGTATTTCCTCTGGTTTTGTTCCTCGCCCCTTTAATTCACATAAGCGGGCCTGCACCCACCCCTGCAGGAACGTTCTGGAACCACGTTTTCGGGAGACACTGCTGGTTCATGCTTCCTTTGTTTCGTTATATCGTAGCGCTGTCACTCGCACGCGTTCTCCATTCCTCTTTCTCGACGTTGGCAGGTTCCCTAGAAAGGACTTCATCTCCAATTTGTTTTGTCGGCAGGTGAACCTGGGTACGTTTATATGTTGTTAAAGGAGCCATGAAGAGAAAACACAAGTTTGGTTCATTCGAAAGATTGCCTCGTTAGAACCATAACGACACCACTTATAACGCAAACTTCGCTCAAATAAGCTACATAATTACGAAAAAAGGAAATGACCATGTGACCCACCAGCTCATTTTCCGCAACAGAACCTATGATGTCACTCGAGAATGCTCTGCGATTGGCGGAGGCCGGCAAAAGCAAACGCATGTTAGGCAGGGCTTACAGTTTGCATAGTGAGCTATATGCCCGTGAAACATACTGCACATTCTTTTTATGACAAAGAACGGGGGAGCAAACGGTTGAAGTACCGAACGAACACGCAAGCGTGTGCGCCAATGCGTACGAAACTACCGCCGGCCGATCTCGACATCTCGCCGTCGCGCAGACGAATTTTCGGGTTCGAGGCTCCTGTGGGCCCACGAACCGTTCCAGCACGTACAGCCGCGACCTTGCTTGGTATCTTAATCCCTTGACAGGAGGTTGGCCGTCATATCGCCAACCAGCAAAGGTAAAAATAGAAACGAGGGGAGTAAGGAACAGCAAGAAGCGACGAGATAGTGCCAGTCGTCGCAGAAGTTTCGAATGGTGTTGGCTTGCTGCTGTCGTTACGAGCTCGTTTCCAGTTTACAACCACTGAAAACTTCAGTTTGTTCGAGTACTTTACAATGAAATTTCGTTGCTGCGTTTTGAAATGCCCATGTAGTACGGGCAAATCGTCGAGGGAGTGCGACATCCCCGCCGGTGAAGAGATCTTCTTTCATGTGCTGCCCAAGGACGAACCTCGGCGAAGCAAGTGGCTACGTTTTGTGAACTTTGCAAACGGAGGAGAAAGGGAGCTAAAGGAAGTACGAGTGTGCTCGCTTCATTTCCGAGGAAGTGATTACGGCAGGGACCCTTACGTTAGCTCACTCCTGGGACATGCTGGCGCTCGTCGCCGACTTCGTCAAATCGCCGTCAAAGCGCTCTGACCTTGGGGGAAAAGATGCCGTACACACCGCGCATTGACGCTCGTATCTTTCTGGTCGGAGCAGAGAGCTCGCGCGAACGGCTTTCCATACACGACACCGGCCAACTGGCATAAGCGATACTGCTACTGAAATTGAACTATTATTAACCGTAATAAAAATACGGCACATACGTACCAGTCTGTATTCATCCGTCGCGACGGGGCTGACGAGGCAGCGGTGCCGACGGCTGGGCGTTCGTATGTTGTGGCTATCGCGGAATGGTCGCTTTCCGGTCCATCCGCGTATCCCACAACTCCTGCCGCTCGTGCACTTAGAAGCATTGAGCGTTCGAGTGGTGTGAGGTTGTTAAATGCAAGCCCGAGCTTCTCGGCGAGAGTTTTGTTCTCCCGATCAGGCGATTCCATGACTAGGGCTGTGGGTGCACTAGGTTTTACTAGTATTTTTAAAACGGCCGCCGTCTCGGTTTCGGCACGATTTCCGGTTCCTGTCTGACTCCCGCGTGTGGGTGCTATATGGAGTCGACATACTAAGTATCTGTTTCATGGACCGCCTCGTATGACGCCATTGTTCACGTCACGAAATCTGCAATTTTAGCGGGAGATTTAAAATTTTGGCATAAATTGCCTTATTTATCAGTGAGTAAAGCATCATTTGCTTCCGGGAAAGCGCTTGGGGTACTCTGAAACACCTAGACTTTCGAATAAAACAAACTTTTGTTTTCTCTTCATGGCTCCTTTAAGGATAATGGATATTTTTATAGCACATGTTTCAGCCGGTTTCAGCCCACATGTTCCACCCACTTTAGATTTCATTTGAGAACGAAATTTAACTTAATTATTCCACTGTATGTAGGATTGTAAGTGCGGGGAATTTTAAGGCCCGTCTTCTCGTCGTAGCTCGTCCGGGGTCACGGCGTCACGTATTCAAACAGAGGCTTCGCAGAGATAACCGCTTCCCATCGTAGGGATCGAACCTGGGTTCCCTGGGTTATCGAAGCCCAATTGAAACGTCACTCATATGCGAAGTGTGGGGGGATCTTTGAGCTGCGTCGTTGCGACGGAGGCCATCGCTAGGCCATCGCTGCCATCGCTAGGGCGGGATAAGTACACAGTTATATCAAGTAAGTAGACCACCATGAATTAACGCATCAATTACCCCAAATGAATGGAAACTGGGTAATAAGCAACTCATTTCCAACTACACGCTTATTTCTTTAATGTGCGCCTGTTGCGAAATTTCAGAGAGCCTAATTCATAAACGTATTCTCCAGTACCTAACTGATAATAAGGTATCGTCGCGCAAGCAGCATGGTTTCCGCTCTGGTTTTTCTACAACTACTCAGCTCATTGAATTCAAGGACGACATCGCTTCGGCTCTGAATAATCGAGGACAGATTGACGCCATATTCTTAGCAGTTGATGTGGTAGTCCGCAAAGCAGTTGATTTGGAAGGCCGCAGAAAAATTCTTACTAGGCTCAGAAAGATTATTAACGGTGACAAAATACTCGGCTGGATTTACGATTGGCTACGTTTGAGGTCGCAATTTATTACTTTTAATCACGCACTGTCATCGTCAGGCCCAGGGACTACCGGGGTACTGCAGGGCGCGGTACTTGGGCCGCTATTGTTCATTATTTACATTTATCAAAGAGGCTTTAATTTTTCCGTGAAACGCCAGATGGCTAATACTAGTCATCTGCGAACCGAACGTATCCAAACCTATACGGATATCTGGCTATAAACTTTTTTTGTTTCAGCCACGCCTTGGTAAGCCGTGAACTCTGCTACGTTCACCATCTTGTACGACCTTACAATGGTAAGGAGTACGTCTGCCCCAGCATCACAAACCGTCAGCTCACTTTCATTCTTGTGGGTGCGTACGTACACCCGACACCTCGCGTCAACGCAAAACGCTGGAAGACATATTAAACACAACAACAGATCCGAGGGCAATTACCGGGGATTTTAATCCACACCACATGCTTTGGGGAAGCCCAAACACTAACCGGCGAGGTCAGAGCCTGGTAGCTGTTGCCTCAGACCATGGGTTGTGCTTACTAAACGACGGAGGCCCCACTTATATACGTGCAACGGCCTACGGCAGTTGTTTAGGCTTAATGTTTCTGTCACGATGTTTATCGGATCGTGCACAATGGCTTCCAGTCACAGAAACTCGTGGAAGCGGCCACATTCCAGCCTATTTAAAGATTGATTGATTGATTGATTGATTGATTGATTGATTGATTGATTGATTGATTGATTGATTGATTGATTGTAGGGTTTCACACGCCGACGCAACGCAGGCGATGAGGCGCGCCGTAGTGGAGGGCTCCGGATTAATTTTGACCACCTGGGGATCTTTAACGTGCGCCGAAATCTCGTACACACGGGCGCCTATTTAAAGACAAATGGATTACGAAGTTTTTTCGATCCTAAGGTTATTAGGGTGACCAAATGGTTGAATTTCAATTCAAGAATGGAAGACATTCGGCGGAGCGATGAGCTTGAAAATCTAGAGACTGCCATTGGAAGAACACTGCAAGCCTGCAAGCGTTCCGTCCGGCTGTCTCCAAAAGTGACCGAGTTGGACATTAAGCTGGAGCGCCTTCATACTGTTCGGTGCCGCGACGCCGAACGCAGATACCGGCGAACAAAATGACTCGAAGATTTGAGAATTTGCAGAGGAACGCAAAAGAAGATCCAGCTACGCATTGATCAAGTGCAAGCGACACGTTGGAAATCTTTTTGTGAATCGCTCGACCTTCGCAAGCCTTTGTCCAAGATATGGAAAACTGTGCAATGGCTAATGACTCCCGTACAGCAGGGCTCCCAATTCAAGGCTCTGGGCATTCACCAGAACCGCTCAGAGCTCGAAGTGGCCGAGGACGTCTGCGTTAGGATAGTGAGGGGGGAGGCCCTTCTCGACTTTTGGTAGCCAGCGACATCCCTTCACCACGGGATTCAAGGATGGATGTCCCATTTTGCATGGAAGAATTGGAGGCGGGATTGGCTGCGAGCAAACGATCTTCATCTCCTGGGACTGCTGGAATCGCATATTCCGCTCTCTGTCACCTTGGCAAGGCTGCCCGACAAGCCTTGTTGGAATATTTCAATGAAATATGGTGTGATGGTTCCGGTCCTCAAAAATGGCAGTCTAGCCGCCTCGTTCCGCTTCTGAATCCGGAAAATCTCACAACTACATCAATTTCTACCTCCCATGCACTACAGGCAGAAGAAGTGGCCATAGCCCTAGCAATTGCTTAAACCCCTGCAGAGATCTTCATTACGGACTGCCAACAAGCATGCAGAACATTCTCGAGCGGCTTCCTCTCACCCTGCGCCACACAAATTCTACTGCACCATCCTCCACAACACCGTGTAAGGATTATTTGGGTTCCCGCCCATGCCCACGTCCCCGGCAACGAAGCTGCCCACCAGCATGCCCGAGATTTGACACACCGGGTTAGTCAGGAGTTCGACGAGCAGTGGCGTGTCTGTCCCCTTTTGTCATGCACAGAAATCACGCAGCACTACCGCCTGCAGCGAACAATGTACCCTCCTCCACACAAAAACCTCACAAAAGAGCAAGAACACCACCTTCGATGCATCCAAACCAACACCTTTACCCAGTCAACAAGAGCCCACATTCTGGCCCCCACCCTCTACTCCTCGGAATGCCGCTTCTGTGAGGCTCCGGGCACGCTTTACCACATTGTGTGGGGCTGCGAGAAGAACCCCAACCTACCCCCCCTACCCTTCCCCTCCTCTGAGCACTGGGAGAGAGCACTGTCCTGCTCGGACCCTGATGACCAGCTTTGGCTGGTGAAGAAGGCTCAAGAGGCCGGACAGTCTCAAGGGGTCCTGGAATAAGGACTCTTCCTCAAGGCGAACTGCTTTATAGGGACGTTTATTCCTCCCCCTCCTCCTCCTTCTCCGATGGCATACCGACCAATTTCGCTTGCGAGTTGCGTTGGAAAGCTGATGGAGCGAATCATTCTTGCGCGTCTGGAGTGGTTCCTGGAGCATTTACAGCTTCTACCGTGATACCAAGGGTGGATTCCGTTGTGGGCGCTCACTCATTCATTGTGTTATTGATTTGGTAACTTTTGAGCAGCAGTGGAAAAGTGTAAAGCGCATATGTGCTGCGTTGTTCCTCCGTGTTAGAGGAGTCTATGGTAACGTGGAGCACGATGGGATTCTTATAGTACTATAGTGCTGTAGTACTCTTGTACTGTATAGTACTGTAGTACTATAGTACTCGGTGGCCGGTTCTACAAGTGGATACGAAACTGCCTCACCGAGAGGCCATTCTTTCTAATGACTGGAGATGGAGCGACATCAGATCACTATACTCACCTTGGTGTACCCCGAGAAGGCGTTCTGAGCCCTCCGCTGTTCGTCCATACACTAATTGGCCTGACTTCCTGCCTTCGAAGGAGGGTCCACGTGTCGAAATACGCCGAAAATATACCTTTTTGGGAAGATAGTGTGACTTGGCATGCGCGCACAGCTGCAAAATGCCGCGGACTTGACGAACTCCTATCTGTAAAGACAAGGGTTAGAAATGCCCACCAGCAAATGCGGAGTGCTTGCGTTTACACGAAAGGCTATGTACGCACACCCTTTGTATAGTAATGACGAAAGGGTGTCTTTTGTGAGAAATCACAAGTTTCTCCGCATAGTTGTCCACAGACGCCTTTCTTAGGGCGCTCACGTAAATGTTAAGATGAAGAGGCTGCCTACAGTGGTACATGTACTCAAACTCATTGGCGGCAAGACCGCCAATGAAGTCGATATTACAACTACACAACGCACTGTTCTTGGGCTTTCTGCAGTATAGTGCTCCTGTCCTTTCTGGAGCGTGCCGCACAACTACTGTATCACTTCAGGGTATTCAAGCCCAGGCCCTCTGAAGCTGTCTTGGCCTACCACGGTGTACGTACACAGCAGCCACCATTGCCTTGGCTCGGAATCACGCTTCGGCAATCTTCGTGGCAATTGAAACACTCAGGACACATAATAGGCACCTCACCCACCTGCCCGATCATCACCTTGCGGGTATACCAGTGACACGCATCCGGGTGTCGTTCGCAAGGGTAGTAGCTGCGCACAATAACAGCATGCCATTTAACTATATGCCTGCGATGGGGCCTCTCCTTCCGCTACGTTGTGTTATGCAACCCCGAGTGTGCTTAGGTATTCCAGGAGTAAATAAAAACGTGATTTTCCAATACCGCCCTGCAGCAGCTAACTTTGACGTATCTGCACGAGACATACATTGACCGAGCCCTTATATACACCGATGGCTCGGTAACATCGTGGGGTTCTGCCGGAGCTGTTACTGTACCACGAATGTCACTGTCCAGCGAATGCAAGATAGCCAATCCCACCACCTCCACGGCTACAGAACTTACAACCATCCGTAGCGCTCTTCACACCATCAAGCTAAGTTCATGCCGGAGATGGGCGATCTTCTGATTCGAAGCCTGCACTTCAGTCACTCCAGTCAGCCCTGTGCCGGCGACTTCATGAACAGCTACTGACAGAAATAAGAATGGTGTACGACCATGCTGCCCTGGTGGGTCATGATGTCACCCGGAAGTGGCGTTCCAGTCCCTGCGTCATTGTCGGCAATGAAAGAGAGGAGGCTGCCGCCCGTATGGCGTGTCAAACAGCGACGACGCAGACATTTAGATGTATTTTTTCTGGCCGCAGCTTCGTCGCTCTCCCGACGCCGTGTCCTGCGCTCAGCGTCACGGGCACCCTCTGGCTCCCGCGCCTCCGGATCGCGGGTCGCCGACGAGCGCGGACGTGTCTTCGCAACGCTCCTGAATTTCACGCCTGCAGTACCGTCACAGAGCCAAATCGTACAAACTGACTTCACCAACGAATTCTTCTCAAAGTAAGGTATCTCTTGACATAAATTTCATGTCGCTACCATTCCCGATACCACCACTTTCGCCTTCAAAATCGCCACCACGCCGCTGTGCCGCTAGCCCTAATCTTAGGGCTAGCGCCATCGAGCCTCGGCGGCCTATTCCTGCGGCACCGGCGCCCCCCGTGGTAGCAGAGGAAACCTCCTACGCAAGGGCGGCTCCGTATGCACCGCAAGACAACTGCACCACCATGAACGCTGCCATCGTTCCCGGCAGCGAGGAAAATTCAAACCCTTCTCCAGTCCCCACCACCTCCCACGCACCAGCACCGGAAAATGTGCCTGGCGCTTCACTAATCCAGACGACCTCCGGCATGGAATACCCCGTTGCTGGAGAAGACATCGATCCGCAAGTCCTGAATGAAACAGGATGGAAGTAAATTCGCCAACGGGCGGCAGCCGCGACCGCAGCAGCCGCAGCATACACAGCGCCGACCAACAACAAACCCATGCGAAAGCAACAGCGCAAGAAGAAAAATACCACCCCTACAGAAGACCCGCTGCCAACGGATGATGTTAAAATTGTGCTGCGACCACAAGGAGGCCTCAACCTTACCCAAGTGAACGCAGCCCTTTTGGCTGACACCATCTTCAAGCAGGCCAACCTCACCAACACTCACGAAGACCAAGTCTGAATTAACCAACGATGGAACTTCATAGTCATTAGCACACCGTCTGAAGCACGCGCCCAACAGTACTTCAATCTCCAAACCCTTCCATGGAACAACACCAGTTACGCCTTGGCCAACCATATCCCTCCGCCCAGTACAACCGTAACAGGGGCACTCTTTCAAGTACCCCCCAGCAATGATGACGCCACCATTATGGACAGTGTCGTCCAGTACAATCCTACCATCACTGTCCTTGAGGCAAAACGAATCCGTGGCACAGGAATCGTTCAAGTGCTCTTTCGCGGCCCATTAATCCCCTTGTGGGTCCGCTACCATGCCGTCATCCCCCGGTGTTACCCTTTCGAGCGGAAGTCAAAGACCTGCTTGGCCTGCTGGAAACCAGGCCACAGGCGTGACGTATGTCCCAACCCTTCCCCACAACCTCCCTGCACCACTTGCGGAGCTCCAGGCCCCACACCCAACCATCCCTGCAAACCCAAGTGCATCCTCTGCGGCGACGCCCACGTCACCGGAGCGGCTGGATGCCTCAAACGGTTCCAGCCACGCCGCAAGAACCCCGCCCCAAACTAGCAGACCACCACTACTCTACCACCTGGGAATCCCAGCACTGCAGCCTATCCACCCCTCAAGCCCATCCACAACAAGTCCTACAGCCAGGCTGCCGAGAGCTCGGTAAGTGCCCGGGGATTGCTCTCTCCCCCACCCTCTCCACAATCCACAACAAAACAATGGCAAGATGAGATGGCGGCGTTCCGCCGAGAAATGCAAACGCTCTGCCACACAATCACCCTACTACGCCAGGAAAACGAACCCCTCAAAGGCGAAAACGCCCAACTCAAACAGCAAATCTCCCTTAACAATCCGCTGCCCCCCGCTCTCAATGACTCGTAACAATCTCCCCCCCCCTCAAAAGACGGGCATCCGCTCCAACTAACACACCACCGGCCCCAGTAACGCATGACGCGATTACGTCCCTACGCACAGAAGTAGAGTCCGCTTTTACCGCCCTAAAAATCAGACCGCGGAACAAATCAAAGCCATCCAAGTCACTGTGCACGACCTCCACCAAGAAATGCTAAACTGGATGCAGGCAGCCATTCTGTAGCCCGTCCCACCTCCCTCAGCTCATACCCCATTAGATGCTCCAATAGAACATGGCGAAGAATTCTAAGCCGCAAATTATATGGCAATGGAATTGCAGAGGGTACAGAACAAAACGCTCTAACCTCCCGGCATTCCTCACCACACTCGACGAAACACCCCTCCTCATAGCGCTACAAGAAACACACACGCCAACCAAACTTCTCAATTACGGAGCGCATCAGGATACTCGATTCCTCCAACTAAGCACTCTTGTACACAGGAATACAGCCACCCAAAAACACATGCTTAACTCTGACATCCCTCATGTATTCATTACTCTTTTACCCCCCAAACCAACTAGTACCTACTTACATGTCTTGAATGTCTACAGCCCACCCAAATTCACCTATAATAATTTCAAAGCGCTATTCCAACAAGCCAAACACCATTCCAAAGCCCAGCCACTACTCAATCTGGGCGACTTCAACGCGCCACATATAGCATGGGGATACACACCCACCACCCGAAAGGGTAGAATATTATGGTAAGTTATACAGGAACTCCAACTCACAATGCATAACGACCCTCAACAGCCCACCAGATTAGGCAATAGCGTGCAAAAGGACACAGCTCCCGACCTAACCATAACGAAAAACATATCCAACGCCACATGGAACCCACTTCCACAATCCCTAGGAAGTGAACACTTCATCACTCAAACACGAATTATCTGTAGCGCTCATACACGCCCCCCACGAAAACAACACACCCTTACCAACTGGGACTAATTCCTAACCAACAGTCTAGACATCCCGCCCTCTAACACAGAAAGTGAGCTCAAAACATGGATAACATCTATCCTACACGCCAAAGAACAGAGTACCTCTCTCACCGACCCCGAAATCACCACCCTATACGTTGACCCTCACATTACTCACCTATGGGAAGCTTATTACAGCATCGAAAAACGATGGCGTAAGCACAAACACAAAAGAGCACTCAAACTCAAACTAGCACACCTCCGAACACAAATAGAACAGTATGACCAAACTCTCACGCGATCGAATTGGAACTCTCTCTGCGACGACCTCAAAGAACATCTCTCAACCAGAAAGGCATGGCAGATACTTCATAGCCTCATAGACCTCAATAACACCAAACAACAATCACAACACCGCACAACCCAATTAATCCATTCGCTCCAAACACCCCCGGAAGAAACCCTAAAAACACTGAAGGACTTGTACATCCCCCAACCGCTACCCGCAAATCCCACTTCAACTTGCTTCATGGGAGCACCAAATGCAGCCCTCGATTCCACTATAACTATAGACGAAGTGAAATCGGCCATATCAACCCTACGCCGGCACACAGCCCCGGGCCACGATAAAGTAACAAATACGGTACTTAGTCATCTCAATGACGATCTCATCACGCAGCTTACCGATTTCTATAACCAACACTGGACGTCAGGCACCCTTCCAGCAGCCTGGAAACACTCGGACATCACGCTAATACCTAAACCGGGTAAACCATCCTCTATACACAACCTCCGCCCCATATCTTTGGCCTCCTGCATTGGAAAATTGCTAGAGCACGTCATCTACAACCGTATTTCCCACTATCTAGAATCTAACAACCTATATCCTCCCAATATGTTAGGCTTCCACCCCGCCCTCTCCACACAGGATGCCCTTTTACAATTGCACCACGACTTAATAAAACACCCACCTGCCAAAGATAACTCTGCGGTACTCTCACTTGACCTGCAAAAGGCTTTTGACCACTTATCACATGAGGCGATCCTCGCAGCCATCAGCAACCTCGGAGTGGGAGCCCGATTTTATATCTATATCTACAACTTCCTTTGCCAACGCACAGCCACTATCAAACTCGGCCCCATCAATCCATGCCTTTCCAAATGCCTCATCGCGGGTCTCCCCAAGGGGCAGCTCTCTCACCACTACTTTTTAATATTACTCTCATTCCACTCGCTCACCAACTCCTCAACATCCCCGCACTTCGCAGCACCATTTAGGCAGATGATATCACCCTATGGGTGACACGTGGCAGTGATAACCAGATAGAAAACACCTTACAAGCTGGGTTTGACCACGTCCTCACACACATCACCCCTCTTGGTCTAACATGCTCGCCCACCAAATCTGCCCTACTTATCATGACACCTCCCAAAACCCGCCCTTCCACCCAACCATCAATACAACTATTTGCGATTGAAAACCCCATCCCCCACACTCACGAGCTAAGAATCTTGGGGCTTACTATCACACACAACAGATCTACACTCCCCCCTTTCAAGTACATTAAGAAATACACAGCCCAAAACTACCCACCTCATTAAACGGGTCACCAACCGCCATCATGGCTTAACAGAACTGGACCGACTATGTTTATTACACAGCTTTATGATCAGCCGCATACTCTACCACCTCCCCTACATGCATATCACAAACACCCAAACAAACACCCTGGATGCCATGCTCCGCAAAGCATATCGCGCGGCCTTGCTCCTTCCTCCCGGGGCTCCTACCAATCGCCTTATGTCACTAGGCATCCATAACACCATCCCTGAAATCCTTGAGGCCCACCGGACAGCCCAACTCGCCAGACTCTCCACCACACCCACGGGCCATTACATACTCCAAATCACAGGTCATACACCCCTCACAACATCCACTCCCCTCCAACCTATTCCACGCAACATCCGAGCTCTCATCCGCATCAAACCGCTTCCCCGTCACATGCACCCCATATTCCATGCCAACCGCCGAGCAGTTCGTGCAAGTCATCATGCAAAACTCCACCCCCCTGACAAACACACCCTGTACGTAGATGCAGCCAAATACCCACATAAACCGGCCTATGCCCTCGCGGTTACCGGACGTGACATCAATGTCCCGACACACACTGCCACCATCTCCACCTCATGTGCAACTACGGCGGAGGAAGCGGTCATTGCCCTTGCGCTCTCCGAGAGCCCCATTCAGCAGGCCATCCCGCACTTCTCCAAAGGCTTTATATACCCCTTCGCCCTCAAAAGTCTTCTCCAAAGCCCCCCGACCGACCCCGTGCAACTGGTGTGGATTCCGGCCCACACCGGCATAGGTGCTAACAAGGCAGCGAATGCACACGCTCGAGCTCTTACTTCCCGGGCCGCTGTTTCTCGTACACCTATACACGGGCCTCCCGAGACCGAGACCTCCGAGTCTTTCCTCAGTTTCAGGGAACTTATCCTTCATTACCGCCTCCTCCGCCGTACTCTCCCACCCCCCTCATCCACACCTATCCCCCGAGGCTGCCCACATGTGGCGGATACTCCAAACGCATACGTTCCCTCATCGTACTCAACTAATACATACACATCCACATCAATTCCACACACCCCACTTCCCCAAGTGCGGTCAGCTGGATACTCTGTATCACTCTCTTTGCGAATGTCCTGCTGACCCATATTCCCCACTCCCCTCCTCATCCCACTGGGAGCAGGCCCTGGGCAGGTCCGAGGAGTCCAGCCAAGTGCTGGTCACCTGCCGAGCTCTGGCGGTCACGGCGGACCTCTGGTCCTCCGCCACCGCCCTCGCTAACTCGGTTTTCTTTTTAAATAAAATTTTGTTCTCTCTCTCTCTCTCGCCGGATCGGCGTGACATTGACGCTCGCGCTTAGCTTTGCAGAACCGTTCAGCTTCCCAGACCGCCGTATAGACCCGACGGTGAGGGATACGTTTGGCCTAACGGGCATGCCTTCGATTTCTCTCCGCCGTGTCGGCGATGCAGCGCCGTTCCTCGTGACAATGCCAAGTCCGCTGCGAGAATGTTCTCTTTCTATTTGTGACTAGCCAACTACGTCACGAAGATGTCGCCAAGACATGTTTCGCCTCGAGCGACCGCAACGTACTGTTACGAATCGGCAAGCGCCGCAGTACTTCCCCGCATCACTCCTCGGCTGTGCGGCAAAGCCACTCGTGCGCCTTTGAAAACAGGCGCAAGTATGTCGGTGACAAGTAGCGACAAGCCGCGTCAGACGCTTCGCTCTCTGCGCATTCGGCGGCTGCCTGCGGCGGCTGAACTTCGGCGGCTGCCTGCGTGGCTCGTCTCCACGCTCTTCAAGGACACAGAGGCCCCGTCGATCGCAACGGAGTGCTCCCCTCCCCTCTCTCTGACTCAACGTGCCCGAGGCTATGAACGGCTTACGAACTCTGGAAAGAGTGTTGTGCGTGTTCCAGCCTGTTGCGTTTGACCGTTATCGCTTTTGGGTATAAATAGAGCTGCCCAAGCGTTGTAAACCATTCCTGTTAGAGCAGCGAATCGATGTTGTCGCTCTGCTCGAGCCCTGTATTGTAACCTCGCCCGTCGGGCATTGTTCTTTGGCTTCGGCTCACCTCTCGCTATGAAGTAAACAGTTTACGTTCGCCTGTCGGCTCTAAACGTCTTCCCGGCTGCAGTCGGCCTTCACGGTCGCAACAGTACCCTTACCCTTAGTGCCTTTGCGCTCCTCGCACTTTGTGTCTTTCGCGCATGTGCCCTCTATGCTTCTGAGGGTTTTCTGCTCACTTACACTCAGACGGTTTGCCCTAGCAACAGACAGCTTCGCTGTAAGAACGCTTTCATTGGTTCGCAAGTTTCATGCGCCGAACTCGAGTTGTACTGCTCCTGCAGGGTGTATAATAACCACTCGGCCGCAGTTATTTGCTAAGGAAGCCTAACGGGCATGTTTCCTGCATAATTTTCATGGCCTGCTGTACATTCCAGGAGGAGGAAGAACAGTTCATCAAAGCTTCTAGGTTTCAAAGGTAGTAGAAGCAGTAACGCAAAAAAATATGCTGTTGCTGCCTCAGACCCATGCTTTCATATTCACACATACCACACACCATTGTGGTATTGGTGAAATGGGGCAGACTATTTTTGTATAATAACGTCCCACAGCTCTACACTGCGACTCAGCATTTTAGCTGACTCGAAAAGCGCAGTTTTGCTTTGCATACTTTGCAGAAATTTTTTCTTGGAAATGTCATATATATATATATATATATATATATATATATATATATATATATATTGTATAAGTAAAGAGTCGGATACACAGCAATAACAATAACAAACAAGGCTTACTCACGTACCGGCAACGGGACTTGCCTTCATCAGAGTACAGTTACATGATTTTTCTGTCACAAACATTTGGAACACATTTCTTATATAGCTTTCCAGAAAACTGTGAGAAGGGGAGGAAGATGTTTCGGAAACGGAGAGTATGCATGCAGTCGGGCTACGCCTACGTTACAACAACAACAAAAAAAGGAGAGAGAGCGAGAGAGAGAAGGGGTCGTGTTAAGAAAGCAGCGTTCAAGGTTGCACCATGACGGGGCAACGTACGCGGCGTGGGCTGCAAGTTCAGACAATGCGGAAAACTGGACAATCGCGGTTTCAAAAGGAAGGAAAGAGTGTACAGTAAGGTATTCAGTGGTTGGGGCGGAAGCAAAGATGGGTGTGCCCCCCGCGGATGGAGAGAATAGATACAGGGCACAAAAGAGCATTACACAGAAGCTAGCAACTGAACAGGAAATAGGTAGGGTCTATAGGTCGCAAAGGGTTAAACATTCCTAAGTGGTGGTGGGAGCGCGGCCTCCTTCCCAAGGACAAATGGAATTGTTGAGCCGCATTAGGCTAATAAAGCTGATCTATTTGGATAGTTTCTGCGAATTCTGATGGGGAACTCAAGGGTAGAATTAATGAACATAGTTATAACCATTATGAGGACGCCAATTTTACGATAAGCACGTTAGTTTTTCGTAACTTTCATTAATCCCAAGCGTCGCTGACCCAAACTTATAAATGAGATAAGATTCCCCAACCTCGCGGTCGTGGTGGGTTTTGAAGGCGGATACTAAAATCGTTGCTTTAAGATGTTCAAATGCATGCCCGAGACTGTTCACATGTCTTGACAGGGGCAAATAAGGGCAGCTTTTTGGATGAGAGCGGTGATTATGGAACCGTATTCGGAAGGGCATTTCAGTTTGGCCGATGTATTGTTGCCTACAAACAGTGCACTCTAGAAGGTATACGACATTAGCGGAGTCAAAGTTAAAGTTACCTTTTATATTTACGTAGTAGTCTGAAGCCGTACTGGTGGCGCGCTGTGTAGTGGTCATGTGTGGGCATACTTTACATCGGGGTTTATTACAGGGCATGCAGCCACTAGTTTCCGGTCAGTTGATACGAGAGTTAGTAAGAAAGTCGCCTAAATTTTTATTACGCCGGTAGACAACGCGTGGGGGTTTGGGGAATATGCTTTTAAAGCGGTCACTTTGCATTAGGATATTGCGATGTTTTTTTAGTACGGTTGACACTCTTGGAGCGGAGGATGAGTGGGTTAAAACTAAGCTAGTTTGCGGGTTACCGTTCGGGGCTTTTTTCTTACAGATTTCGTTACGGTCTAATTGGTTGGCTCGCACAATATCGTCGTCGATAACTTGTTCCGGGTATTTTTTATTCAGGAGGGCGGTCTTGAGTTCTCGACAGTTTGAGTCAAATTCGGCTTGGTTTGAGCAAATTCTCCTAAATTGGTGGGCTTGGCTGTAAGGTATTGCTGTCTTGCAGTGCCTGACATGGATACTTTGGAAGTTCGAATACTGCCGCGTGTCTGTCGGTTTTCTATACAGTTTAGTTCGAAGCCGACCTTGGGAGGTAGTAACGGTGACGTCCAGAAAGTTTACACTGTGTTCCGAATAGGAATGAGCAAGGGAAATACTAGGATGGGCTAGGTTAAATGCCTCGATGAAGGTGAGGAGCTCCGCGTCACCGTGTTGCCAGATCATGAATATGTCATCAATATACCTTTTATATTACAGTGGCTTTAAATTTCGGGTGTCAAGAAAGTTTGATTCGAGGTGAGCCATAAAGATATTGGCGTAGTTAGGTCCGATTCGAGTTCCCATTGACGTTCCGCTGACTTGCACGTAATGAAGTCCGTCGAACTCAAAATTGTTAAGTTCAAGAATAAGCCTAAGGAAAGTTTGGAGAGCAGAAGAATCGATAGGTTTGTCGCACGATGACTGCTCATACGCAAGGGATACAGCGGCGATGCCATCTTCATGGGGGATGTTAGTATACAGTGACGCAACATCGAGGGTGACTAGAAGGCAGTTACCAGGAATTTCAATTTTTGAGATGTCTGAGAGAAAGTCATTGGTATCCTTAATGAAGGAGGGAAAGCTGGGCGGAATGTCGCAAATGAGATTATCCACATAGCGCGAGAGGTTTTCGGTAACAGTGCCAATGCCAGAAACAATGGGGCGCCCTAGGTTGTTCACTTTGTGAATCTTTGGGAGAAGATAGAATTTACCGGCTACTGGGCTTAAGGGGATCAGGGAACGAGCCATGGTTTCATTTATTGTTTTATTTTTAACAACCTCAGCAAGTTTATCTTTGACAATTTGCTTATAATCTTGAGTGGGATCATTGGGTAGTGCTTTATAGAACGTCGATACCGATAGTTGCTTATTGGCCTCGTTAACATAGTCGGTTTTGTCAGGGATTACGATGGCGCCTCCCTTGTCGGCAGGTTTAATAATTATGTCGGGACAGCTTGCGAGTTCCTCTAGGGCTTTCTTTTCGTTGGTAGTCATGTTGTGGTGGAAAGAAATTTGTGTTTGGTATGCTTTTCGCACATCGCGTTGGACAGCTTTGATGTACATGTCGAGGCAACTATCACGCTGTGTGGGAGGGGTCCAGTGCTTATAGCTAGGTAGGGTTCTGCGGGCTTCTTCCGTCACGGGGTGATCGTAGAAGTATTCTCGTAGCCTCATGTTTCTGGCGAAATTTTCTAAGTCCTTAAAAAGTTCAAATTCATCAAAACCACAGTAGCCGGGCAAAAGTTTAGGCCCTTTGACAAGATGTTCATCTGAACTGGGGAGAAAGTTATACATGAAAGGTTCATTACATTCCCAGCAAGATTTCCTTTTGTGACGGCAGACGAGGGAAAATTATTAGTACAGGGGTTTAATTGAACTGGTTGGGGTGCAGTGGTCGAAGCATTTATTACAGTCGTAGTGACATTATCGGTCGTATTGTCAGATTGGGGGCAATTGCTAGTGCCGGAGCTTGTTAGGTTCTGTTGCGACGCTGATTCCCCGAAAACCCGCCTTGACCCTCCGTCATCGACTTTCCACGAATCGGCGTATTCACAGAAGCGAACTATGCGGCTACTTGAACTATGCGCTTTTCAGCGACCTCGTGGCCTCTCAAAGCGCCAACCGGCCAGCGGCGGTGCTAACAAAAGCGTTGCTTGGCGCCCTGCACTGCAAGCCTCGGCGGCGGGCCCACGCCTCATTGTCTTGGCCTTTTGTGGCGTGTTGTCTTCAATAAGCCATTCGAAGAATATTACCGCCGAGGGATGCAAGGCGTCTTTGTGGTGGTGCAACATCGCCAGGACAAGGGAAGGCTCTGACCACGGCGGATTGCCACGGCGGAAGCAACCTGGCGCTCTCCTGCCCAGGAGAGGAGGGGTCTCTTGTGCGTGTGCGCGTGTGTGTTTTGCGTGGTGGCGCTGCTATCAGTGCCATGAACTCCGTGATTGGTGCATCCTGACGTCAGCCGGAGAAAAAGGGACCCAACGTGCCTATTTATCTCGCGCGCGCAGGAGCGCACTGCCCGCTCTCATACCAAGATGTAAATACTTGTATATAAAGTTTTCTTGTTCGTCAACTTGCCCATCATGACTGCCCCGGCACTTCACCAACCTCGGCCCACATCGACCACGCTACCATGGTTCGCAACAGTGGAGTCAGTCCCTGGCTTCCCAATAGTGGAGACAGCGGTGAAATTCCCAATAGTTCTTACGCGTGTGGCCAGTGTTAGAAATCTTATCTCGGTAAAATTTTCGGGCTTTTGTTCGGGATATGGTGGAGGCCGTCTTGGATTCGTAGTTGCTTATAACGATTAACTCTGTTTTGCTTAGTTCCTGACTAAGTAGTTCCTCTTTCTTTCGGAGAGAATGGGCCGTAGTTTCGTACTGATTGAGGATTATTTCAGTTAATTGTAAAGATGCTTTATCGAGTACCTGTTTCCACTTATTCATGTTGGACGGGGAGAGTTTGGTGGTAGCACGTTTTATTGTAATTCTAAGACCCCTGGGAGCGACCGCGGCAGCCAAATACTGTGCAAGGGCGGAAACGTACAATTCGGAACGTATGCTCTTTTCAGTGATTTTTTTTACTTTAAAAACTGTATTGAAACGGGGAAGGAGGCCGCGTTACCTGTTTTTTGGTGTTGTGGTCAGTTGCTGCTATGCTGATTCTTTCGAAGGTTGTAAGGGCATGCGGCACGGAGGGCTGGGTTTTGGACCCCGGAAGGTCCGGCGGACACGCTGCTGTTGGTTTCCGTGGGCTCGGCGGTAGCTGGAGATGCGGAGGTTGGGCGTGACATGCTGTTGGTGCGGCGCTGGTCGGCTTCAAACTAAACTGTTTAGAAAACCGACCGGTCAAAATAACGTTAACTTACATTAAAGGTCACAGTGGCAATGTCGCTAACGAAATAGCGGACGAAATGGCTCAAAAAGCAACAAAATATGGCGAAAAAATTGACTGGCCTATATCACCACAATTTATAAAAAAACCGCTCAATATTAACCTAAGAAAACATTAGAATGTTGAGTGGCAACAAGAAGGAAATGAAAGCTACACAGTCCAAAGGATAAAGAATATTCACAAAACTCCAGACCACTTTCCCACCAACTATTACACGTCACAGTTTATCACTGGACACGGTAGATTTCCGTTTTATTTTCATAGGTTCGCCATTACAAATAACATATGTAAATGTAACCTACCAGCAGACAGTTTTGACCACTATTTACAGGACCGCCCAATAACAAACAAACACAGAGAACAACTTCATGATATCCATAGAAATAATCTCGCAAGAAGGAAACCAGAGAAAATAAAACTTACAAAAACATTAAAAATTTTAGAAGAAATGACAATACTAATTCACGCTAATATTCAACAATACTAACCCCTCAAATATTTTGTGACAATTTCACACAAACGGAGAAACAAAGTCAGCAGCAAATAACGCGATAATAGCTTTTAGATCTTTTGTATTTATCATTGTTCTGTAGTGAGTCATTTTCTGCTTAATTATCTTATTTAATTAGATTTTTACATTTTTTATTTTAAATCCAAACATCCATTTTCAATGTATTTAATTTACCCGTTATACCGCGGTGGAAGGGGAGGGGGGTTTCAGTACATGAGCACGTTTAATAAAGTAAGACACGCGGCATTATTTGCACTTCCGAAGTAGCCATGTCAGACACTGCAAGACAGCAATACCTTACAGCCAAGCCCACCGATTTAGGAGAATTTGCTCAAACCAAGCCGACTTTGACTCAAACTCTCGGGAACTGAAGACCGCCCTCCTGAATAAAAAATACCCGGAAAAAGTTATCGACGACGCTATTGTGCAAGCAAAACAATTAGACCGCAAGAAAATCTGTAAGAAAAAAGCCCCGAACGGGAACCCGCAAACTAACTTAGTTTTAACCCACTCATCCTCCGCTCCAAGAGTGTCAACCGTGCTAAAAAAACATCACAATATCCTAATGCAAAGTGACCGCTTAAAAAGCATATTCCCCGAACCACCACGCGTTGTCTACCGGCGTAATAAAAATTTAGGCGACTTTCTTACTAACTCTCGTATCAACCGACCGGAAACTACTGGCTGCATGCCCTCTAATAAACCCTGATGTAAAGTATGCCCACACATTACCACTACACAGCGCGCCACCAGCACGGCTTCAAACTACTACGTAAATAAGAAAGGTAACTTTAACTGTCACTCCGCTAATGTCGTATACCTTCTAGAGTGCACTGTTTGTAGGCAACAATATTGTCACAAAGCCAAGGACGACGCAGTTGTCTTGAAGGAGAAACAAGTTTATTGGAGCGAACTTGTGCTCCCCTAACAACTCACAAGAATACAGAGGCGGCGAAGGAGCGGTCAACAAAGTGCCTTGCGTCGGCGAGCGTCGCAGAATCGATTGCCGAGGAGTCTGCTCTGCAGGCTTTTTATCTTTCGGCGCGAGTGTTTCTGGAACCGTCGATTCACACCCAGAACATTGTAGATCACAGACGATTATTCTGGGCTAGCGACGTTAGGGCGAAACAGTTTGCTTATCTCAATGTGATAGCCCGTGCGGCATAAAAATAAAGAATGGAAGACGCGCTTTGCTTGGAACGCAGATAACACAGCCGGGCGTGGCCCGGCAGTAAAAACAAACAATAAATAAGCAAGCCCATGCATGGTTCGCGGCATTACCCCCCCCCCCTCTAAGAGTGCATCAACCCGATGCTAAAAGAAAATACAGTCCGAACAAAGAACAACAACAACAACAACAACAACAAAAGTCCGTCATCTTGCATAGTAAGGTTTCAAGCGAACCACGTGGCCGACTTCGGGCCGCGTGCGTCGTCGTGATGTTCCGGAATCACTATCCGGGATCACCTCGTAGGTAAGTTCGCCGACACGTCGTAGAATATTGTAGGGTCCGAAATATCGTCGCAGAAGCTTATCACTGAGTCCGCGTCGGAGGTTGTAGCGTCCGGCATCCACGAGCTGCTGGCGCGTTGTACGAACTCGAGCCAGCTGGCGGGCCTCCTCCGCACGCGGAAGGTATCCTTGGACGTCGGTGTTGAGGTCGTCGTCTTCTACCTGCGGAAGCGTGGCGTCGAGCATCGTAGTTGGCCGTCTTCCGTAGACAAGCTCGAATGGCGTCAGCTGCGTCGTCTCCTGGATAGCCGTGTTGTACGCAAACGTGACATACGGGAGCACTTCGTCCCAAGTCTTATGTTCAACATCAACGTACATTGACAGCATATCTGCGATTGTCTTGTTCAGACGTTCTGTTAGTCCGTTCGTTTGGGGGTGGTACGCCGTCGTTCTTCTGTGACCCGTGTTGCTGTAGCGTAATATTCCTTGCATCAGCTCCGCAGTAAAGGCCGTTCCGCGGTCCGTGATTAGGACTTCCGGGGCTCCATGTCGCAGCACAACTTGGCTTATGAAGAACTTTGCAACTTCCTGTGCAGTGCCCCTCGGAAGAGCGGCGGTCTCTGCGTAGCGCGTCATGTAGTCTGTCGGCACGACAATGCACTTGTTCTGTGATTGTGACGTAGGGAACGGGCCTAGTAGGTCCATTCCAATCTGTTGAAAGGGCCTCGACGGGACGGCGATCGGTTGCAGAAAGCCGGCGGATCTTGTCGGCGGCGTTTTTCGTCGCTGGCAGTCACGGCAACTCCGAACGTAATGGGTGACGTCGGATGTAAGGCGGGGCCAGAAGTACTTCGCCTTGATTTTTGCAATAGCGCGAGCTGTGCCGGGATGTCCGGAAGACGGGTCGTCGTGGCACGCTTCCAAAATTTCGTCACGGAGCTGAATGCTGGCAAGTTCCGCTTGAACGCCTTAGGCACGGCGACATTTCGTCCTTCGAGGTAGTCGATCATGACGCGCAAGTCGGGGTCGGCACGCTGCTGGGCGGCTAGGTCGCTCTTCGTAACGACTCCGAAGAACACGCTGTCTTCATCAGAGTCTAGTGGTGGCGGGTCGACGGGGTCGCGGGACAGGCAGACGGCGTCGGAGTGTTTCCTGCCGGATTTGTAGAAGATTGTAACTTCGAACTCTTGCAGGCACAAGCTCCACCGCCAAAGACGGCCAGAGGGGTCCTTCAAATTGGCGAGCCAACACAGTGCATGGTGGTCTGTGACAACCTTGAAAGGTCTACCATATATGTATGGGCGAAATTTTGAAATGGCCCATATAATTGCGAGGCACTCTTTTTCGGAGGCTAAGTAATTTTTCTCTTCCTTCGACAGACCACGGCTGGCAAAGGCGATTACTTTTTCGCTACCGCTTTGCTCTTGGACGAGAACGGCACCCAAGCATATATATCGCTGGCGTCGGCGTGCATTTCTGTTTCGGCGTTTTCGTCGAAATGAGCGAGCACGGGAGGGCTTTGCAGGCGTTTTTGCAGCTCGCAGAATGCCTTTTCTTGGTCGTTTTCCCAGCTAAAAGACGTGCTATCTTTCGTCAACCGTGTGAGTGGCTCTGCAATGCGGGCGAAGTTTGCGACGAAGCGCTGGTAGTATGCGCACAGTCCGAGAAATCTTCGCACGCCCTTCTTGTCTTTCGGCCTTGGGAAGTTCGCAATGGCCGAAGTTTTTGCCGGGTCAGGTAGGACTCCCGCGGCGTTGACGACGTGGCCCAAGAATTTCGGCTCCTCATACGCGAAACGACACTTTTCAGGCTTCAGCGTTAACCCCGATGTACGAATGGCCTCGAGTACAGACTCCAACCTTGCAAGGTGTTCGTCGAAATTCCGGGCGAATACCACAACGTCGTCGAGGTATACGAGGCAAGTGTGCCACTTCAGGCGAGCTAGCACAGTGTCCATGACTCTTTAAACGTTGCTGGCGCCGTGCACAGCCCAAAAGGCATCACCTTGAACTCGTATAGGCCGTCCGGGGTTTTAAACGCAGTCTTCTCTCGGTCTCTCTCGTCCACTTCAATTTGCCAGTAGCCGGTCTTCAAATCCATCGATGAGAAGTACTTGGCATGACCGAGGTGGTCAAGGGCGTCGTCGATTCGTGGCAGAAGATACACGACCTTTTTGGTGATTTTGTTTAGTCACCGGTAGTCAACGCAGAACCTTAATGTGCAATCTTTTTTCTTTACGAGTACGACCGGCGCAGCCCAGGGGCTTTTCGATGGCTGTATAATGTCGTCGCTGAGCATGTCGTCGACTTGAGTCCGGATGGCTTCCCGTTCGTGGGAAGAGACGCGGTATGGTGACTGTCGGGTAGGTCGGGCTCCATCTTCAGTTATAATACGGTGCTTCGCTAGGGGTGTCTGACGTAATTCTGAACTCGACGAAAAACACTCGCTGTAGCGACGCAGCAAGGCCAATAATTTGTTCCGTTGTTATTGCGGTAGCGCCGGATTCACGTCGAAGGGCTGCGGAAGCTTGAAGGTGTCACCGGGTGTGCGTTCAAAGTCGGCGACAGCGATCACGTCAGTTGCTTCTTGCGTTTTTTCGAGGAACGCAATTGCAGCTTTCTTGTTTAAATGCTGGTACTCTTCGGTGAAATTAGTGACCAAAACGTGAGATTGGCGTTGCTTAAAGTGCGCAATGCCTCTTGCGACGGAGACACCGCGGTCGAGAAGCAACCTTCGATCACTCCTCTACGATAGCGTCGATGTCAGAAGCAGCATCTTCGCAGTAGACGGCGATCATCAAGCTTGCGCGGGGTGGCAGGGTTGTGTGATCGTCGGCGATTCTGACAGCAGCACGGTGATCGGGGTTCGGCGGCGGCGTCGTGGAGTGATCGGAGGAAGTAGTTATCGACCCGGTCTGCAGATCAATTATTGTGCCTTTGTCCGTCACAAAGTCCATTCCGAGAATTACGTCGCGGGAGCAGTTAGGCAAAATAACGAACTCAGCAGGGTACGTGGTGCCTGCTATGGTGACGCATGATGTGCACGTTCCACTTGGCGTTACGAGATGGCCTCCTTCTGTGCGTATATGCGGACCGTCCCATGTTGTCGTAACCTTCTTCAGCTTCGACGCGAATGAGCCGGTCATTACCGAGTAGTCGGCTCCCGTGTCGATGAGGGCGACTACGTCAAAGCCGTCGATGGACAACTGGACGTCGGACGCCGCTTTCCTCGAGTTTCTGGTGCGTCGGGGCGTTGTATCTCGGCATGTGCGTGTGGACGGTCGGGCATCATGCGTCGTCATTCTCGTCATCTTCTCAGCGGCCGGCTCTGTCGTTTCTGGTACGCGTCGCGTGGTGTCGTCGTCGGGTTCGGGAGTCACGTCCGGGTTAGATCGAGTCGTTGGGCTGCAGGTACGGTGTTCGGTGCGGCCATGCGTCGTTGGAGGGTTTTCGTTTTTTCGCCGTTCTGCAACTTCACCTCCAGAAGTTGCTGCTTTTAGTTTCCCCCGCGTGGGCTGGGGGACCTTCCACGTGAGAAGTCAGCGGTGTTATGGCGGTTTGGCGACTGGTACCGGTAGGGCGACGGCGAACGGTTGAAGCGGGCAGGTCCTCGGTTCGTGTTGGACAGGTATTCGTCGATCTCAGTAGGTCGCTGGCCGGGTCGGGGGCGTGGGGCGTCGACGGAGAATCCTCGCAGACCGAGCCTCTTGTAAGGGCAGCGACGGTAGATGTGGTCGGCCTCTCCGCAGTGGTAGCACAGCGGGCGATTATCGGGCGTTCTCCACACGTCGGTCTTTCTTGGCGTCTGGTATTGGTCTACAGGGCGTCGGGCGGGCGGCATTGGACGGCGGTATGGCTGGGCCTCTTGACGACGGGTTGGAGCAGGGCGGGGTTGACGAACAGCTGCGGAGTAGGTCACGCTTGGGGCTGACGGGGTGCTTCTGAAGGCATAGAAGTTCCCAGTGCCTGTTGAACCTCTTCACGGATGACGTCAGTCAGAGAAGACACTTGAGGTTGCGGCGTTGTTGGAAAAAGCTTCTGAAGCTCCTCTTTGACCACTGCTCGAATGGTCTCGCGCAATGTATCGGAGCTTCCAGTTGCGGCACCGATGGTCTCCGAGAACAGCGCGTTGACAGGGTGGTCGTACTGCCTCGTTCGACTTTCTAGCGTCTTCTCCATCGCGGCCGCCTCAGGCGCGAATTCAGCCACCATCTACGGTGGGTTACGGACTAGGCAAGCAAAAAGCTCTTGCTTCACTCCTCGCATTAGAAAACTGAGCTTCTTTTCTTCGGTCATTTCGGGGTCCGCACGGCGAAAAAGTCGCTTCATCTCCTCAACGAAGATCACGGCACCTTCCTTGGGGTGCTGCATTCGAGTTTCAAGCAAAAGCGCAGCTCGCTCTTTTCTCACAACAGTAGTGAAGGTCTTAAGGAACTCCCTTTTGAATTGAATCCAGTCGGTCAAAGAACTCGCATGGTTCTCGAACCAAGTTCGAGCAGCATCTTCTAAGTAAAAGAAGACATGCCGGAAAGTTTCTTCGTCGTCCCACCTGTTGAAGATGCGGACGCGCTCCAGCTTCTCCAACCATTCTTCGGGGTTTTCAGCGGGGGCTCCCCGGAACGATGGCGGTTCCCGGGCCTGCTGCAGGACGATTGGCGACGTTGTTTATTGCACCATGGTGTTGGTTGCAGCGTTCCTTCTCTTGGGCCCTTCTGGCATGAGACCGAACTCGGGTAGCAATCCTTGCAGTCGGCGGCTTTCTCTGGTTGGGCTGGCTTGGCGGTTACCAGATGTCATAGAGAACATAAAGGGTGAGTACCCCGAACTTCCACCAGATGTCACGAAGCCACGGACGACGCAGTTGTCTTGAAGGAGAAACAAGTTTATTGGAGCGAACTTGTGCTCCCCTAACAACTCAAAAGAATACAGAGGCGGCGAAGCAGCGGTCAACAAAGTGCCTTGCGTCGGCGAGCGTCGCAGAATCGAATGCCGAGGCGTCTGCTCTGCAGGCTTTTTATCTTTCGGCGCGAGTGTTTCTGGAACCGTCGATTCACATCCAGAACATTTTAGATCACAGACGATTATTCTGGGCTAGCGACGTTAGGGCGAAACAGTTTGCTATCTGAATGTGATAGCCCGTGCGGCATAAAAATAAAGAATGGAAGACGCGCTTTGCTTGGAACGCAGATAACACAGCCTGGCGTGGCCCGGCAGTAAAAACAAACAATAAATAAGCAAAGCAAGCCCATACATAGTTCGCGGCAATATATCGGCCAAACTGAAACGCCCTTCCAAATACGGTTCAAAAATCACCGCTCTCATGCAAAAAGCAGCCCTTATTTGCCCCTGTCAAGACATGTGAACAGTCCCGGGCATGCATTTGAACATCTTAAAGCAACGATTTTAGAATCCGCCTTCAAAACGCACCACGACCGCGAGGTTCGGGAATCTTATCTCATTTATAAGTTTGGGTCAGCCACACTTGGAATTAATGAAAGTTACGGAAAACTAACGTGCTTATCCCTCGAATAAAATTAGCGGCTTCATAATTTTTATAACTATATTCATTATTCCTACCCTCGAGTTTGCCATCAGAATTCGCAGAAACTCTCCTAATACAGCAGCTTTATTAGCTTAATGCGGCTCAACAATACGATTTGTCCGGGAGAAGCAGGCCTCGTTCCCACCACCACTTAAGAATGTTTAACTCTTTGTGATCTATTCATGTTTAACCTTTTGTGACCCTACCTATTTGCTGTTCAATTGCTAGCTTCTCTGAAATGCTCTTTTGTGCCCCCTATCTATTCTCTTCATCCGCGGGGGGCACACCCATCTTCGCTTCCCCTAGAACCAGTCTCCCCAGCCACTGAATACCTTGCTGTATACTCTTCCCTTTCTTTACAAACCGCGGTTGACCATTTTCCCCCATTGTCTGAACTTGCAGCCCGCGCGGCATACGTTGACCCGTCATGGTGCAACCTTGAACGCTGCATTGTTAACACGACCCCTTTTTCTCTCTATTGCTCCCCCCCCCCTTTTTGTTGTTGTTGTTGTTTGTTGATGTTGTAACGTAGGCGTAGCCTGACTGTATGCACACTCTCCATTTGCGAAACATTTTCCACTCCTTCTTGCAGTTTTATGCAAACCTATATAAGAAATGTGTTCAATGTTTGCGACACCATAATCATGTAACTTTACTCTGAAGAAGGCAAGTCCCATTGCCGCTACGTAAGTAAACATTGTTTGTTATTGTTCTTGCTGTGTATCCGACTCTTTACTTATACTATTTCTGCGCGCTTTGTGAGTTTATCTTTCTCTAGATTTGTTTCTACCATGAGCGCTGACAGGACCACAGCAAAGAGCATCATTTGGAAATTTCCGCAGACCGAAACCACAGCAGTTGTGATCGGGGACTCCCAGACCAAGTATCTGTATCATCACTTCGATCCCCTCTGCCCTGGAACCCCCGCTTTTGTTTCTCAGCCTGGCGCATGCATTGCTGACGCACGCTCACTGATCGACTTTATCCCTGCCTCTGCCACTACAGTTTTTCTGCATGTTGGTACTAATGATCTCAGCTCTACTTCCGCTGAACATGCTTTCTCTGACTACCGCTCACTGACTGACCTCATTCTGGAATCTCGACCGAACATTTCCACTATTAACGCCAGTCTCATTCTTCCCCGCTCCGCTAACCGCCGCCGCGACTACCGCATCTCTCGCTTCGCTCGCTGCTGCAACGAAAAGGCACGCCGTTTCAACTCACTTCTCCGCGAATTTTGCCGCCACTCACGCTTTGTCCGCTTCGTCGATCATGGCTTTGAGCACCTTCCAGCCTGCCGAGTACTCGCTGCGGGCGGCTTACACCCGAGCTTCGAGGGTGTGGCCTTGCTGGCCGGCCACATTCGTGCACTCTGCTTCACGCAACAGCGCTGCAATCCTCTGGGCTGGCGCGACTTCGCATGCACCGCCGACCCAGTTGCAGCCCCGGCTATATTGCCAAATGACAGCGACTTCCCACCACTGCCTCCAATTCTATCCAGTGTAAGGACCCCGGAGCAGTGTCGTGCCAGCAGCCCACCGCCACCGCCCCCCAGATCCACCACAACCACGGCGCCCCGGGCGAGCGCCAGCGCCCCAACCCCGAAGTCCACGGACGAGCGTCGCGCCAGCGACATGCCAACCCCTACTGGCAAGCCTGCAGCGGCCACAACGCCCCGAGGGAACGCTCGCGGCGACACTAAGAAGCTCCCTGACCGGCGCCGCACCAACAGCATGCCACGCCCAACCTCCGCATCTTCAGCGACCGCCGAGCCCACGAAAACCAACAGCAGCGCGTCCGCCGGACCTTCCGGGGTCCAAAATCCAGCCCTCCGTGCCACATGGCCTTACAACCTTCGAAAGAATCGGCATAGCAGCAACTGACTACAACACAAAAAAACAGGTAACGCGGCCTCCTTCCCCGTTTCAAGACAGTTTTTAAAGCTAAGAAAAATCACCGAAAAGCGCATACGTTCCGAATTGCACGTTTCCGCTCTTGCACAGTACTTGACTGCCGCGGTCGCTCCCAGGGGTCTTAGGATTAGAATAAAACCTGCTACTACCGAACTCTCCCCGTCCAACATGAATAAGTGGAAACAGGTACTCGATAAAGCATCTTTACAATTAACTGAAATAATCCTCAATCACTACGAAACTACGGCCCATTCTCTCCGAAAGAAAGAGGAACTACTTAGTCAGGGACTAAGCAAAAGAGAGTTGAACCTTTTAAGCAACTACGAGTCTAAGACGGCCTCCGCCATATCCCGAACAAAAGACCGAAAGTTTAACCGAGATAAGATTTCTAACACTGGCCGCATGCGTAAGAACCTAACAAGCTCCTGCACTAGTAACTGCCCCAACTCTGACAATACGGCCGATAATGTCACTACGACTGTAATAAATGCTTCGACTACTGCACCCCAAACAGTTCAGTTAAACCACTGTACTAATATTTTTCCCTCGCCTGCCGTCACAAAAGAAAACCTTACCGGGAATGTAATGAACCTTTCAAGCATAACCCTCTTCCCAGCTCAGATGAACGTCTTGTCAAAGGGCCTAAACTTTTGCCCGGCTACTGGTGGTTTTGATGAATTTCAACTTTTTAAGGACTTAGATAACTTCGCCAGAAACATGAGGCTACGAGAATACTTCTACGATCACCCCGCGACGGAAGAAGCCCGCAGAACCCTACCTAGCTATAAGCACTGGACCCCTCCCACACAGCGTGATAGTTGCCTCGACATGTACATCAGAGCTGTCCAACGCGATGTGCGAAAAGCATACCAAACACAAATTTCTTTCCACCACAACATGACTACCAACGAAAAGAAAGCCCTAGAGGAACTCGCAAGCTGTCCCGACATAATTATTAAACCTGCCGACAAGGGAGGCGCCATCGTAATCCCTGACAAAACCGACTATGTTAACGAGGCCAATAAGCAACTATCGGTATCGACGTTCTATAAAGCACTACCCAATGATCCCACTCAAGATTATAAGCAAATTGTCAAAGATAAACTTGCTGAGGTTGTTAAAAATAAAACAATAAATGAAACCATGGCTCGTTCCCTGATCCCCTTAAGCCCAGTAGCCGGTAAATTCTATCTTCTCCCAAAGATTCACAAGGTGAACAACCTAGGGCGCCCCATTGTTTCTGGCATTGGCACTGTTACCGAAAACCTCTCGCGCTATGTGGATAATCTCATTTGCGACATTCCGCCCAGCTTTCCCTCCTTCATTAAGGATACCAAAGACTTTCTCTCAGACATCTCAAAAATTGAAATTCCTGATAACTGCCTTCTAGTCACCCTTGATTTTGCGTCACTGTATACTAACATCCCCCATGAAGATGGCATCGCCGCTGTATCCCTTGCGTATGAGCAGTCATCGTGCGACAAACCTATCGATTCTTCTGCTCTCCAAACATTCCTTAGGCTTATTCTTGAACTTAACAATTTTGAGTTCGACGGAGTTCATTACGTGCAAGTCAGTGGAACGTCAATGGGAACTCGAATCGGACCTAACTACGCTAATATCTTTATGGCTCACCTCGAATCAAACTTTCTTGACACCCAAAATTTAAAGCCAATGTACTATAAAAGGTATATTGATGACATATTCATGATCTGGCAACACGGTGAGGCGGAACTCCTCACCTTCATTGAGGCATTTAACCTAGCCCATCCTAGTATTTCCCTTGCTCATTCCTATTCGGAACACAGTGTAAACTTTCTGGACGTCACCGTTACTACCTTCCAAGGTCGGCTTCAAACTAAACTGTATAGAAAACCGACAGACACGCGGCAGTATTTGCACTTCCGAAGTAGCCATGTCAGACACTGCAAGACAGCAATACCTTACAGCCAAGCCCACCGATTTAGGAGAATTTGCTCAAACGAAGCCGACTTTGACTCAAACTGTCGAGAACTCAAGACCTCCCTCCTGAATAAAAAATACCCGGAAAAAGTTATCGACGACGCTATTGTGCGAGCCAACCAATTAGACCGTAACGAAATCTGTAAGAAAAAAGCCCCGAACGGGAACCCGCAAACTAACTTAGTTTTAACCCACTCATCCTCCGCTCCAAGAGTGTCAACCGTGCTAAAAAAACATCACAATATCCTAATGCAAAGTGACCGCTTAAAAAGCATATTCCCCGAACCACCACGCGTTGTCTACCGGCGTAATAAGAATTTAGGTGACTTTCTTACTAACTCTCGTATCAACCGACCGGCAACTACTGGCTGCATGCCCTGCAATAAACCCCGATGTAAAGTATGCCCACACATGACCACTACACAGCGCGCCACCAGCACGGCTTCAGACTACTACGTAAATATAAAAGGTAACTTTAACTGTGACTCCGCTAATGTCGTATATCTTCTAGAGTGCACTGTTTGTAGGCAACAATATATCGGCCAAACTGAAACGCCCTTCCGAATACGGTTCAATAATCACCGCTCTCATGCAAAAAGCTGCCCTTATTTGCCCCTGTCAAGACATGTGAACAGTCCCGGGCATGCATTTGATCATCTTAAAGCAACGATTTTAGAATCCGCCTTCAAAACGCACCACGACCGCGAGGTTCGGGAATCTTATCTCATTTATAAGTTTGGGTCAGCCACACTTGGAATTAATGAAAGTTACGGAAAACTAACGTGCTTATCCCTCGAATAAAATTAGCGGCTTCATAATTTTTATAACTATGTTCATTATTCCTACCCTCGAGTTTGCCATCAGAATTCGCAGAAACTCTCCTAATACAGCAGCTTTATTAGCTTAATGCGGCTCAACAATGCCATTTTTCCGGGAGAAGGAGGCCTCGTTCCCACCACCACTTAAGAATGTTTAACTCTTTGTGATCTATTCATGTTTAACCTTTTGTGACCCTACCTATTTCCTGTTCAATTGCTAGCTTCTGTGAAATGCTCTTTTGTGCCCCCTATCTATTCTCTTCATCCGCGGGGGGCACACCCATCTTCGCTTCCCCTAGAACCAGTCTCCCCAGCCACTGAATACCTTGCTGTATACTCTTCCCTTTCTTTACAAACCGCGGTTGACCATTTTCCCCCATTGTCTGAACTTGCTGCCCGCGCGGCATACGTTGACCCGTCATGGTGCAACCTTGAACGCTGCATTGTTAACACGACCCCTTTTTCTCTCTCTTCTTCCCCCCCCCCCCTTTTTTTTGTTGTTGTTGTTTGTTGATGTTGTAACGTAGGCGTAGCCTGACTGTATGCACACTCTCCATTTGCGAAACATTTTCCACTCCTTCTTGCAGTTTTATGCAAACCTATATAAGAAATGTGTTCAATGTTTGCGACACCATAATCATGTAACTTTACTCTGATGAAGGCAAGTCCCATTGCCGCTACGTAAGTAAACATTGTTTGTTATTGTTCTTGCTGTGTATCCGACTCTTTCCTTATACTATATATATATATATATATATATATATATATATATATTTGGGCAGTCAAGAAAACCTCGGAAAGCAAAGGGGAGGGTATGGAAGGTCATTGAAACAGATAAAGAATTTGGAAAGAAAGAAAGTGGAGAAAAAATGCTCGCCAGGTGGAGGGGAGGGGAAAGTGGAGGGGAAAAATAGCCCCGCTGGTAGCGTAGTGGTTATCGCACGAGACCGGTATACTGGAGGTCGTGGGTTCGGATCCCACCTGGCGGGCATTTTTTCTCCACTTTCTTTCTTTCCAAATTCTTTATCTGTTTCAATGACCTACCATATCCTCCCCTTTGCTTTCCGAGGTTTTCTTGACTGCCAAACTTTATTTCTGTCTTATTTTCAACGAGCCCCTCATTTCCTATTCTGATTCGCTACATGCATAGCGAGGGCCTCGGTTCTGGCAGTCTTGGTGCCATAGGAAGCTTAAGAGGGTTCAACGCTGGCCGACCACTCTGGACATGTCGTAGACACTCGAGTCACGGCCAGGGGGTTAAAAAGGAGGTTCCCTTCACCCTGAGAAGTCGGAGTGGCGCTGGCTACCACCCACAAGCCCAGGAAAAAATTGCATTGACATAAATACCGCAGAAAGTGGAGGGGAAAAATATCCCCACCGGTAGCGTAGTGGTTATCGCACCAGACTGGTGTTCTGGAGGTCGTTGGTTCGGATCCCACCTGGCGGGCATTTTTTCTCCGCTTTCTTTCTTTCCAAATTCTTCATCTGTTTCAATGAACTGCCATATCCTCCCCTTTGCTTTACGAGGTTTTCTTGACTGCCAAACTTTATTTCTGTCTTATTTTCAACGAGCCCTTCATGTCCTATTGTGATTCGCTATATTTATATATATATATATATTGCGAGACGTCGACCAGGGGTAGTGGTGAAACGTTTATTACAGGGCAACGGCGCGAGCTGCTTTGGTGTGAGACCAGCCAAGATGGAGCCCGAAACGAACGCGCCCGACGGCGAGATGATGATGGTCAGCAATCCGTGAATGAAGACGAAGAACGAAGTCATGGGAGTGTTTCTAGCTGGTGCACGTTACGGTGAGATTTACCAGTGCAGGACATATCCGATAAGACTGAGAAACGGAGCTCCCAATATATATATATATAGCGAATAAGAATAGGAAAGGAGGGGCTCGTTGAAATAAGACAGAAATAAGGGTTCGCAGTAAATAAAAACCTCGGAAAGAAAAGTGGAAGATGTGGTAGGTCATTGAAACAGATAAAGAATTTGGAAAGAAAGAAAGAAAGTTGAGAAAAAATGCCCGCCGGGTGGGATCCCAACCCACGACCTCCAGAATATCGTTCTGGTGCGATGACCACTACGCTACCGGCTGGGCTATCTTCCCCTCCACTTTCTGGGTATTTATGTTAAAGTATTTTTGTTTCCTGCGCTTCGGGGTGGTAGCCAGCGCCACTCGGACTACTCGGGAAGAAGGGGACCTTCTTTTTAACCCCCCAGCCGTGACTCGAGTGTCTACGACATGTCGAGAGTGGTCGACCAGCGTTGAACCCTCTTAAGCTCCCTACGGCACCAAGACTGCCAGAACAGAGGCCCTCGCTATGCATGTAGCGAATCAGAAAAGGAAGTGAGGGGCTCGTTGAAATAAGACCGAAATAAGGATTGGCAGCCAAGAAAAACCTCGGAAAGCAAAGGGGAGGTCCTTAAATGTCCTTTTCTCAAAATTCTTTGTTAAATCGGGAATGGCACTGAATTTATTTCGTTAATCCGAGTTCATAAAAGCGTGGAGCCGTTTAGGAATCCAAATTTGTTCGCTAGATCGGGAAGTTCGTTACATCTGGTCTCGTTAGATCGAGTTTTGACTGCACATATAAGTTTCTACAATTTTTCTCTGCTTACTTATTTGAGATTACACCACGCTGATTAAATCATGACCTAAACCAACATTTCAGAGAAACAGGTTTAATAATTAACTTGATAGCATAAACAAAAAGCCCTATGCAGCAATTCAGCACTATCTACGTGCACTCACATTAGGCCGCTCATCACGCACGGACCGCGCGCTCGAGCATACCCGCTCACGCTAATGACACTCGGTCGTCCTTCCGGGAACCCTCGGGGACCACACACTCATACGGGTGCCAGATTGGACATACATAAGAGACGTTTGTAAGCAATTCGTAGAACAAGCCGGGGGATCTCCGGCCTTTGTCGACCGCACGCAACATTCTAGGAATCTTTAAAGGTCATTAACTAAACAAATACAAAACACTTTTGTCTCATGCATCTTTCTTTAAGGCCACCACGAGGGCACCACGTGGCCTGTACTAGCAACAGTAGGAAAAGGCGAGAAAAGGGAGCGCCAAAGCGAAGAGAAACGACATTTTCGCTTAGAATATGTATGCATGCCTATGTACATTGCATCGGAAACCAGGCCTGTCCTCTCCAGCCCTTTTCAATCTTCCACTCCCCGCGTCTCCTGTAGTAATGAAAGAGAAGTATTTACCTGGCTTTTCCAACGCTCTTTAACTTTGTAAAGGATTATAATAAAGCTCTATTGAGGTGTAGTAGAGATGAAAAGCGAATCATCCTGCTCAACGGGTAACCTTTGAGTGTAAAAGATTCCTTCACATGAGTGAAAAGGAACAGTTGGCCGAGTTATTTGTTGGAGATTTATGTTCGAAAATGCGCCACATATGATAAGATGAAATAAAAAACCAGATCTCGAAAAGCTGGTGTGTTCGTACTTTTTGCTATCAAACGTCTCTTGTTGGGCTTCTAGTGTACTTCCCTTAATCTCTTAACCACAGTGAACGCGGCTATACAATGACGATAAGATCTCGTGACGTATAGACATACAAAAGATTTTTACGCACCGTAAAACGCTTGCTTGTTGCCACCTTTTTTTTTTCTTATCACTATCTATGATAGCAATATTGGCAGGTGTTTGCGCTCTTCTCATCAGTATTACCACGGTGTGCTCGAAGCACTATGAACAGAGTTCCAAGGGCGATTACATCACCCCAAGCCAGGTCAATAGGATCTAGCTTCCCACTAACAGCTTGGTATAGCGTCCCCTATAAAAACCCTGACCACGGGCGGGATCCAAATTATAGGCACCCAGTATGTTGTTTTAATCTTGTTCTTTTCCTACTTAATGTTACAAGACTGTACGCTACATAGATGATTGGGCTGAAGAGCACATGCTGAGATGGTTTTAAATGCAGAGCATTTGTATAACTCACGATGTCACCCGTGCGTCGGCGTCCGCAGCAGCCAGCCTCCCCCTACACTATAAAAAGAAATAACAGGTACCGGCTCCTGGTTTCGATCCAACGACCCTGCGGGCGGAACGCAAGGTACATGGTGCTCTACCCACTGCGCCACAAAAGCGACGCAGAATGAAAGGCTACGAACGCGCCTTATATCCTTGACTCATTCAAACTACGCCAAGAAGCTGCTGATACAACGCATTCACTACCTGTGGGCGGAACGCGAGGTACATGGTGCTCTTCCCACTGCGCCACAAAACCGACACAGAATCAAAGGCTACGGACGCGCCTTATATCCTTGACTCATTCAAACTACGTCGTCAGCGGCGTGCGTTGGCGACTCAGCGGCGTGCAAGCGGCGTGATAGCTGCGTGGTGTACACGTGATAGCACCAACCCCCCAAACACTAAACGTTAACGCAATACACAATACCCTATGCGACGCATTTACTCGAGTCCCCCTCGCGGGGAGATGGGCCCATTTTTTTGTTCACAAACAACGTGGGATGCTTCTAGAATGCTAAAGAATCTTTAGCCTCCCCACGTCAGCCTAAAAATTCATTAGCGTTTCAATGCTCATAACAAACTAAGTTGCACCCAGCGATTACATGGTCCATCCACGCTTAAATTTTGCTTGTGAGACCTCGCGGGCCATCCTCGCGGTAGACCTAGAGGGGGCGTTTCATCGCGTGACGCATGCCGCAATTCTCGACAACCTCAACTAAACTGGCTGTGAAAAACGGGCATACGACTACAGCACCGGCTTTCTCACAAGCTGACAGGCAATCCTCAAACTTGGTGGCATCAAATCAAGAACCAGTCAAACTTGGCAGCAGGGGCACCCCTCAAGGATCGGTGTTATCCCCTCTTCTCTTCCACATCGCCTTCCTGTGTCTGTCAGAGAAGCTAGAGGTGATACCCCATTTACAGGCACGGACTCGTGGTCAGGGCTTCAGTAGACACCACAACTTGAGGCAGAAACAGTCAGGGAATATGCCCACGCAAGCGGCCTACAGTGCTCACCCCAGATGTCTGAACTGATAGTAATCAGAAAAAGATCAAATCAACAAATTGAAGACGTTTCGGTAACTGTAGGTGGCCACACGATTCACCCCAGCGCTTCACTAAAACTCTCGGGCTCACTATGCAAGCTAATAACAAGAACGACAATACGATCCGCAATCTTTCTAAAATCACTGATCAAGTTGCCCAAAGGATTCGTCCTATCACCAAGAGGCATCGAGACATGAAAGGCCAGGACACAATGCGCTTAGTTCAAGCATTTGTTATATCCTGACTCACCTACGTCGCACCCTACTTTTATCCAAAGCAAACATCGACGAAATCAACCGTCCCATACGCACAGCCCTTGAACAGGCATTCAGTTTAGCTATAAGCACGTACACAACAAACTACTGCAAAGGGGGCTTCACAATACCATAGAACTTATTGAAGGACACCTCTCGAGTCAATGACTTCGTCTGGCGCAAACCCAATATGTACGTACAGTACTTCTCCACATCCAGTGGCCCTGCCCAGAACAGACTAATCTGGTCTTAATACCAGACGTCTGGAGCCAGCACATTCCAATTCGGCATCTCCCAAAAAAACATGCATCCGGACCTCCATTAAGGCCGACGGGAAGCCCGAAGCCAAACGCATGAACGAATTTATGGCAGCCGTTCCGACGTGGCCTATACTGACGCAGCCTGCTACGAAGACCACCGGACCATGGTGGCTGCTGCAACAAGCAAAAATGCCCTGATAACCTGCGCGCCACTCCGGACGTCCTCCGCGAGGGAATCAGAAGAACTGGCCGTCGCCCTAGCCACCACCCAATGCTCTGCATGGACTATATTAACATACTTCCCAGCAGCTTGTCGGAGTTTTTTGTCGGTGTGGGTGACTCCCACGGAACTCCGAGAGCTCTAGAAACATTACCCAAAGCAGGAAGTGAACATCGTGGGGACCCCTGCCCATTCCTTATTAACGGGTAACAATTCCGCCCATTAACAGGCTCGAGATCTGGCCCGCCGAGCTACTGAGTTTCCGGAAGCCCCCACACCTCTCCTAACGTATCAAGAAATTAACCGGTATTACAGGACTACAAGACAAACACCCCCAAGCCCTCATACATCACCAGGGCCGGATTAAGGTGGGGGCTACGGGGGCTGCAGCCCCGGGCCCCCAGCTGTCAGGGGCCCCGCTCGATCATATGAAAAAAAAAATATCTTGACTGCCCGCATTGAAAGTTGAAGGTAGGAGCTTCAACATCACCTTCACACCGAAGCTCACTAACTCGTGATAAGTGGGAAGGAGTGGGGGGCCCCTCACGTTATGGTTGATAATCTTCGAGTCCGTTTCAATTTAATTTAGTTATTCCTACTCCTCTTCCTTGTTTTCCTGATGTTTATGAGACGACATCTTGGACCAAAAGTCGTGGGTACACAACTTGACCAGGCCTAAGAAGCCACATAAAAAAGGCCCCGAGCTCGGCTCCGGTCTTTTTCGGCACAGGTCGTTTCGGTAGTCTTTTCGGTACACGGACATCGAAGTACGCGGACGTTTCGGCGCGCGCACGTTCCGGTATAAGAAATGGTCAGGCGTGCGAATAATGAAATAATGCCTGAAGAACATTGTAAATTGTTTAAGCCTGGGGGACGTTATATGCAATTATTGACAACTTAAGCACTGACCTATGGGCTCATTCACAGTTTCTCTTACAAATTACCATGTATAGCGTTTGACAAGGAAGTTCATTGCGATGACGACCGGTTCAATAAAGCTAATGGATTAGTTGAATCGCATAAGCGTGATTGATATCGACTCGATATTTCTCGCTGAATGGTCAGAGTACTATATATGGTTATTTAAATGATCAAAGGTTGTGTAGGCCACTCGCGGGGTCGTTCGGCTTCAGCCCGCGCCTCTGTGCTGTAGCTTCTGCAGGCTGTCTGAGAAACAAGCGCTGCGGAAGCTACATGTCCGCGTGAGTGGACGCAGAGGCCGCCGGGCCAGCCCGACCCTAGCGGCTCCCTTAGAGCTGGGGAATCAGCAGGCCTGGGCGGTGTGAAGAGCTCAAGCTTGGACGCCAAACAAAGCAGCAACAACGTCTTTTTCCTTTCGGGATGACGAAAGCTGTGTCCACTTAGAAACGCATCCTGCGTGCTACCCCTTCGATGCCGTCTTGAAAATGGACCTCCACCGCGACTCGGGGACGGTAAGCTGTTTGTCCCCATGGCCGCTTTTCGCTTTGGAATGAGCCTGCGGTCGGCGCGGACCAAAGGGCGGCCCGCAGATCTGGCCCCGCTTGGGCGCGGCGGCACGAGGAGAGGAACCCCCGAAGGAGCGCGGGAAAACAGTGGACGCGGCAGACGTGTTGAGGACTCGAAAACGAGAGGTCCACATATACCCGCCTCCGTCGTAGACCCCGAATCTAGACGAGAAGCTTTAGCGTGTTTCCACTGCCAGTTACGACCGAACAACGAGCCGACCGATCGACAACGAACTACTGACTGCTGGAACTGTTGCACGGCACCGTCGGGAGCAGCAGCGCGGGGGTGAGCAGAGACATTAAACTGTTGTCTGATGCCATCTCTCGTGCTCACCTGTCGCTCTCCAACCCAAAGGGGACCCGTTAATGTGTAACTGCTTGCCGACTAGCAAGACCATCAAAGCTGCGCTGCAGGAGTTCATCGCCGCTGAAAGTTCGGTGGCCATGCGCAAACCCAAGCACGAAGCGGACCGCTCCCCAGCCCAAAAAGCGACATGTTTCTGCTTATCGTCTTTGTGCTAATCGTGCTGCGATAGGAAGGTTGCGTTGCGCGACATGTCCAAGCCCCCCTCTCCTCCGCCACCCCGCCCCCCAAACTTCTTTCAAAGGCGCCGCGTGTTCTAACCGCCACGTGCTTTCTCGTCTGCGCGGGCAACCTACAAAATTTTGGCCCGTAAGCCGTGGCGGCTAACTGTTTGTCAGATGTCTGTCAGTGACAGCTGCCTGCGCGGACTTGGACCCCTCCCATATATGCAGGTGGAGAACTTTACAATAAAACTAAAACCTTACAGGCTTAACAAGATATGCTTCTTGTAAGAAAATACTCTTCTGTACCATGTCGTGTGCAGGTGGACACGACGCTTTGACTAATTGTGAATATGTGATGGACCGGCAATCAAACCATACTAACTTTTACGCCTGATAAAATTCGTTATATAGTGTAACGGTCAACCAATTCTACAACATTGGCTTGACCGCTACAATATATAACGAATTTTATCAGGCGTAAAAGTTAGTATGGTTTGATTGCCGGTCCATCACATATTCACAATTAGTCAAAGCGTCGTGTCCACCTGCACACGACATGGTACAGAAGAGTATTTTCAGAATACAGAAGAGTACAGAAGAGCTCTTGCCTTAATAAATCCCTCCCGGACGTAACAGTTTGGTGGACGGTGCGGGGTACGTAGCGACGACGGAACTCCCAGACTTGCGCCGAAGCCGACGCGTTGCGGGCCTACCACCAGCGCCAGATACCATGCCACCGGCTGCGGACAGCCGTCTTCCCAACTCTCCGCCAATGGCCAGCTGGTATCCGCCACGAGAACCACGAAAATTCTGTGGGTACGCCGAGGAAGACGTTGAGGAATGGCTCACCCATTACAGGCGGGTGAGCCGATACAATCGCTGGGATACACCTGCTCAGCTCGCTAACGTCGTGTTTTCCCTGGATGAAACAGCGCTCACTTGGTTCGAGAACAACGAAAGCAAGTTCACAACTTGGGACCGCTTCGTCGAAGAAATCACCGGACGCTTCGGCGACCCCGTCGCAAAAAAGAAAAAGGCCGAACAGACGCTGCTTCAGCGGGCACAAATTCCTGGAGAGACTTGTACCACCTACATCGAGGAAATATTGAAGCTCTGCCGAGTTGTCAACCCGCAAATGTCGGAGGAAGACAAGGTAGGCCACCTCTTGAAAGGAATCGCAGAAGACGTCTATCATTTTCTGATCGGAAGAGAGAAACTGGAGTCAGCAGCGGACGTCATTCAGCAATGCCGCACATTCGAGGCATTGAAGCTGCGTCGCATTACGCCAAAATTTGGTCGCTTAACTAACGTGACTACCGTCGCCAGTGTTGACGACTGCCCACCGTCTGACTTGGCCGACACCATTCGCCACATCGTGCGCGAAGAACTGTTGCGACATCAAGAATATCGGGAAAGTTCCGACCGCGGCCGTAAGCGCGAAGACTCGTTGACAGAACAGGTGCAAACGAACGCTCTTCAGCCCTACAGCGCTGTTCTCAACGACCAAAACTTTGCCTCCCGGATTGATAGTCCTAGGCGGGGTGGTAGCCGCGAGTCCGCGGGATGTAGTCCTCCGGAGAACTTCCTTCGCCGTTCCCAACGCCACCATTATGACCCACGTTTCTGCGGCACAAATGATGAATACCTCACTGACCGCATCCGCGAGGGTCCCGTTTGCTACTTCTGTGGCATTACCGGCCACATCTCCCGCTACTGCCGCCGCCGACGCCAGGTGACAAGGTACGAACCACCACGCACGTTCTACCGCTCGGAGGCTGACGATTCACACTACAATGGTCACTGGCCGAGAGGTTCTATTCCTAGAGGACAGCCGCCCGCACGTCGTCATTCGCCCGCTTCGGACCGGAGTGTTACACCTCCCACATTCCGCCAGCGACGTTCGCCTTCGCCTCGGCGCAGGTCACCGCCGCCGGAAAACTAGATGGCGCGACCAATGGAGGTGAGGTCGCTAAGGAAACTGCGTCTAACATTCCTCTCGCCGGACTGCCTTCAACGGATTTACCTTCGCCTGTCCTCATGCTAAAAAACAAAGTTGAAATTGTGGTTGATAATGTTCGAACAATGGCCTTAGTAGATACGGGAGCAACAGTGTCTGTGATGAGCGTTGATTTCAAAAACAGGCTTGGACGTAAGGTGATGTTTACGTGGGACAAGGTGGTTACATTTCGTGGTGTGGGTGGTGAGTGGCTGCACCCTCTTGGAGTATGTTCAGTGAATATCTCCTTCGGCGGCCACTTATTCAGAGCAGAGTTTACTGTGCTCCCGCGGACTACACATGATGTCATCTTGGGGATCGACTTTTTGAAGCAGTGTGGTGCTACGGTTGACTGTAGAAGTGGAGAAATTTTTATAGACGGCACTGCCTTATCTGCGCTTGTTGAAAACCCTGCTGGCCACAAGACCGCTGCGTTGGACACATTTTGCGTGTTGGAGGACACCATCATGCCAGCACGATGTGCCCTATTTGTCCCAGTATGGTCCTCCGGAGCCCCAAATCGTGAAATTGACGCTTTAGTGGAGCCCATTTCCGAGAATTGTGCCAAGAAAAACATCGTCGTTCCTCGCGCGGTTGTTACCGTTGTCCATGGTCACTCTACGTTGTGGACTGTCAACTACTCCAGTGAGTCCGTCGTGTTGCCAAGAGGTCTCAAACTTGCCCACGAGATTCCGTATGCGCCCCCTTTAATAGCAGTTCTGAAAGACGAGTTGAACGCATCCGTTAATACTTGCCCAGTGGACCCCTCCAAGTTCCTACACATGATTAGCGAGTCACTTCAACCAGATGAACGCCGTTCTCTAGCCGATCTTCTGTCCAAGCATGCAAGTGTTTTCGACTTCTGTCACAACCAACGGCATTTTCCAATTCCGCCAAATCGCACTCAGCATTCAATCCATACTGGGGGAGCAAGACCGATTCGTCAGAAGCCTTACCGTGTTTCCGCGCCAGAGCGACGCCTAATCAACGACCAAGTCCAGGAAATGCTAAGGAATGGCGTAATTCGAGAATCATGCAGTCCTTGGGCAGCACCTGTCATTCTCGTCAAGAAGAAGGACGGCTCATGGAGATTTTGCGTCGACTATCGACGCCTCAATGCTGTAACTAAGAAAGATGTCTACCCGTTACCCCGAATCGACGACGCCATTGATTGCCTTCATTCAGCTTCCTATTTTTCCTCCGTTGACTTGAGATCAGGATATTGGCAAATTCCCATGGACCCCAGTGATAAGGAAAAAACTGCTTTCGTAACGCCTGACGGATTGTTTGAATTCAATGTAATGCCCTTTGGACTTTGCAATGCTCCGGCCACCTTCGAGCGTTTTATGGACAGCGTTTTGCGCGGCCTCAAGTGGGAAATCTGCATGTGCTACCTCGACGATGTTGTAATTTTTGGTCGAACGTTCAGTGAGCACAACAGTCGCTTGGTTACTGTCTTGGACTGCTTGGAAAAGGCTGGTTTAGTCCTAAATTCGAAGAAGTGCCGATTTGGAGATCGCCAAACGCTTGTGCTGGGCCTCTTGGTCGATAAGGACGGTGTCAGACCAGACCCACGCAAAATCCAAGCAGTCAGTGATTTCAAAGAGCCGCATTCTGTCAAGGAGCTACGAAGTTTTCTTGGCCTGTGCTCCTATTTTCGCCGGTTCATACCTCGATTTGCAGACACAGCCTATCCCTTGACATCACTCCTGCAGAAAAATGTTCCATTCACGTGGACTTCTGAATGTGACGCCGCGTTTCGCCAGCTCAAGCTCCTTTTGACGTCGGGGCCCATACTTCAACACTTTGACCCCTCGGCTCCTACAGAGGTTCATACCGACGCCAGCGGTATAGGAATAGGGGCCGTGCTAATTCAACGCCATGGTCCTAATGAACATGTTATTGCCTACGCCAGTCGGGCACTGAGTAAGTCAGAAAGGAACTACACGGTTACAGAACAGGAGTGTCTCGCTGTCGTCTTCGCCACACAGAGATTCCGCTCCTACCTCTATGGACACCCGTTTACCGTCGTAACTGATCACCATTCGCTATGCTGGCTCGTCAACCTTAGGGATCCTTGCGGCCGCCTTGCACGCTGGGCCCTGCGTCTGCAAGAGTATACCTTCACGGTGTCGTACAAGAGCGGCCGCAAGCATGCGGACGCGGACTGCCTTTCTCGCCTGCCACTGGAAACCACGAGCTGTGATGACGACGGTTTCGACGACTGTCTTGCTTCTTTGTCAACACCATTCCCCGATATCTCCACTTTCAAGATAGAACAGCGCCGGGACAAGAGTCTGCAGCCCTTCTTCAATTGCGCCCGTGCCGACAAGCGTGATACCCGCTTCTGCGTTCGCGACGGCCTACTATACAAAAAGAACTACTCTGCAATTGGTTCCAGCCTTTTGCTTGTGGTACCGCAAAGCCTGCGCAACAGCATTCTAAATTTCATGCACGACAATCTTACATCTGGACATATGGGATTCGCCCGTACACTTCACCGCGCCAAACAACGTTTTTACTGGCCAAATATGCGCAAAACCACAGAAAAGTATGTTGCCACTTGTATACAATGCCAGCGGCACAAGCTACCTACTGCCGCTCCGGCAGGAAGGCTTCACCCTCTGAATCCACCCACTGCCCCTTTCGAAAAGGTCGGCATCGATTTACTGGGCCCATTTCCGCGATCATCGAAGGGTAATCGTTGGATTATCGTGTGTGTGGACTACCTTTCACGTTACTCTGAGACCGCCGCGCTACCATCTGCTACTGCTGCGGAAGTGTCTCTGTTCCTGCTCCGCAATATACTTCTTCGTCATGGACCTCCCCGCGTCATCATAAGTGACCGTGGCCGTCAGTTTACAGCGGACGTCGTTGAAGAGCTCCTTCGCGTCTCTCAAGTTGAGTTCCGGCACTCTACCCCATACCATCCTCAAACGAATGGTCTCACCGAGCGAACGAATCGAACACTGTCCAATATGCTAGCAATGTACGTAGCCTCCGACCACAAAAACTGGGACGACATCTTGCCTTTTCTTACGTATGCCTACAACACCGCCAAGCATGAAACCACCGGATACAGCCCTTTCTTTCTTCTCTATGCACGCCAGCCTCGCTGCTGCCTGGACACCATCTTCCCTTTTGCTGAACACGACGAGCCTTCAGTGGCTAAGACGCTTTCCCTTGCTGAAGAGGCCCGTAGGCTTGCGCGCCTACGCACGTTAGCCTCCCAAGACCGCTATAAACAGCGATATGACCGTCGTCACAGGGACCTCTCTTACGCCCCAGGTGATCTAGTCTGGCTCTGGACCCCACAGCGCCGACGCGGCCTCTGCGAAAAACTTCTCGCCCATTACACTGGTCCCTTTCTTGTTGTGAAACGTATTGGCGAAGTTAATTACGTGCTGTCACGCCTAACCACCACTGGTCGACCGTCGAAGACGACCCAAGTTGTACATGTGGCGCGTCTTAAACGCTACAACTCCCGTTCCACACTGTGACTCGCCCGAAGGGCTTCGTCTGCGACGGGGGAAGTGTAACGGTCAACCAATTCTACAACATTGGCTTGGCCAAGTGGATTGGATTAGCTGAAGAGGACAAAGAGGATGCGGGAGCTGGGCTCTCTTGACTAGAGGAAGAAGAAGCCGGACCGCTGCTCGCGTCGTGCTCAACGGTGCTCGACTGTCCCCTGCCTTCGGAGCCTGCGCTCTTGCCTTAATAAATCCCTCCCGGACGTAACAATATTACTAGACATCAAGCCAAGAAATTAGTTCCCAGAAAGCGTAAAATTATGTATAATTTATCACTCATCAGAGAGCATAACATGGGCTGCGAAAATTTTCGCGTATTAAAGCGTAAACATAATAATAATAATAATAATAATTGTCATCATAATCATCATAATTATTAGGGCCCCAAGGACGCAGTAGCCCCGGGCCCCAAAGTTTCCTAATCCGGCACTGTACATCACTCAGCAAAACTGAAGAAATTACGCTGAGACAAATTCAAACAGGCACTTTCCTACTCCCCGTAAGAATGCATATATTGTTCCCGACATAGTACGCAGCCAAATGCAAATTCTGGAATCAATTAAATACTCTTCGCAATATCATTGTGGACAGCAAGGAAAACCCCCACCTACCACCCCCTCTCTAAAGGCCCTTTTCCCTGAGCAGTGGGAGGTACTGCTGACTAGCGGTCGCCTGGAGGAACAAGCACTCCTTCTTACCCGGGCTACGACAGTGTGGTCAACACATGGCTTCCTGAACTGAAGATACACTCCTACCTGCACAGCTCAATAAATGCTTCATCTCTCTCTCTCTCTCTCTCTCTCTATCTGTCGTCACTACCCGTTGTGTTCATAATTATATACCTTTCGGCCTGCCTGCCATAAGCTACCTCGTGTTAGGGGCTAGGGCTGTCGCCGTCTCCTGTCGTCGTCGTCGTCGTGTCTCGTATCGTGTAGTCACGGCACTAAAACACCGGGTCACTAGTTTTCCAACGCCTCGCGCTAGAACGTAACGCGTACTAAAAGGACACACCGGGACACTCGTTATCCAATGCCTCGCGTTGGAACGCTTCGTGTTTCAAACACGAGACACGAGACCTACAGCAAAGCTTTATACCTCTACCCCCAACGGCTTAATCTCCATGGGCCAAAACACCAAGCCGCCAATAATACACTTATACATTGCATACTACACCCCTTCCAAGGTTTCACGTTAATGGAGATGGCCCGGGATTTTCGTTATGACGGCGAACGGCATTTTTAACATATAAACGTGGCTGTGATGGCCGTCATTATTTTATATTCGCCGTAGAAGAGGCTGGGGCGCGCATGTCACAGGGGATATTGGCGAGGCGCAAATCGTGTTTCGTAACTCCTCTCTTCACGTACCTACGACAACAGCGCGAAGCACGGCTGGCCCTGCGGACGCACGGGCCAACAGGATACTGCGCCATAGTCAAGGCCTGTATCAAAGAAGCGCTGGGCGAGGTGGCACCCTTTCTCACCAGCCATGGTCTCCAGCTGTCTGAGGGAATAACGTAGGCTCGGATGATACACCCCAAAGGCTTAAATCTCGTTGGTCGACGCAATCATATCTTCAGTGGGGCTTGACTGCCGTGACGCTTGACTGCGAAGTACCGGTGCGAGCTCATCGACAGGCGCCTGGCGTAGCTGCGGCCCATGAAGACACTACGGGGCACCACCATGGGGGTGCTAATGGGCGTACCACAGCTTTTGGCACATGGCAACCGGTGCACTCATCTATCATGGCATGCCCACCAGGGGCCCAATTTTCCAAAATACTGGCGTCGTCTTGAAGCGACGCAATACTTGCATGCAAATGCATGTCTTCTTGGGTGGGACGTCGCTTTGAGGGGCGGAAAAAGGGGAAAATGAGGCGGAGAGTCCCGTTAGGTGCACCTGCACCATCGCGCGTAAAGCGACGCACAAAACGACAGCAGGAATGCGGATGGCTCACCAAAAAACGTTTTTCTCTCAAAAACGACGCCCGTTTTTGGGAGAATTAGGCCCCTAAGCAATACTGTACGCGCTGTCTGCAGTCCACCTCGAGCCCCACCGTCTGAAGGAGTTGATTGATTGATTAACTGTTTATTGGAGGAGGTCATAAGACCCTGAAACGGATGGGGGAGAGTGGGAAAAGGGGAAAAGCTGGGCAAATAAAAGTCATCAAAACACATTTGTACTTCTTGTCACATTAGAAAGTCACTTCGCACTTGTCACAGAATCAATGACCCATACAGGGGGTAGTCAGTCACGAATCAAACGGCTTTATAGAGGCCATTCTGGGGGGAGAATTCTACAACTGTTCCTAATAAAGAGGGATTAGCGCGCATTTGACGAATATGGTCCTGTTCATCACACGTGATTGAGTGTAATGTAAAAGTTCCGATCGTCCTTGTGAAAAGGCAGAGCAATGATAAAGATTGAGACAACTAATTCCCCACGAAATATACACTTTGGATTACATGCTGAGCGAGGATGGGTCCATTTAAAAAGAATGTCAGGAGTATATGCAGAGTTTGCGTAGATCTTGTTTGCAAGAACTTCTCCTTTTCTGGGGTGACGTTTTACAACTGTAACGAAACCCACAGGGGAGGATTTCTTGAGGCGCTGACGACTGAGGATCTTTGCTTTTTGGTGGTTTTCAGGCCAAGTCGTGTCCTGTGGGGGTGGATCCCAGGAAACCATCGGAGGATGTGAGAGACTGTCCCGGGCAGCCATGGGGACTAATTCCCTGTGTCACCCTTGGTGTGCGGCGGGGTCCAAACCAAACGAACGGATACGAATTCGTGATGTAGCTCCTGAATCTTTCTCAGTATAGTAGTGGCAGTTGCGTTTGGGGCGAAAGAACGATTTAATTCACGAAGTGCCACGTGGAAGTCTGTGATTACGCGTAGTTTCGTTTGAGGAAGTGACGGGCGATTCTCTTGGATGCTTTGAAGGGCATCTCAAATTCCGAAAAGTTCGGCTTCTGCTACTAGGCCATGGATTTGTCAGATATCACAGGTCCCATCCAGGGGTGGATGTTCAGGGCAAGTCCAAGCTACCGCTGCGGCATTGTTGGGCCCCGCTGCGTCTGTGAAAACATCTAGTTCGTCAATGGCTTTCCCTTGCTGTATACGCCTAACGAGATGCTCTGTAGGCGCCGGGTTGGAGCGCCGTATAGGCCGTCGTCTGATTAGTCCAAGCGGCGGACATTCCCATGGGGGGATAGTACCTTGAAAGGGTGCCCCCTCGAAGACGCTGTTCAATCGTCCGATTTTAAGATTGCTTGTCCTTGCGGTGAGCATTCCAGGTGCGTTTGGAAACCCTAGCTGAGTTTCCTCCATGAGTTGTCATAGCGGGGAAGAGGAACTGCCAACTCTAGAATATCATTCCTGGTGCGTCGAGGCAGGCATGTGATGGTGCGGATCATAAAAAATTACACCACCTTTCCGTGGGAAACCCTGATGAGGATGCGAAGCATCGTGGCGGTTCCGTGTGGTTCCATTGTGTCGCCGTTATGTTGAGTGATCTGGTTTTTACTAGCGCCAGAGGGAATTCCGCGTCCGGGTCCACACAAGAGGCAAAGGCACGCAAGCACTGTTGTGTTACGGTGAGTAGGCGGTGGTTCTCGAGGCGCCGAAACTCGTCCATCATGTTCTTGTTGATGTTGTCTCTGTGGTAGAATCGGTGGTCTCCGTCAGCGTTGGTGAGGCAAAGGTTGTTGACATTGGTGCACCGGCTGAGAGCAATGTACACGCCCTCCTCTTCGCAGCTTTGTCTTCTCCTTCTTCTTCTTCGGCGGTTCCCCTACGGGAAGATGACGACGGTGGTTGAACGCGAAGCTATCTCGTGATGGATTCTTTGGTTGGCCAATCCCTAGGGGCATCCTGCCACAATCAGCATCAGAGGCGCTGCGGACGGGGCTGGTTGAGCTGCAAGGCGCGTGGCGCTTCCCGCCACAGCTTTCCCACGGGAAATTCATCCTCCTCTAAAGTCTTCAGTTCGTCGTTACCGTTGACGTTCAGCTTCGCGTGCCTTCGTTGTATCAGTAGCTTCTTGACGTAGTTTGAATGAGTCAAGGACATAAGGCGCGTTCGTAGCACTTGGTCCTGTGCCAGACGTATTTGCAGTACAGCTTTCAAAAAAGGATGTTCAACATCTCGAAAGTAGAATAAACGAGAAAGAAGCTGCCAAAGAAACAGATGAACAAGCCCAAGTCCCCCTCGCGAAACCGGAAGAAAAAGGTTATGCGTCGCGCGCATCCTTTTTTGAAAGCTGTACAGCAAATACGTCGTGCACATTTTCTCCTTGATATTGTGGTGTCTTCGCTGTCTGTGGACGCAGCCCGAAGTCCGGGAGGTTTCCTCAAAGAAGTGGTTGACATGTTTCACTTCTTACAGGCTTGCTTTAGCCTTGAGTACATATTTACTGCTTCGCGCGAGTCTATTTCTGATGCCCTGGTTTCTGGGCGTTTTCCCACACCTTTATATCGTGTTCTGTACCTACAGTGTCCGTACCAGGATGTCCTCAATAGAGTGTGTAAAATGTGTGTTCCGCCAGGTGTTAAAACATTTTTCTTTAAATTACACACTGGCACGCTCCCTGTTAAAACTTGGATGAAAGACCGCGGTCTGTTTATAGCTTGGTCGATAGACTGTCGGCTCTGTACTCGACCAGAGACAATTGATCACTGCTTTGTAGACTGCAGAGATGCTGTCTTTTTCTGGGACATTTTACAGCGAACGCTCAGAAAAGACATGGATATTACGCCTTTCTCTATCCGATTTTTGCCATTCGACTATCCTGGTGAGCCGCCTTATGACATGTTTGTGTTAATTGGTTTGTACAGTCTGTGGCGATGCCGCTTATGTGATAGGCATGCTGAGCCACCCAGATCAACTAAGTCCTATTTACGAGAAACTGTGGCATTTGTACATTTTGTGTATAGTTGGCTTGACCAACCACCTGACTGGTTCCCTCTTTTGAACGCTTGTGTGTGTTTGCCTGAATTTTGATGTATATGTGCTTCTCATAACTTCAGTGTATTCTTTTGTTTGCTTGTATTCCTCGTACTGCAACGTCTGAGCGTATTCTCCCATGTAATAAAGAAAAAGTTTTGTAGCGTAGTGGGAAGAGCACCGCGTACCTCCCGTTGCGGCCAGAGAGTCGGGGGATCGAAACCGGGCGCCGCTAACTATTTCTTTTTTTATAGTGTAGTATCGCGCAGCTGTGCGTGTAAGGAGGAGAGTTGCGAATGAGCAGTGTGAGTGCGGACGCCGATGCGGGACATGCCGAGACCATAAGATGCTCCGCATCTAAAAGATTTAGTATTTCCAAATCGCGCAGATGTCGGGGGTTAAAGTTATTTATGGGCCACAGCTCTGGCGAGAGTTTGACATGATGCTTGTTGCGAACCACCGTACTTGCTTGATATGCGAGTAATAAGATGTAGCGTAGCACGCCAGGGGGTACGAAGGCTCCGAATCTATGTCTGAGGGCTATTGCAGCTGCTCAGTTGGAGACCGAGTAGTCAGACGGTTCCGTTTTGGGATGAGATTGATGTACCGCCGAAATGAAGGGTCAAGATGTGAGAAACATCAGTTTTGCGTTTGCCGTTGATGCTGACGAATTCCGTCTTGTGTGGTGAGAGTTCCAGGTTGAAGGCAGACAAAGAGCGTTCTAGGCTAGAAACGGCAGTCTGAAGTTCTGACTGCATGGCTTCCTTGCAATCGTAGTCAGCCGCTTCTGTCCAGACGACGACATCGTCGGCATACAGGGCGAATTGAGCTGAGGTGTCCTTTTCAAGCTGTCGGGCCACACGGTTCATAGCAAGGTTGAATAGCGATGTTCCGAGTATGGAGCCTTGAGGGACTCCTCGGTCTACGTAGTAAGTGGTGACTTCATGGCCTAGAGAATTCAGTTGTATAGGGTGATGTTGCAGAAAATTTCTGACCCAGGCTTGTGCCTTGGCACTGGGAAAATCCTGGGACAGCTCCTGTATAATGCTGTTTTGGCAAACATTGTCAAAAGCCTTGCGTATGTCTAAAGAAAGGACGTAATCTGGGATTAACTTTCTGGATCTGTGTTTGATGACTCGCCGCAGGAACCATAGGAAATCATGCGTTCCGAGATTCGGGCGGAAGCCAGTTTGAGCTGGGTTAAACCAGCCTGTGCGTTCCAGGTGCTATTTCAAATGAATATGTATCAGCCTTCACATTATCTTGCTTAGAGTAGGAGTGAGTGCAATGGGTCGCAAATTTTCCGGTTTTCTAGCATCCTTTCCTGCCTTGGGAACAGGGTGTATGATTGTTGTTTTAATATGTTCAGGAACTTCGGCTGATTCCGATGAACGATTAACAAGCTCTAGAAGAATAGAATGCCCTTCTGGGGACAGATTCCGGAGGTCCTACAAGGTGACTGCGTCGGGTCCTGGGGCAGACTTAGGCTTCCCTTGGTTCATTGTAATTTGGAGTTCCCCATATGTAAACGGACTATCTAGAGAAGCGTTAGGTTCTGGAATCTCAATAACAGAAAGGGGTTGCAGGTAACAGGCGTCGGATGTCGCATTGGAGAACAAGGTTTTCAGAATAGACTTTTCAACATCCGTGTAATTCATCTGTAGGCAGAGTTCTTCGACGATTGAGAGCTTGGTCTTATTCTTGCTACACAGGCCACGAAAGATTGCCCAAATGCGTGCGAGCCCTATCTCCTGACCTAGTCTTTGGCAGAGATTGTGCCATTTCTCGTTTTGGAGACTTTTCTGGTGCTCGTGAATAATTTTATACTGCTTTTTGAGCTTCAATAAATTGCGGTGTTTTTTCCTTGAGATCTGTAGCGATTAGGAAGTCGCTCCGCTGTTCGCAAAAGGATATGCATGTGGAGGTATGGTTCGGAAATCTCAACGGAGCTTTCAACAGTTTCGATAGCATTCGCGCGAGCAGTCGTGATATTGACAACCAGTTTAGGGATGTCTCAAATCTCAGTTGGCGTAGAATCCCCAACGAGTTCCAGTTAATGGTAGAGTACTGACATTTAGGTCGGAGTTTCTTGGCATTCAAATGAAGAAGAATAGGGTAGTGATCGCTACCCCAGATACAAGTGGGTTCGTCATGACTTGACTATACCAGGTGTGGAGAAGGTGAGGTCTGGCGTTGTGTCTCTTTGGGAGGAGTGTAAGCCCACGCGAGTGTAAACAAAATGCTCCTTTCACAATTGTAGATGGCTAAACTCTTTCGCTTGCTCGAGAAGCTTCCCACGGAGATCGCTAGTGGGTATCCCCATAGTGGGCTTCGAGCATTTAAATTTCCACCAATTATGATGGGTCCAGAAAAATTCAAAGAAAGAACATGATGGATCCAGTCGTATGTGCCCCGAACGTGCGAGGTACATTGAGGGCGATAGTAGACGCAGACTAGTAGAAGTGCTTTGCCACCGGGGGGTCGACTCCGGCAATTATTACGTCTGGAGATGAATCGCTAGCTTTGTCCCAATGATGCTGGACAGCCTTGCAACACTTGTGAATAAGAATAGTGGCTTGACCACTAACGATGGGTGCTTTGTGAGGGTTTTTTGACTTGTGGGGTAGAGTAGGGTCCACAAAAGAAACATAATTAGGAATTTTGCATACGCCTCTAGTTTCATGCACCAGTAGGGCTAAAGGCTGTACGGAAGAAATTTGGTGTTTAAGAAGAGGACCTGCTTGAGCAAAGTTGCGACAGTTACGCTGAACTATTAGCCTTTTGGGAGGAGGGGAGGGCGAGAGGACATCTACTGAGTTTTTTTTTCTGCGTTTGGTTTTCTTCAGCGTCATCATTTCAGTAAATTCCTGCATTTGCTGTGTGACTTGTTGGATGTATTCTTTAAAACTGTTGAATTGTTCTTGTAGGGCAGTAATGCCGCTAAAAGCCCTCTGGCACTCTTTGTTGTTCTGAAATTTCAGCTCCTCCTGTCGTTGCTCAAACATCTGCTCCGTGATGTACGCGGAGGACGTGTGAAGTAAGGCTTTTTAGATGCGACTGCATCTCATTCACTCGCCTTGTCCATGCAGCGTCGTCGGCGTTGTTGTTGTCCGCCCCTCCCCCATTCTCCTCGCCACGCGAGCTGCGCTCTCCACCGCTCACCCCCTCTCCTCTCCGATGCCCCTCTCTCGCGAGGGGCATTGGATTGGATTCGAATGCATTGGCTTGGCTTGGCTTGGCTTGGCTTGGATTGGATTGGATTAAAGTGGATTGTGGATTGTGTTGGATTGTGTTGCGTCATAGCCGCGGCAGACGCACTGGCACCGGCGCGTCCCCTCACCGTTATGCGCGCTATGAAACGCGGCGCCTGCGCCGCTCCGCTCCATCGTTCCAGCGCAGTTCCTCCGCTGTCCAACGCTGCAACGTGAACCCCTTATGCGTCGCATCTACACAGGGATTCCCGCGAGGGGAGGGGGGAGTTTTTCTTTGGCGCTGAACACGAGAACTGCTTCGGCGTTCGAAACTCTTAAGTGGAGGCGGAGAAGCCGACTCTTTGCGACGCACAGATTTTCGGAGACACCCAAGTTCCTTCTTCAAGTTTTGCAGCTCAGTGCGTAATTTATAAAGTTCCTTTTTAAGTTGCGCGTTCTCCACCGTTACCGGGTGACTTGGAGGTAGAGAGTGCGAAGATTGTGCGTTGTCATTATTCATGCCAGTCACCGCAGAACCCATTAGGTTCCAGTAGAGGCTGTGCTGGAGGCACTCATAGACCCGGATGCTGGGAGATTGTTGCGTACTGTTTGGGTTTGAGCGGTTTTATCCTCGGCTTTCATGAGACGACAAGGACAAAATTTGCTAACAGATAAGTGGCCAGTCTTCTTGCATGCCAAGCAGAATTCAGTGTCAACGCAATCATCAGCTTCCGGATGAGAGCGGCCACATTCTTTGCAGACGCTGGGAGAGGGGCAAAATTTTTCCATGTGCCGAATTTCATGACAGTTAAAGCAGACTACGCGTTTTGGGCGAAATTCTCCAACCCGAATAGATCCATGTAGTAGTTTACCACTCTAGGTAAAGTAGTCGTGTCAAAAGTTAACACAGCTCGGTCAGCCTTTCAGATATTTCGCAGCGAACCCATTTCATAATGGCCTCGTTTCTCTCCGCCGGGTCTACTTGTATCACACCTCGTATGGTGCTTTTATAAGTTTGAAGGGTTTCGATTACCGCTTTAATTGATTCTGTCTTGCCATCCTGTCGAAAGGTTAGTCTATCTACTTGGAGTAGCTTGGCCGCGTGGTTTTCGTCGTACAGGGCTATATGAGCGCTATTGGCTGCGTCGTGAATAGTCACTGCGGCCATTTCAGCCAGCTCTGCCGAGGGGGCTGTACAACCGATAGCATTGGCTATAGCGTGTCGAGGAACGCGTCTGATTCTAATTTTAGCTAGAGGTCTCAACTGGGCATTGATTAGTGATCGACTTACCCGGTCCCTTCGGCCGGTGTCTCGGCCGTGGCCTACCACGGTCACCCCCGTCGGCAGGCCCGTACACGGAGGCAGCCCCTGGACAATCGAGATGAGGGTTCCACAGACCGAACTGAATCATGTTGGGCGCCTGATGAACGCTCTGGGACGGCCGCCTCGTTGAAGCGCCATCGAAGCCATTACAACACTCAGGTCACATGCTGGCGCACGTAGAGCCGCCTCACTGACCACGGCTGGACCCCCCAACGCCAAATATACGGGAGGCCGTTCGCATCACGGCAGCTCTCCCTGAATTACGCAGACAGCCGAGCACACCACCTGATTCCCTATGACCGAGAGTCGCTGCCCTGCTGCAGGATGAGGTTGCCGGCTTCCTGCAGATCTAAGCGGATGGCTATGTCTTTCACACCACAGGAAGGCTACAGCCGCTTTCACGGTGCCAGAAATCGACCTTAGCCGGTTCCGCTGCCTGCCTTTCCCCCTTCCGCCCCTTGTGCGGAACTGGCTTCACGGCACCTGCCTGATTAGCTCTCCGAAAGGGGATACAAGGATCCAGGCCCTGTGGCCCTGACGGACACGAGACATGCCCTTCTGCGCCAGCATGTGGCCTTCCAGCCATCCAGCGGCAGCGGCTACGTGGAGCAGTCCCGTGCGACAAAGCGGCACAGTGTAGCTTCCCGAACCTGCAATATTCGGTTGCTGTGGCTACCGGCCTACTCCGACGTTAGGGCAACAAGGCAGCTGATGCTGTCGCATGGGGCGCCTACCAGGCTGGGATTCCTGTCTTCCAGGATATGACTGTATTCGATGTCACCTCAATTGTCCTGGTTCGCAAGGTTGAGGGGCCATGCACCCTAACAGCAGGGTCGTCAGAGACCGGGCTCCGTAGAAACCATCAGCCTGCATTAGCAGGAAGCCCGCTCTGTCCTTCTCCGGCTGCGGCTGAACTGCGATGACGCAGCGGCCAGGCTATAGCATCAAGGATGCATGCTGTCGCCCGCCTGTTCCTAATGCTCTCAGCAGGGGAATCTGGAGCACCTGGGGTGCTGCTGCCCCCAATACGCTGGCCCGAGGATTGTCTTGCAGGTTGTCTATCAGCACCTGGAGCTCCTGAGACGCCTGGGGGCTCTGCTTTTGCCCAAGGGCCCCGACTTCATCTGGCGGGAGGCCTTCCATCACCTTATTTTCTTGTATTAAATCAGGCTGATCCGGAGGCTTTAGCGTCTTTTAGGGGCGAAGCTCCTTAGGGCGTGGGTCTGTCCATCCTCGACGTATGTATGTAGCCACCTCTAGTTTATTCCTTGGATTGTTTACTAGATGGCGTGGCTACCTCAAGTTTAGTTCTTGGATTGTTTACTAGATGGCGGTACTTGTACATGATGAAAAGATGCGCTTGGATTGTTTACTAGATGGCGTGGCTACCTCTAGTTTAGTTCTTGGATTGTTTACTAGATGGCGGGGAGCGTTGTAATAAAATCCGTTCGCTGTTAGCGCGCGCTAGGAGTCGCCCAATGGATAAGGCTGCAGATGTGCGAGCCCGCGAGGCAGAAGCGCTCCGTGAAGCTGCGCGACGCCGCCGCCAAGATCCTGCCGTACGAGAGCGGGAGGCTGAAGCGTGTCGTCTGGCTGCGCGACGACGCCGCCAAGATCCCAGCGTTCGAGAACGAGAGGCCCAAGCGTCACGGCAACGGCGCGAGGACCCTGCCGTACGCGAAGCGGCACGGCTGCGGCGCGAAGAGGATCTCCAAAACGTCAGAGAACGGGAAGCGGCGAGAAAGCACGCGTATCGGCAGGCAGACCCCGATGCAGTGAGAGCTCGTGAGGCGTCTGCAAAACGCATCAGGCGAGCTCAGCCCCAAGGTGCCGACGCGCGGTTTAAGCGAGACTTTCTAGACGTTACGTTCGGACACAGATGTAGTGGGCGAACTTTCACTGAAGAGTCACGGTTTTACCGATGATTTCCCCTCAGGAGCTTCGCCCACTCATCATCATTCACTCCGTGGATATGCTGTGAACTTTTTTTTTTAAATTTGACATACCCATCCTCAAGGGCCTCCACTTGAGGTGCGGAATGGTTGTGGTCACGTGGTCGAAGCCACGCCCACCTCGGATTTATCTCTTTGTTAAGCAGTTGTGCGTGCAAAGCTGCATATTTTCTTGACGCACGTTTAGATCGAACACTTGGCATGCTCAGGTCTCAATCTGACTAGTCCAGGAACACGAATGCCACCAGCATGCGCATCGGTGAGTACTTCCACTTTATATACAAGGGCCTACTATGTAAAGTTGGAAATCGGAAATAATATAAAATGCCGTCAGGTTGCTTTAAACATTGGATGTTGGGACCTAACAGCGATAATTTCTGCTCCCCTTCTTTGCGTTCAAACTTCGTCTAAGCGCAAAACCGATACGCCATTGATATAGACATTATTCCTGCTGTCCGACTTTTCGTACAACGAGGCGTGTGTATATTCTGAATATATCGACATGACACGCTTTCTGCTTGGTATAACAACCGTATTTTCACGACGCGTAGAACAGACACCTTCCCGTATTTAACAAAGAAGCCAAATAACTATGAACGAAGTAGTGCAGAAAACTATAAGCGAACAGAAGGAAGTTTTCTTGTTTTGAAAAACTTCAATACGTATCCCATGACGTTGTAGGACTGTATTTTGTTGCTGAAGAAAGCGCAGCGCTAAAGTAGACGAAACCTGCATTAATACTGGTGAGACGGGCGCTGTCCCGTTTGTACAGCGCTCGCCCCGTTTCACCTTTAGCTGGTTCATTTGCCCACGGGTTTCTTTTTTATTCGTGCGGAGAATTTGTGACTACTCAAGCCAGCAATACCACTACTGCTGTCGTTCGGAGTGCGCGCGCCGTTGCCGTCAAATTAAAGCACCATTACCAAAAAGTCTCACTCTCTCTCGTGATTCTGGAGCTATTTCTGCCTTTTAGTTGGTAATAGCTTAATTTGCCGTTCGTTTCTGTTTTATAACAAATGACGTATATCAGGCGTTAGCCGTAACATAGACATATTGATATGCATGCAATCATTGGCGACGGCTATGCCGAAATACGCGGATGGGATAGCAGTCATAATTCATCGGCTGAGCAGTAAACGAGGCCTGTTTTTGCAAAATTTTAGCTTACACTCTTCAGGTAGTGTCTGCAAAAAAAGTGACCAATGTGACACAGCAGTCCAACTCGCGGAAAGCATCTATGTGGTTGCCGCAACGGTTCTTTTGTGTTTACGTTCCAAGGGTTAAAAATATCCTCACTGGTGGTCATCCGATAAGCACGCTAACTTAAATGGTTTCCTGCCCGGTGTGATGCGCCATACTGTAGAGAGCATTGGGATAGGTGGGATAGGTGGGATAGGCCGTGCGGATAGCCGTGCGGATAGGTGGCTCAACTTGCGCGTATGATTCTGGGAATAGTTGTTTATTGCTTCGAAGCAAAGAGCTACTAACAATTACGTGAAGATAAAGTTTCAAACATCAATTAGCCACGATTCGTAAGGCTTTCTGGGCTGTAGAAGTTACCACGCACTTGTACGCGCTTGGTTCGCATTGTGGAACGAACTAAAAAATCCAACATTAATGGCCTGTGTTCACCACATTCCGGCATAAGAAATGGGCCTGGTTAGATTCCCCGTTTCTTCCCCGGTATTCTTTGGTGCCCTGGTGATGGCATTAGCCGGAGTTGTATATGGGGGAGTCATTGTATATATTTGGAATGGGTCTGTTTTATGTGCGGAGCTGGTGAGGTGATTTTGAAGCCCGCTTCATCTTCGGGGTTGTTGCCGTGATTACTATGCCGTTTTCGTCATGAAGCAATGAATTCTGCAGCGGAAAGTGCGCGGTGCTGTCGTTTCCCGTGCTTGAAGTGCATAGAAAGGGAACATAAGTCAGGGGCGCCGCTTGCAAGTTGCTCCTCTAACTACGGGCCGGCTGATCAAACATTGGACACAAAAGAGCACGGGCAGGCTTACCTGCATCGTGGACGACGTCCTCACTCTCCCCAACTTGAGCATGAGCAGCCGTCGGCCGGAAGCCGTTTCTAAGTCCGGGCGAGGGGTTCACCACAAGCGGACTATTAGATACTCTTCCGCATTATCTGCTGAAATCATCTTTCAGGTGTAATCGCGCATACGTTTGGCTTTCAGGAGCTAATCGTCTAAGCTTCTAAACGGCATCGCATTGACATCCTTGTAGGAACGCTTTCGCACAACCAGCTTCCGTGCGAAGCTGATTGAAAGTTCAGAGCTTGGTCGCTAAGTTACGCGCTGACGCATTGCAAATCTACGGCCGGTTCATCAATTTTGGCCTGGAGAAAACTTTGCGAGCGTCGGCACGAGACCTCTTCATTTAGATGGCATCCGGGCGCTTCGCAGATTCATGATTACGCCGGGATTCTCCGTCAGCTAGATCGGATTCTGCTTGCAGTGATATGGTATATAACATCAAGGTAGCAATGCTCAGAACTTTTCTGAACTAGACAGTGGTAAATCACTAGCCATTTTGCGACTCTATCTGTAGAGGCAGGAGCCGTAGTTTACTGCAATTATACATACTCATATTCAAGTCTCTTGAATATTATGAATGTGCTTGAACTGTTTTATGAACGCTTGATCACACTTGAACTATTTTATAAAAATGGCGAATTGAAAATACCTAATGATACAACCTTGGATCTGATCACAAAAACGCTTTATACTAATGGTTAATTCACCTCAAACACAGCTGGTTTGTAGCTGAGCGAGCAAAACGGGCCAGTAAAACCCGGCGCCTGACAATGCACACGTTCATTATCATGTGTCAATTTACGACCTAACGGTTTTGTCAATGGGGGCCAGGTTTTTGCATTGAACAAGCCTAGTATAGTGCAATACTTCCTAACTGACGTATTAAATTTGAAGACAGATAATTTACTGGTATAAAATCATTTCACTACAAAGAATATCAGCGTTGTTGGTTTGTAGAGTTTTAGTGAAACTATTTTTTGCACTCTAATAAATATTTATCAGGCATCTTGTAATATTCTCCGGAGCAGAACTGACTGACCACGTAAACTTTCATCTGCTCTAATTAGATGACGTGTACAATTTCGGACCGCCCTGCAATCGACGAGGACTTGGTTTAAATTTATGAATGCAAAGAACGGGCAGCTTCGGTAGTTCTTCCTGCTGCAGCGAATGTATTGCGCTGCATGTAAATATCATCGTTATTTTTTTTTTGTTTAACACGTAGACTCCAACCAATGAGCGTGCAACTCTTGCCGTCTACGTTGTTTCCCCACCTGTTATAGGACTGCTGGAGCGCTAGGGAAAGTAGGTTTTGTAAAAGCACTGCAATACCGTAGCTATCTCTCGCAGTGGCGAACCTGATTTTTACCCATACGCCCCTACTTCTGGCAAAAAGTGACAGCGCAACGGTAAATCACGAATAAGGCATTTCCTGGAAGTTTTTCCTACTGTCCAGATAAAAATTGTAGGTTAATCTACTGGCTACAATAACCGTGGTTTCTTCCGAAGCTGCACACTGGGCAAAAATAATTCAATGCCGAAACTTCAATACCGGCGACCAGCTACTGGCGGTTGGAATTATTCGAAAGTGTCCTGCAACACCGCAGGATCAATAAACACTGCTGCTCTTCATGAACACTAAGGCTCAGCACAGAACCCACGCACGCTGTTTTGCTTCCGCAAACCGTAGGCTGCGGCTTGCTTGACAACGATGTCATTGGTGTTCCTTGTGTACATCAATGACATCGTCAGTTCTGTTAATTCTGGCATGCAGATTAGACTGTTTGCTGACGACTGTGTTTCATTTCGAAGATATTAACTGTATCGGTGGTCAAACCGAACTGTACAATAACCTTGCAAACATTTCTAAATGGTGTAGTATGTGGGGAATGGCCCTAAATACCGATAAATTCGTGTATATGCAGCTTTCTCGAAAGAAGAGTTCATTAAAACATGCATGCAAACTTGAAACGGTTTTTTACGAGATGTAACAGACTATGTATACTTAGGATTGACGATTACTGATACCTTGCCTTGGAACCTGCACATAGAAAACATGCTCAGCCGCTCTTCGAAAGATTGGTTCGTTCAGGTATAAACTCCGCAATTCTCCCTCAAACGTAAAACTCGTGTGCTATTTATTATATACAACACCTAAACTGAAATACGCCAGTATCGTATGGGACCCACCCACAAGAGCAAACATGAATAAACTTGAAAGAATACAAAAGACGGCAATTCGACTTATCTACTACCAATAATCCCGGACCGATTTCCTGTAGGCGTAATCTACAACTTGATTTTCTTTTATTGTAACTAAACCACAAACTGTCGGTAGACCCATCCCCGTATTAATCTTTTCTTCTAGCCAGATCATCTCGGCACTTCAATTCTAAGTTACTTACCACGCTTTTTGGCCGAACTAATACGTTTATGTATTGTTTTTTTCCCTCGGACAGCGTCTGAGTCGAACGCATTCAGCGAACCTTATTCTGCGCAGATTACTTAGGGTTATTGTATTTCTTGCTGTACTTAAGTGGTTATTTCGCTTGTGCTGTTATATCTGTCATATGCCCTTCCTGCTTGGACCACGTGTTCTCCGCAGTATGTATGAAATCAATAAAAAAAATAACAGCCCCACCCCACTCACGGGTGGAGTTTCCGTCATAGGCCAAGGAACTTCATTTTGTTCCAGCGTTATGGCACCACACTCCAGCTAAGAAGCCTGACAGAAGAAGCAGAAAGTAAGACTCTAACCAATGAGAACAGGTTGAGTGGCAGACCGCTCTACTTAAATGGAAGCGTACATAAAATACATTCGCCTTTAACTACAGGCACACATCTCCAAGTCAGTTATAACTAAGCCCTTTCGTACTCATCTCCTGCGTGTAGAAGAATTGCTCTGGCAAGACTTTCTTCTTAGAATTACGGGGTGCTTTGCAAGCTCTAAGAAGGCTATCCAACCACTGCAGTCAGATTGTGTGCGAAATCAGCGAAATACATACAGCGGTACTGCGCGTGGGCCATCACATCGTGTTTCAATGGCTGCCTGGTCAATAGGGAATAGAAGGAAATACTACATCTGATGCAGCCGCCAGCGCTGGAAACTCTCTACGTAACACGATACAGCTTCCTTCCTCTCGCGAGGATAGTTGTTCCCTTATCTATCGAATTGGTTGGAGTGATCAAATGTTGATATGGCAGCGCCCTCGCAGCGGATATCCACCTCTGCATGGAATCGACCCTCTCTGTAAATTCCGTGTTCCACCCGACCTAACCAAAGCGTCTGAAGGTGTACTGCATCGTTTGCGTCTCAACGTGGATTACACCCGTAGCGTCAAGTACAAAATAGGGTGGGAGGATTCACCACTATGCCACACGTGCGCTGTACGTGAGACTGCCGTGCAATTGTGTATATGCCCGCGATTTGCCGCTGCGCGAGTAACAGCGGCCAGCTGCCTGTCTCGTGTACGACGTGGAGTAAGTTTTCGGTTGTGTCACTTTCTTGGACCCTGGGCCAACAATAATGACTGATGCAGGGCCGTAGCCAGAATTTTTTTTCGGAGGGGGTTAGGGGTTATCGGAAGGGAGGAGATTTGCCTAAAGGGACACTAAGTGTTGCTCGCGGGCTGCCCGGAAAAAAATTTCGGAGGGGGTTCGAACCCCCAAACCCCCCCTCTGGCTACGTCCCTGGACTGATGTTTAGGGACAAAATTTCTTCTGCGTTTTCGGAGGGATTCTGGATTAGACAAAACTTTGTAATTCTTGCATTGTGCGCATGGCTACATCTGTACGCGTTTGCGTCGTCATATAAGCTTTGACTCCTTTTTGCTGTTTGCCGTTCTGCGCTTCCTGGGCTCCATTCGCTCTATTTTTTACTTAACTTCATTAGAGTTTTTTCCTTGCATTTTACTGCGTGCCATTCTTTACTGAACTTTTGTTTTCTCTCTAATTGTTGCCTTTCCAATCTCTCACATTCACTTCACTGGATTGTAATCACCCCCCATCGGGAGTAGCATGCACTACTGCTAGCAGAGCTGACCTCTACAGCCCACATTAAATAGTTCGATCTCTCTCTCTCTCTCTCTCTCTCTCTCTCTCTCTCTCTCTCTCTCTCTCTCTCTCTCTCTCTCTCTCTCTCTGTCTGTCTGCCTAGCAATACTTTAACATAATCTTGAAGATGAATTGATGCTACACAATATGATTATATGCTTTATAGGAGCAGCCTCTTCCTTTAAAAGGAATTTGGTCCAATCTCTGAAGACATGAACAAGGAAACTTGCTTTATTTACCTTAAAGAAGCCCTTCCAATTTGTCCTAAAACTTCATTTACCTACATTCACCCCGATGCCATCAATGGGTGACAAGAGGAAACACTAATTTGGAGACGGAATGGACAATTATGTCAGAGAATTCGCCCGATGCGGCCGAAGCCGCTTAAGTCAAGCTCCCGTTTTTGCTTGCACTGCGTACACTCTTAGTCGCGTCCCGGATGGCGTCCTAGTTGTATGCGGTGGGCAGTCTCAATACCGTGATATAAGAGGCCCTCACAGGTTTCTTTTCCGTGACAAAACCTCAGGTGGTTGCATCACGCTTATATGCTGCACCAACGGCCAGTGTCACGGCTATAAACTAGCAGACAGCCTGACGCCAGAAATAAAATAAAAAAGGGGGGCAGTCGTGAAGCTCCGAGCGATATGTGTGGCTTGCGGCGCATGCGCGTATTCCTCCTCACACAATCGCCCACGAGCTACTTTTGCGGTGGCCGACGACGCGCGCCCGACGACGCGGCGAAAGCCGAAAAACCTTCAAAAATGTCTCGCGCGCACATGCGCAGTAGGAGTGGAAAAAAGTTCGCGCGCGGCGAGTTGTCGTACGGTGATTTGTCTCTATCGCGCACGTGCGAGGAATTTGACCGCGGAGCAAGTTGGGGTCCCGCGCTTTGACTCCTGCTCTGTGTAGTTCATACTTAGTTCCGAGCGTTCACCCGCCGCGGTGGCTCAGTGGCTAAGGCGTTGCGCTGCTGAGCACGAGGTCGCGCGTTCGAATCCCGGACGCGGCGGCCGCTTTTCTGATAGAGGCGAAAAGCAGAAACGCCCGTGTGTAAGAGATTTCGGCGCACGATAAAGATCCCCAGGTGGTCAAAATTAATCCGGAGCCCTCCACTACGGCGCGCCTCATCGCCTGCGTTGCGTCGGCGCGTTACACCCTACAATCAATCAAGTTCCGAGCGTTCACACTTCCTTGACCACGTTTGCTTCCGCTGACATCGAATGTGTGCTTCGAGGTTCGTGCAACAGTGGAAACAACTGCAAATGCGATGGGAATGTTAGGGCCACCGGTCACGCAAGCCGAACAGCGACGACATTTCAAGCCGGCTCGTGTGTGTATTGCGGCCATAGCCCGGTTGAACACGAAAGGATAGATCCCTGGACTTCTTGTTTTTTTTTTCCGAGGGGTGGGGGGCGCAGACTGTAAAAAATAGGTGTTTGCAGACAATTAGTAAAGGCCATGAAATTATGCCTTTTTCGTCGTCGTAAGAAGCCCGCGCCAAAACCGTTCTCCGATACCCGGGGCCGTACGGTAAATATGACGGGCTTTATAGAGATGACTTGGTTTCCCTGTGCGACGGCCGTTTTGGGATCCAGGCGAAAAATGAAAACGCTTGCACATGTGATGCACTTCCGTTGCCGTAAAGAGTACTGTGGTGTCGTAAAGAAATTGCATTTTTCCATGCGTTTCATTGTCCAGGTCAAGGCACATAAAACCCAGTTTGAATTTTGTATTTTTCAATATTCCATGGCCACTGCTTGCCATTTTCGGTAGGCGTAGCAAAAAGTTATGTAACGTTTTTTTATAACTAGGTTTTCGCGTCATCGTTTCGGCTCGTGACTTTTCTGGCGCGTTGAGTAGTCTGGCTTGTGCGGCGATTTGTAAAGTTCATTACGGTGCGTTTAAGTGGTAAAGTTTTCACATGAAGCAACATGTATGAGTAACACCAGCACCGATCTTGTTGTGTTCGCCACAGCTGTCGTCTGTCTGGAGTGTCAACTCGCGGTTTGCAGAAACATGATAGCATTGGCAGCGCACACGCGGCGCGTCGCCGGCGTGGAGGTCGCTCGAAGTTGTGGCTTCTAATGTTGTTACAGATGAGCTGGCTGTTGCTCGGTGCGCGCAGTTTACCTATGCCGTATCAAAAGATATTGCTAGAAATTTTCTTCCATCTTCAATAAAATGTTTTGCGCCATACTATTGGTGGCAATTGTTTCATAAAAATAAACTAGGGCACATTACCCTCCGTATGTAACAGCGAACAGACTTTCTTTTCGACGTGCAATCGACGTGTCTCCGTCATATAAAATTAGGGCAACTCTTTCTCGCACGCCTTTGCACTGAAAAAGCGCTCGGCCTTCCTATGTATATGAAGAAAACGTCATTTTGGAGTGCGTTTGAATCTACAAGCAGTAAGAAAGAAATAATTGCCTAAACTACAGCGATGCACTTACCTGATTTATATTTTCGCATATCTGCTAACGCGTTGGTAATACTTCTGCTGCGCCCCTTCAGGCTATACTGTTTTACCACCGATAAATAACGCCACCCTTTTGTACCTGGTCACTTATTCACCTGCCGTTTCTTCACGCAGTGCCAACACAACAAATTGCTACCTGTGACTCAACGTTTTTGAGATGTTTACAACGCTGTTTCGATTCCAGTGGTGCGAAATTCCAGAAGCAGCAGCTCCCGGCCCAAAGATTGCTTGGGGCGATTCTACAAAGGCCATCTACATCATCGGAAGTGGTGTACCTGGACCATAACTGAAGCCCAGAGAATGTACTTTTTATTTGTTTGGTATTATATTGCATGAAGGACATGAGATACCCGTCAGCTTTAGGCCAAACGTTGGGCGTTATACAGTCAGTAGCCTGAAAAAAGACGAGTTTCCTCCCTGTTTTGTAAACAGCAAGCTGCTGAAAATTCTATAAATAAAAACAATAATTTTATCTTGACAGGCCGTTATATGCTCTTACACAAAAATATTTTCATTTGTGTGTTCCATAAGGGCAATCTGCTAATATTTGTATTTGTTATTTCAGTATAGGTCGTTTGTGTTCATATTTGTATTTTGGATATCAAATAAAAAGAAAACATCGCTACTTCGACATGGTGTCATTTTGTAATTTTCATCTCACACTTGTGCATGCTCATGAATTCGAGAATGACAAAATACTTAACATTTACCTACCCAACTCAGTTCTCTGTTCGTGTCCCAAGCTTGTATGAGTATAAACTATCAGTTCAAGATCCGGATACGTTTTAGGTATACAGATACTTGCTTTACAGCTTTGCTTGTAACATGGCATTATAAATAAAGGGAGTTCTTTTTCGTGGTATGCGCATTGAGGCCTGATAAATCAGGTTGCAATATACTGAGATTATGAAGGTAAAACCTCATTGCATAAAAACAGGTCATGAAGATGTTCCAGAAGGGCACAAATTAAAAATGATTTAGGGAAATTGCAGCCATTGCCACCCATTTATTTGTGGCATTGTTTATACGGCTTAAACTTTCGATCTTTCGATGCTCTAGGGTGCGTTCATCCCCAAGTGCTATAGTTTTGGTGAACAGCCTTGAAAGTATTGAAAATGCTGAACCGCGACCTTGCGCTTCGGCGTACAATAATATAACTCGTTAATAACGGAAGCGCGAATGAAACGAGGCCACTTAAAAAAAAATCGCGCCAATCCACCCCGTGAATGTGGTTGGAAAGCAAAGCTGTAAACGGCACCCATAACGATTACTCATGCGACGTCACTTAAAATCCCTCACATCGCTCTACAAATAGTAAAACCAGAGAGAAGTGAAAGGCACTTAACCACACCATTTATTACTTCAAAGAGATATTCTTGGTAAGGTTAAATCAATGCATGATGCATGAACGGTGTTTGGTTGAGTTGTATTGGCGTAGCAAGAGTGGAAACTTTTTTTTATAAAATCAAAGTAAGCTCCAACCCGGTGTTAGACGATCTGACTTCTCCGTCTCTGCGCCGCGGACGGAGGCGACGAGACTTGCGGCTGAGAAGGAGGAGGAAGAAATACTTCTGTTCAGATTTCTGAACGGCCCAGAGTGCAGCCTTGGGGAGTGATTCCTTCTTATATGGGGCCCATATGCAGTCCGCGCGGCCTGTGTTCTGTCCACCCGCTGAAGCTGGGTAGGTAGAGAGGGCCTGGACAGCAGCATCCCCCATTGCTCTTGTTGGGTAGTTGAAGGAAAGAGAGGAGGGTGCTCAGGGCTAAAGTCGCACACCCCTATTACGGGGCGGAGTATTCCTACTTCTGAGAAAAATTTACATTCAGCGTCGTAGCGATTCGGATGCATTACGTGAAGACGCGTAGGCTGTGGGAAGGAGCCCGGATTGTATGAGCCGTAGGGTAGTTTGTTGTTCTCTGGAAAGGTCAGGGTAAGGCAATGGTACGGTCTGTCTCAGAAGGCGATAATGCTGGATTATCTCCCTGGACGTGACAAGCGGGTGACTGTCCTCGTGCAGCTCCATAGCACGGGAGGTAAAAGCGCAGGCTTGTTTGGTGGGCGTATTTGTTGCCCTCCATTGAAGCGTGAGGCGGTGTCCAGATGAGCTGAATGGAACCGTTTGGGGAGTGGTTTTTTTAGCACGCACAGTGCAGGTCAGGACACCCAACCCGACTGGTAATTCCAGTAGGATTGCTGGGAATCGATGACTACCCTCCGAACACCTGGTTGAGTGAGAGCCAAGGTGATGGCTGCCTCTTCTGCTGCCGTCATTTGTTGGGTCCTAAGCGAGGTACACGCAAGCAGGTTGGTTCTGGAGGTAGCCACGATGATGGCGTGTTGCTGCCCTCGATGTTAGGAGAAGTCTGTGTAGATAACTGCATGAGCCCCACCGAGGGTGGTGTTTAGCGCTTGAGCCCCTGCTTTTCGTTGACCCTCGTCATGTGAGGGGTTCCTATTTCTAAGCAAAGGGAGCATCTTTAGTTTTAGTCGCCAAGAGTCTGGGAGTACGTCAAGCGGAGTGACATTCTGGGCTGCCCAGCCAATCTGGTAAAGCAGGTGGTTACCCACTGTAGTTCTGAGTCGGACCGTCTGGTTAGAAAGATGGCCTTCTATCAGCTCTTCCACCGTGTTGTGGAGCCCGTGCTAAGCAGCCTCAGTGTGGACGCACTCATGAGAAGACCAATGGCCTGCTCAACCGCCTTTCTAATCATTATATAAAGCATCTCTATGTCTTCCTCGTCGAGAAGAAGATGGGGGTTTGTCGTAAGTAACTCTCGAGAGGACAAAAGCTTCAATAATCGAAAGGTACCGGATTCTTTTAGGCCTCGCTTCTTGGTGGAAACTCGCCTGATCATGTGTATGATTAGATTAATGCTGTTTTTGAGGCGCTGCAAGGAGACGTCACTCTTGGTGTTGGCCTGGAAATGTAGGCCCAGGATCTTGATGCTGGGGTTTGGAGTGATGGCCTGGTCATCAAAGAGTATTTTAATGTATTCCTTGATTTGACGTGAGGGCGGACGACAAGGAGCTGTGATTTTTTACGTGAACACTGAAGGCCAAAGGCTTTACACATTGGCGTACTAAAAGTGAGATTCCATGGATTGGTGTGAGCTTCCTTTAATTTTTGTAACTCTTAGCACATGAGCGAGGTGCGCACAGGGCCGCTAGACTGGCGTGAGTGGTCGTGTGACGCTTTCACGTGGCATTCAGCGGGAAGGCAGGGGGTAAACCGTAGATGTGCTTGGTGAGTACACCATTTGTCTTCCCGTGTTCGGGTGGGCTCGTAGCTGAATCGGTAAGACAACGGGCTCTCGCTTTGTTAGTCTATTAGTTCCAGGTTCGATTCCCGGCGGTGCCGCTAAATTCTTTTGTTTGTTCGCTGAAGTTTTCTGGTGACACCAACGGTCGCGAAAGAACCCTTGGGGGGTAGAGGTAGAAAGCTTTGCTTTAAAATTGCACGAATTCCGAGAATTGTCTGCTAATGTGACGCATTTTTATGCCGCTTCTCTTGAGTGTAAGTCTGTTAGAGCCAATTTTATTGGTTTTTCAAAGCCCGGTCCGTCCAATTATCTCCATTTACCCTATCAATCACTTACTTGCGCCAAATCTGCATTTTTTGTAAATGAAGGGCGTAACAAGGCTCAGCATTTCCGTATTTTTTACTGCCCTTGTTCTTTAATTTTTCATAATTCTGTTCGACCAATTATCTCCATCTACGCTATGATAACTATTAAAAGCGTAATTTCAGCTAAATCTGCATTATTGTGGAAATGCAAATCGTTATACAGGTCGCCATTATTCGTCATTGTTTTATATTTTTCCTAATTTTTATTTTCTCAAAATTTTGTTTGACCAATGATCTTCATTTACGATATTATAATGAATAAAGGTGAAACTTCCGCGAAACCAGCATTTGTCTGGAAATGCAGGGCGTTACAAGTTACACGGCCGGGCGCTTATCTGGCCTGCGCGAGAAAACGCTAAGATATTTGTTGTGTGCTCACGATCCATAAAAGAAAACGCAGTATATGGCCTCCCAACGGCTCTTTACCTGGGCGTCGACGCAGCAATTCTGCAGGCGTCGCGACACAATGTTAGGTAGAGTGGGTGATTTAATATTGCTTCATAACATTACCAGATGCGTATTTTACTACCGCACCCCTATTACAAAAACAAAGGTCAAAGCATGTAACCGCACCATCAGAAGAGCTACGACGAGCAGAAAAAATTTAGTACACCATTTCATGCTTGGTATAATTGCCACTCGTGACGAGACAGCTCTTATTTGCAGTACAACAGTGCGCCTTACGTGTTATTTGCAAGCATTGTCATATGGGACACTTTCCACCAATGGCCAAGAATACTTTGGGTAACCAGGCAGAATACCTGTTATCAATTCCGTTTGCATCGATTGAATAAATCACCGCACGGCGCATCATACTGTTGGAACGGGCACACAGCATGACAAAAGGTTTCCGCTCGTACCAGTGTACTTAAATTCCCGCAAACCATATAGTATTATGCCTCTTTGGTAGAGCGATTCAAAAACGGTGGTCTAAAGAAAGCCACCAGCCGCCGAATGTGTTATTTAAGACTCATGCTTGACGCGCAACAGCATGCAGAATACTTATAAGCCCACGCTTGCACTACCCGGCATCCCGTGGGTCGTGGCGCAGTGGTTATGATGTCCGCCTCTTGATCGCCCCTTGATGTGTTGTAGTAGACCCAGGCTCGATTCCCCGTAGGGTTACGTGAATGTGCTTATGAATACTTTGCGTGTCTTGTATAACGTAGCGTATATTAGAGCATTCACCACGAGGTGCTGGCGTTGGCCTGTCAATGCGGACGAAAAAAAAAAACAGATAGAACCGATCATGGCTGAGTGCATTGATTGTTTTTCTTTTTTTTTTTTGATGAAAAGCAACAAGGCCGCTTATTTGAGGTGCCGTATGATTTGGGGGCCGCTCGTAAGCGGGAATATATTAGCATAACGGGCTAATAGAAAAATTACGGCTACGGTAGAAAAATTACAGCTAGCGGCCCGCCGAACACATGGCCCAGGATTTAAGTGGCCCTCTAGTTAGGCGGCCCTCAATATGGCCGCTTAAACACCGGGCCGCGTGTTCGGTGGGCCGCGTGTTTTGCGGGCCGCTTGTGCTCGAGGCCGCCTGAACTGCCGCTTTATAAGCGGCTTTAAATTGACGCGGCGGCCCGCCTGCATGCGGATCGTATAACCAGGAATTCACTAAGAGTGTAGACTGGCTCAAATTAGCACACTTTTCATCGTTTGTCCGGTTGACAAATCGGTAATTATTTTACAAAGCGCGAAAGAAGAACAATCGAGCCAATCCACCCCGTGAATGTGGTTGGAAAGCAAAGCTGTAAACGGCACCCATAACGATTACCCATGCGAGGTTACGAGCACGAATCGTTCGAGGTTACGAACGATTACGAGCAATGAACGTTGCGGCCCCAAAAATGGTGAACTCAGTATAGAAAACATCGGCGGAAAACGAAAAAGTTAACTTATAAAAAAAAGCACGTACCCGCGGGTATTCGAACTTGTGACTTGCAAAGCACTTCGCTGACATAACTAGCGCTCCAAACCACTCGATCACGGGCGAGCGCTATCGATCTCGGAAATATAAGGTATATAATGTATAACCAGTTTACACTTTTATTTAGTTTTAGCATTCCAAGCAGCTTAGGTGACTATTTGTTGTTTTGCGCTCGTGCAGTAAGCATCCCCCAAGTTTCCACAATATCTCACGTCTAGCAATTGCATTTCTTAGACGGAAAAGCGTTCGCAGATGCGTAGTCGTGCTGCAGGCCGCTGTGCTTGTTCGCCCAGCGCAAAAAAGTGCTTCCCGCACCGTAGTTTTACGCTGTACGGTAAAAATATCAGTTGAATTTATTTCCTTAGTACCCATATTGACTTCGCTGACTCTTCTCCCGCCTTCAAGAGGCCTTATATTTTCCTACTGGCGTACCTGTCAGCGAAGCGTCGCATGTGCGCTTGTGCAGCGCTTGTGACCTTGACTTGGAGCTAGATAAAATGTACAAACTAACCAAGTAAAGAAAGGCACATTCTTCCATTCACAAACGTGTCCTGGCTTCGTTTCAACTGAGCGAACGAATTGCGACGACCCGTCGGCGGCCGCCGTACGAAACGCTGGGCTGACTGACTCTGTCTGAATTGGCCGTGGAGCCGTGCAGTAGCGCAGCCAATTGCGAGCTCGGCTCCTCCCGACGTCCCACGAAAACGCCTCAGAAAATGGGCGAGCGTAAAGAGAGGAGGACAGCATTTTCGAATCAAGTTTTCTACTAAATAAAATCGCGTAAACGCGCCCAGAGTGGTCGAAACATGGCCTGGGGACTCCGGACTACAATTTGCGCCAGTAATCCCGCAATGTTTACATATCACTTCAGTGTCCCTTTAAAAAGGAGACCCAGCCAAGCACCGAGTTGAGTGGGCTCGGTGGCACCGCCCGGCATATGATGCTGAAATCTTCAATCTTGTTTCTTCAGGTTAGTGATAGGTGGTTATTCGTTAAGTCAGTCAAAAGTAGTTTTCGTTGTCTTGTTGTGCTACCGAGCCCCCAGTGTATTATTCTTTGTTGTTCCGACTCTGTGCGCATTATCAGGTTGTTGTTGCAACTCAGTGGTGACGTCGAGGAAGATCTTGGTCCTGTTGATGCTAAGCTGGATGATGAATTAAGGTTAATGATGCTTCTATTCTGGTAGGTGCAATTTATCGAAAACCAAACGCCCTTGAAAGTTACCTTATGCAAATGCACGATTTCCTTCACCAAAGTATAAACGACCGCACTGAAGTTGTCATGCTAGGTGATTTTTACTTGGGGGGCATTTATTGGGACCAGCGTACAACTGGTAGCCACGGAGTAAGCAGCTGTGAGTGGCTTTTAAACATAATGTATTGTTTGTCGTCGTCACAGTTGGTAAAAGAGCCCACGCGCATACAGGGAACTGTCCATTCAGTACTTGATCTTGCGTTTATATCGCGTCATTTAACTCCTGACCTCAGTGTCGATGATGGTATTTCTGATCACCAAATGCTTTTACTAACATTTTGTAACCAAAATCGGAAGGCCAACCACACCAAAAATTCCTCGAAGGTTCCAGCCAAGCAGTACAACCGAGCACACGACGAAAGCGTTAGCGATCATTTAGAAATAGTGTTCGAGGAATTTTCATCTCAGCCCGGTGCCAGTATTAATCATTTATGGTGAAAGTTGATGAAATGATGATGAATGATGAATGATAAAAGAGTGCAAAAAAATTATTCCGCAGAAATAGGCCAACTCGCGCGAAGATTACAAGAAGAAAAAAAAAATGCAAGAGAACATTTTTTTTCAAGCACGTTGACGTGTTTTATGATAAATAAGCCACACAAGTTTTGGCGATATTTATACAAACCAGTTGTCCCTATCACTACACTGGAAGTTACAGGGGTCGTTATAAACGACGCAGAATCCATCTCAAACTGTTTCAATCAGTACTACCAATCTCTATTTACACGTGCCCCTACCATAGCAGCACCAGCGACAACGTCCTCTTCCTTAATGCCGGGTATAAAGATAACAGAGCCAGGCATTCTTAACTTGCTCTTGCAGATTGACGTCAAGAAAAGTGCAGGCCCTGATAACGTGTCTAATGTTTTCCTTAAACGATATGCCCAACAACTCGTGCCGTTCTTGCACGTGATCTTTAAGACGTCCCTTAGCACATCCACTCTGCCCGACGATTGACTTTACTGAAAAATCACTGCGATACATAAAGGCGGCAACAAACTGCATGCAGAAATGTACCGGCCAATTTCACTAATCATGCAGCTGTTGCTGCAAATTGATGGAACACATTCTAAACAAAGAAATAATACATTATTTGGAAGAAAATAACCTGATTTATTCAAAACAAGACGACTTTCGCAAAGGTTTGTCCACGGTGACTGAGCTTCTAGAAATAACTCATTATTTTGCTTCAGCAATAGATGCCAAACTGCAAGTTGATGCACTATTTATTGATTTCGCAAAAGCCTTTGACCGCGTCCCGCACAACAAATTAATTGAAAAGCTCAAGAATATTGGCATACATTCTCAAATATTATCGTGGGTAGCAGCATGTCTATAAAATCGCACTCAGTACATATCTCTAAACAAATCGGAATTTGTCCGTCTTAATGTTTTTTCAGGTGTCCCGCAGGGTTCCGCACTGGGCCCTTTACTTTTTCTCGTATATGTTAACTGAGAGTTTTAGTACACCGTTTGTTGCGTTTGCGTAGGCTAAACGCTAAATTTTTGCGTCCCGCTACGTAAACACCGCGAGCGGAGTTTTTGGTAGAGCGTCTCCTCAGTTTTGCGTAGCGGCACGCTAATGCATACGGCGCCATCTGTCTAATGTTTTGCGAAATGACTCGCCGGCTGATCTGCGAGCGGAGTGCCGGTGTGCGTGGAGATTTTACGACTATACAAACAATTGTAAACAAGCGCTTTCCCGTTAGTATTGAATGCAACACGTCCACTGCACGGCATGAATATTCTCTTACCTGAGTAAGTTCCATAAAGACACCGTTGAAGTCCCGCGGAACTTCTTTCGTGCAATCGCACAGAACGCCCTGAACCGAATGCCCGGGTTTGACGCATACATTTTACTCAACTTCAAAACAATCCAGAGAGGGGTTTCGAACGAACACAACGTCACGACATGCGTTGCAAGTCTGAACTGCAATCGACCGGCGATCGGTTGCCTCCTCCTGCCCGTAGTAAATCCTGCACTCACCTCGCGCACGGTTTGCGGGGTGGAACAGCAAGTCACTGGCGCTCAAGCCGAGAGGGCTTTTAGCCACACACACTGTACATACCCGATGTGAGGTTGAGTCGTACGTGGCACGAGAAAGATAATCCAGAGCATGGGAAGCACTGTCCACCCGCAGAAACACAACGTCGCAGTTCATCGCGAACGCGCCCACAACACACACACACAAACCCCACTTCGGTCGCTGGCCTGGCTAGAAAGCTTCGTTCGGGCAGTCAGCGATGTCACGACGATACGGAGCTGCGCGAGGGGCGATGTGCTAAGCACTCGAAGTATTTAAAAACACAGGGTCAAAGAGCTTGGTTCATCGGGAGCAAGTTACTGTCGACAGAAAAGCGGAATCGTGGATGCTTGCAGGGCTACTTGCCTCCATGTTGGAAACGCAAGAGGCCTCACGTACGCACGCTATTTCGCTGAAATAGCGTCCGTCCGCTAAACGCAGAAGCGGCTTAACGTACGGCGCATGCGCAGTGAGAACGACGCAAAGAAATAGCGCTCGCTAACTGTTTGCGTATGGTTGCGTACGTTATTCTAAAACTCTCTAATGATGTTGCTGATTGTGTTGGAGATGGAGTTACCGTGCGACTCTTTGCCGATGACTGTGTTGTTTACACTAGTGTGCTTGATGTTGCAGACCAAGGGAGGCTAAATTCTTCCCTCCGTAATATAGCCCGTTGGTGCGACACCTGGGATTTGAAAATTAACACTGGCAAAACAAACTGTATGAGCATAATTCAGAAGAGGTCACCTCTCTAATTTAACTACACGTTGAATAGCTCCCAAGTCTGAAGAACAAATTCCATAAAATAGTTAGGCATAACACACACGCATACATTGAAATGGGATGTTCTCATTGAAAACACCTGCCCCAAGGCCTTCAGGCAATTGTGCTTCATTCGTAGAAAACTGTCGGCAGCCCCACCTCATGTCAAATGAACGGCTTACAAGACTTTTGTAAGACCTATCGTCATGTATGGCAGTATAGTTTCGAACCCACATCAACAATATCTTGTACACAAATTAGAAAAAAATAAAAATAAGGCACTTCGTTTTATTCACTCTAAATATTCTAGACCCGACAGTGTAACTTCGTTGCGCTTGCTAGCGCGTATTCCAAGCTTGTCGTCACGTCGTAGTGTTGCCGCTATGAAGTTCATGTATCTTTTGTATCGGAAGGCTATAAACATAAACAAAAGTGATTGCCTTAAACCTCCTCACCGACACTCAACAAGGAAGAATCATGACAAACCTCTCCGACCATTCAGCAGCCGTACAAATACATTCAAGTATTTTTTTTTCCGTTGGCCATTGAAACTTGGAATGGATTACCGTTCGATGTTATCAACGCCACATCGGTTGATAGCTTTGCTAGGAACGCGGACTTGTGGTTCACTTCGTCTTTGGAACAGTAAAGGCGCTCGGCAGATCAATTTTTCTTCATCTTGATTTTGTAACAAACCTGAACAAAATTACATTGCAAGTGAGTTGTTACATCTTCTTTGCGCATGTTTGAGTTTACTCTTTTCCGCCTTATTTTACCCTATCCTGTATTGCATCTGTTTGCAAGTGTTTTGCTGCATTTTTTGTGTTAGAAGAGACTTATTTATCTACACCGTATTTGCTGTCGGTTCACTTAGTATTGTCTGTCAAACTAAAAACACAGCGGATAGCGTTCTTGCGTTTTCTGTTCTTTTTGTGTGCTTTGCCAAAGGCGTGGTTGGTTGTTGTGTTCTCTTTATCGTCCAGAGTTTGCTTTTTGTACCGATGTATGTAATGTGCATTATGTGCCCACTTCCTGTATGAGCTTGACCAACGCTTACAGTATTGATAAATAAATAAAAATAAAAAGAGTCCGGCCTAAATTTGCCACCGCTCAACCGCTCTTTTTTCTACTTACAAACAGGCATGCCGCAACTGTATCTGCTTTCCCCAATGCTATTTAAGGTTATATACCATCTTCAATGGTCGCGTAACTGCAGTGTACACGTTTGCAGACAAAAGTTTACTTCTATGCGAGTATCGAACCTTTTATACCAATGACGCATTCCCGGGACCTGTTCAAGATATCCTGCAACTATCAACAAACGTAGTAGGAAGAGTATCCCGCAAAACAGGTCAAGAATTTTTAGTGACAAAAAAAAGAAAACGGGACTGATAGTCGCGCCCCATCCCAAATTGAAGCCTCCCTTATAGTAGCCCACGGCGATAAAAACGTACACCCAAATCCCGCATTAAAATGCGGCATATGCCATACCAACTGAGCGCGGGGTACACAAAGCTGTAAGTGATATCACGCGGCACTGCAAAGAAACCTTATACATGACAAGTTGGGGGCAAAGCAGAAACAAATTTCCGAGGTACACATACTTACTTCACCTTAGGGACACTCTTATGACCTGCGGATCTCATATGAAGCTCACTAGACATGTTTCACCAAACATCTCCGAAGCAAAGTAAGCACAACTTTTCCGAAAGCAGCCAGTTACATCCAGGCCATGCTATTCAGGTCTAGCACATAGAAAATAAGAAGCTCCCCCGAACAGGGTTTCTACATCCTACTGATGAAATAAAAGCCACCTACCGGCGCATACAAGCCCGCCACCTGAACAGCAATACCTTGGGAAGCGCGTACTCATGCAACTCAGCCTGCACCAATCAAGCCTCTCCAAAATACATACAACCCCTCCCAAGCAAGACATTTTTCATGTAATTTAGGTGGCCTCAAAATACAAACAACGGGCAAGGAGAGAAATCCCTTTTTATGATCAACGCAAGCAGTGTTTTACATCAACAAAATAGCGAGTCATCCCCGCTAGAAGCACACCTTCGCGCATGCAGCAAAGAGGGGACGGACTTCGGCGAGAACATGTACCAACTTCAAAGTACACACTAAACTTTTTTACGCCCTTTTGGCCAAAAAGGGTGTAAAATAATTGAAAAAAAGGTGTTGGGAGGCCCTTACGCCCTTTTTCTTGAATCTCAACACCCTTTTTTGTAGCTTTCCACCCTTTTTGCGTGAAAAAAAGGGTGTTGACCAACCTCACCACCCTTTTTTTTGGAAGGGTGTTGAAAGGGTGGGGAAAAGGTGTTCAGCTCATCATTGATTGAGGTCATGCATGCAATATAATTTCAAAAAGACATCCCATTGTGCCATCCACCCAACCTCGTCAAAAATGTTCAAAAGCAAAAAAAAAAAAAAAAGCTGCCAAATTCAATAAAAAGCAGCGGCAGCACCGACGTTGAAACAGGAAAAAATATCAGCCCTTGCTTATTACGACATCGACAGAATAACACTACCCCTCCCACTTTTTGTTTTCTGCAACCTTGCACCGAGCACAGCACAACCTTGAACTGTGACATCTGTATCATCATTCCGTCGTTCCCTGTTCCTCTCCTGCCCCACCAGCACAATCATAGCCCCCTCTGACAACAGTCATTCTCGTCACTCAGTGGAGTTATAAAGTACTAGCAATCACAATTTTATTCCATTCTTATTGTTAGCGACCGTAAATATTGTGTACAAATGCAATAAACAGACCACCTAGTTTCTCCTACAGAAACAACGTTGGAGAACAAGGCAGATATCAAAAGAAAACAAAAGTTGGGAATGGAGGGGGCATGAAGTCGGGCGCTAAATAAACAGACGCCAAATAATAATACGATTACTTACACTAGAACACTGCCAAATTTCATTGCGCAGTGTTATCTTACTATCTGCTGCTTTTTTTAACGTTCAAATGGAGCGCCAAAAAACTCAGTCCGCGTTTTGTGTTTGTAAACTTTAAAAATCTAAGCTTCTTTATTATATTGCACACAAAAAATAATAATTTACTGTTGTAGTCAGTAAAAGAGGCAATTATTTATTGTTGTCGTTTTAATTTCTTTACGCAACTCCCTGTCAACGGCCGAAACCCTGAGTACGGCGCGCGGCGGCGTGGCCGGATTCCGGAACAGATACCCCGTGACCCTCCATGCCGTGACCCGTCTTTCATGGATTGTTGACTGTGGTGTGCAGTTACACAAGCGCAGTTATTATGATTAATTGGACACCTCGTCGTCTTCGGTTATGTCTGTCGTGTTCGACTTCGCGATGAAGTATTTGAGAACAACTTTGCCACCTGAAGACGGCTAAATTCGTTCGGCGCTTGCCCCTGAACGTCGCTCGCTCTTCTGCTTCGTTTCCTGCAGGTAAGCTGTCTCGACACATTTGCCGCCTTTCTTTTCACTGGATGCCGTTTGTAGCTGTCAGCGCCGCTTTAAGGATTCGTTAACAGGAGCCCGCGTGTGTGAATTGTTTAACTGAACTAGCTAGGTTGAACCTTGAGGGCTCGTCTTTAGAAAGGCGATGTGCGAAAGAACATTGTGGTGCTTGCATTGAGCGCTGAACGCACTGGCGCTCAGTAACGCAGTGGCGCTCAGTAACTCAGTAACGTTTCCCATTCCGCAGCACTACATTGAACAGCTTCAGAGTTCACCACTGCAAACCACGTCTTACGCGTAGTTTATCAGAACACGGGCGGCTACTCCTCTAAACTGTGCTGCGCAGCGTTTACGGCTTCGTTAATCACCGCTGTCATTTGTGCCGTGTTGGGAATGGCGAGGGAGAATCGTTTGCGAGCGAATGTGCGCGCCTCACAAGCTTCGTTGCGTTTGCGGCGAGCCACCTCACCATGTGTACGGTGCCGCTGTACGCGGGCATTGATTTTGGCTGAATATTGTGTTGCCCGAGTTGTAACATTCGTGCACCCAATAATTTCCATTCTTGCCTGTGTGGTAATCATGTGTCATCCTGTTTTAGACCTCTGGACGGTCTGAGCACATCACGTCCCTCCATTCAACCGGACAAGAGCCACAAGCATTGTCAACAGTGTTTGGCCGCCAGAACGTAAGTTTTCAAACACAGTTTTGGTAGCACAGTGGGCTACCATACTTCAATAATGTTCGATCACTTGAATGTACAAGTTCCCTCGTACAAGCCAGGAATTTTTTTGGGGGGGAGGGGGGGGGGGGTGTGGTCGACCAAAAAATGGGACGGGGAAATATGTAGGCAAGGCATCTTGCGCGTTGTTTTGCAAACGAAGCTTGAAATAACTGACTTTAACATGCGATTTGTGTATGCTCAACACTACCTGTAAAGCCCACCTTAAAGGAGAGCCATGAAGACAAAATACAAGTTGGGTTTATTAGAAAGACTGCTTAGTCCTGATAACAATGATCCCAATATCATCGCAATCTTCGAAAAAATAACGGAGATATTAAGGAAAACGTTTGAAGCAGTCGCGACCCCCTAGCCAATTTCCCGCAACTTATTTATGACGTCACGGAACCTTGTTTGTGCGATTGGCGGCCGTCTAACTGACCTGTCGCGACGGCACATGACTGGACGTCTGTAATCCGGCCTCTAGTTTCATTTGACTGCATCACTTGAACATTAACGTGCAGTTAAGGCACTGAAAATTATGTTTTATTGTGGGCCCGTATGACGTCATTCTTGCTCATAACACGTCACTGTGGCGCAAAATTTGAAAGTTTTTAAATACTTCTTGCTTTTTTTTCGTTAAAAAACATATTTTGCGGCTCTAATGGAGCTGAGTGACATACTGAATCCTAGTTCTTTCAAATTAAACGAAGTTGTATTTTCTCTTCATGGCTCCTTTAAGGAGCTTAGATGGTGATGATAGTGATGATCAGCTAAATTGCTGTTCGCTGGTCTATGGGCAGACTACGGGCGATTCATTCGTCCGCAGAGCAGGTGGTTAGGCGGACCCGCGCTCGTGAGTGTGATCATGAGCGCGCTCGTGAGTGGCGCACGGACCCCGAAGTTCGTCAGGCGGAAGTGGAGGCCAACACTGAATGTTTACTATCAAGATTCTCGTGTTTTAGAAAAGGGACTATTAAGTTTTCTTGTCAGCTATGAAGTACAGTCGAGCACGATTTGAAGGTTATCGAGCGGCCAAGCGTGCCACCAGCCCACGGTTTCGTTTCGGAAACATGAAAATCGAGATTTCACACTCTTCGCTCCCTTGTTGGCTGTTCCATGATACAACAATGGCCTGCACGACTGACTTGCCACCCTTTGGGTTTCAAGCTGTACAGGGCCGTCCACGCTAGGTGCGAACACGGCGCAGCGTGACCTTGCTCCGCGGAGCGCCAGCGCACAATCCGCGGCCGCGCATCGAAGCTAAGCGGCGCAGGCGCACAGGGGCTTGGAGGTGGGGCTTCGTGTCGTCTGCTACCGCGGGAGAGCGCCGTGCCTGCTTTGTTGTGAAGCACGCCTAACTGTAGGCTTGCCTGTAGCGTCTAAGCGCGCTGCGACAGCATTGCGGGAAAGCGCACTTTCCTTACTGCGGCGCGTTGTGTAGTTTCTGCCTACGAGAACCCACAGCTTCCGCATTTCAGTTCCGCGGTGCAGGTTAAATGCAAGTATTGTTGCAAACATTTCAGGACTGGCTTGGTTTGGTTCAATGAGAGACGCTGTATAGAACGGCATCGTATAATTTCGGCCACTAGGATTTATTTAATGCTCACTGGCATTACGCAGAACATAATTGTCTGTGCATTTCGCCTCCGTGGAATTTCGGTCACAGCGGCTGGGTTTCGATCTGCCGAATTTCTTCCAGATGTGTATTGGCTTTTTTCAAACATATGAATATCGCGCATCGTCGAGATGGTTCAAGCAGTCGCCCAGCCAGGAAGTCACGCCCCCAGCACAATCGTCTACTCTACGGTCGAATCCTGGACCGGTCCCACTCTAGTGTGCTAAATTATAATGCATACGTCATTGGTTGCGCTCCCTACATGGCTAGTTATTTGGAGAAAGCGGCCCCTCCCTTTGTTGCCACCTGTGCGCATCCTCCTTTATGGTAAGACCCGTACTTCCTCGCGACTCCTTGAACCATCTCAACGATGCGCGATATTCATATGTTTGAAAAAAGCCAATACACATCTGGAAGAAATTCGGCAGATCGAAACCCAGCCGCTGTGACCGAAATTCCACGGAGGCGAAATGCACAGACAATTATGTTCTGCGTAATGCCAGTGAGCATTAAATAAATCCTAGTGGCCGAAATTATACGATGCCGTTCTATACAGCGTCTCTCATTGAACCAAACCAAGCCAGTCCTGAAATGTTTGCAACAATACTTGCATTTAACCTGCACCGCGGAACTGAAATGCGGAAGCTGTGGGTTCTCGTAGGCAGAAACTACACAACGCGCCGCAGTAAGGAAAGTGCGCTTTCCCGCAATGCTGTCGCAGCGCGCTTAGACGCTACAGGCAAGCCTACAGTTAGGCGTGCTTCACAACAAAGCAGGCACGGCGCTCTCCCGCGGTAGCAGACGACACGAAGCCCCACCTCCAAGCCCCTGTGCGCCTGCGCCGCTTAGCTTCGATGCGCGGCCGCGGATTGTGCGCTGGCGCTCCGCGGAGCAAGGTCACGCTGCGCCGTGTTCGCACCTAGCGTGGACGGCCCTGTACATTCGTTGTTATCAAGCACAGACTTGGACTTGGTTGCCCTTTATCTACACCAATGATAACGAAACTTGCATGGAATATTTGATAAAGCTGTTGTTCTTCCTTCTTCCTGCTTCGTTTGAAAGAGTAGTTTTCCCGCGACAACCTCCGAATCGCAGTGGACTGTACATGCGGCGCATTCGTATATTATGGTGGTGAAACTAGCAAATGTGCGTCTTCGTTCTTAAGTAATCGCCTTTTGTTATTTTTTGTGCTAGTAGCGCGAGTAGTAAACTTTCGCTAAGCGGAACACCTTATTGCACTGCTGTTGACTGTTGAGCTTGTTGCACGTTTCTTAAATTTCATTATATTTCTATCTGTTAAATCGAAACAGACATGGCTTCAGTAAAACTCCTGTTAAGCAAATACAGAATGCTGATTCTAACCAAGAGGGAGGTCAAGGAAACTGGAATAGTGCCAAAAAAACAAAGCTCCGCATTAGGGAGAATTGTGTAGTTTTGTTGATGTGGAGGAAATACAAGATGGGCAGAGCAATGCTTTTTATGCAGCAGAAATTATGGATCTGCAATAGTCAATGAAATGCGATGTCTGTAGAAAAGTAAACATATCAAGGATTGATAGTTGACTGAACAAAATACAGCGACGTGCTCTGTCATGTGATTATACTTTGTACCAGTGTAAAGACAAGGAATCACACGCTCCCGACAACATGTAAGCCTATATGAGGCTTTTCCTGCTGTTCTGCCATTCCCCGGCCGTGCTGTTCCGCCATTGAAACAGTGGGGCTGTTTCGATTGGCTCGTGGCAGGTTCCCAGCGCTTGTCGGTGTATCCGGCGCGAAATGCAGCCGGGCTGTATATGTTGACAGGTACAGCATCTGGAGCGGGCGCAGGGATCAGACGTTGACATAGCCTTTGTTTTCAGCTTTATATGAGCAAGAATGTCCTTAAAACTGCAGGTTCCGCGCCTGCAGGTGACTTCAGGCGGTTTTTCAGGCTGCTTAAACCGCAGCCCAGCAGTTATCTTCTTGGATGTTCTTTTCCCCGGGGCTTCTCCTCCAAGCCGCAGTAGCGCTGAGGATCTGACCCCGGGTATCCTCAACCGACAAACTCAGCCTCTGATACAAAACTGTACATTTATTTACAGCCCGGCGGGCGACTAAAAAACAGTGCTCAGGCGGAGCTCGAAGACGACGGGCCGAGCTCTCCTGCGCCCGGACCACGTCTCCCGATGTCGTCTCCTTGTCTTCATCTTCCCTCCACCCTGACGCTGGGGGCTAGGGAAGAGGGAAAAGCGAGTCCTTCGTGGGGGTCCAACCCCATGTGGTGGCCATTAGCGCATCCGGTGCGAGCAGGCGTGACCTTCCTCGGGATGCGCGGAGTTTCAAGGCGCCAAGCGACACGTGCGTTCAATTTCTGTGCCGCTCGTCCCGGGGCCCGCGCCAGTTCGTGCGTCGAAGCGCGCGACACCTCCACCGCCACTGTGAAACATACCTTCAGGAATGTTTCACACACGAAACACACACCACACACACATTTGGCCCGTGCACCATCGTTCCTTCAGTTGACGACACAACAATCAGCACGGCCAGTGCCTCTTGACCCTGGCTGCAGGTCACCATGACAAATTAGGCACAATCCTCACATAGCTCATTCAGAGCGAGCGGCCATAGAATGCGATACGCACCGGCCGTCGTCGTCCGAAAACGCCCTTGCCATGCGCCGCACACCCTCACACAACAGTATCAGGGGCCCCTCTCTTCCTCGCTCGGGAAGGGACCACTGCTGGGTCGTCAGCATGCGTTGGAGCCACTCTGCACTGAGGTGAAGCTGACTGACGCTTGCGCCTCTTTCCAGGCGAACCCTCGGGTTCGGCCGCTTCTGACCCACCGTACGCGCACGAGGTGTCATTCTCTACGACACACCTTTGGTCAGGGTAAGCAGCAGAGGGCTGCTTCGTGGGCACGTTAACGCGGTCATGCAATGCCGGAGAGGCTATCTCTTCAGTCAGTGCAGTTCTACCTGCAACTGCCTGGGGCTGCGTTACATGAGCGGCCGTACCCTGATTTGCACTTCCCTCTCTCAATTCGCTGGAGCTTCCCATGGCAATCATATTTTCGGGACTCGACATTCGGGGACCTCCAGAAACACACGATGCAGTGTGCGCGACACCAACTGCATCCGATTCTTCACGCGATTCCCGTGCTGCCGCATCCTGCAAAGCTACTGGCCGCTCGGCCACGCTCCCAGGATGTTCTCTGTCTCCGCACGGTGCGATAACAGGCTCACGCTCAGCTGAAGCCAGTCTCCGCCCCTTCAGAACGGCTGATTTATGAACCTCATAGTTCTTCCGCTCCTTAATGTGCGAACCCTCGCGTTCGGCCGCTACTGAACCACCGTTCGCGCGAAGCGCCGTTCTCTACCACACACCGTTGTGTGACGCAAGGAGTAGAGAGGGGCTCATCGGTCACATGAATTAGAACATGTGACGCAGCTGAGGCTGTTTCTCTGGCTATCAGCTTTTTCACGGGCATGCCCACACTCCTTCGACGCACGAACTGGCGCGGGCCCCGGGACGAGCGGCACAGAAATTGAACGCACGTGTCGCTCGGCGCCTTGAAACTCCGCGCATCCCGAGGAAGGTCGCGCCTGCTCGCACCGGATGCGCTAGTGGCCACCACATGGGGTTGGACCCCCACGAAGGACTCGCTTTTCCCTCTTCTCTGGCCCCCAGCGTCAGGGTGGAGGGAATATGAAGACAAGGAGACGAGAGAGACGCGGTCCGGGCACAGGAGAGCTCGGCCCGTCGTCTTCGAGCTCAGCCTGAGCACTGTTTTTTAGCCGCCCACTGGGCTGTAAATAAATGTACAGTTTTGATCGGAGGCTGAGTTTGTCGGTTGGAGATACCCGGGGTGAGATCCTCAGCGCTGCAGCGGCTTGGAGGAGAAGCCCCGGGGAAAAGAACATCCAAGAAGATAACTGGCGCAGTCGACAGGATCTTCAACAGCGACGACTCAGCCAGCCGGCGGGCGAGATGGAGCAGGCGGAGAAGTCACGGCCTGCTGAACAGGATCGGCGGGAGCAGCGAGCTCGTCAGCCTGGTGGAGAAGAGGCTCGACCGGCGCTCAGCGGACTTCTCAACGGAGAGCGGCAGCCTGCTGAACGAGATCTGCAGGAGCAGCGAGCTCGCCACCCAGGTGGAGAAGCGGCTCGAGCGGCGCTGAACGGACGTCTCAACGGAGACCGAGGCAATCTCTGCGGCCTGCTGAGCAGCGGAGAAGCAGCTTGGCGAGCGGTCAGTGGAGGCATCAGCAGCCCACTGAAGGAGAAGCGGCAGGCGAGAAGTCGGCGGGCGATTGTTTGGTGGACACCTCGGCGGAAGGAGCGGTGCATAAACGGATAACCCATCTGCACCGGTGCGGCATCTCTACAGGCGGCGAGCTATACAGGTCAGTGCCTCGTTTGATGCTGGGTCTGCGGTTCACCATGACATCTAGCGGCTATCTAGGTGTAGCCGCGAGATAATGATGAGGATTAGGAAGCGTGCATGAACGTTGCAGGGACAGCAAGCATTGCAATGTCGTTCGCTGAGCAGAAGGCGCTATTGCTGGCGAAATTGAGAATCGCTGAGGCAGAGTTAGCAGCGGAACGTTCGAAGAGTGGACGTTTCAAGAGAGCTAACAACGTTCCTACCTCACCGATTGCTCAAACAGTAATGTTCAGCACTCGGGGAGAGAGTGAACTGGGGTGCTCCGGTACGCCGAAAGATGCGCTGGGTGGAACCCATTCACTGGGCGCGCGTAGTCCTCCTGTTTCGCGGGATCCGCCACGATCAGAGTCACGTGGGAAAGGCGAAGATAGGATAGTGGCGCACGTTTCTTCGTGGGCGTTGAGATTTTCTGCAACCGGGGAGCAGGATAGTGAAGCATCCCGCTTAGAGAATTTCACCGAAATAAAGATGGAGGTGAAGGAAGGTGTTACGCGCGAGGCTGCGTTGGTAAATGACAGGCAGTCAAAGTTGAATGAGAGTGTGCGCATGCCCGTGATGAAGCTGATGGCAAGAGAGAAAGGCTCCGCAGCGTCGCATGTTATTGTTCAAGTTGCCGATGAGCCCCTCGCTACTCCTTGCTTCACACAACGTTGTGTGGTAGAGAACGGCGCTTTGTGCGCGCACAGGGGTGCAGTAGCGGCCGAACACGACGGTTCGCACAGGAAGGAGGGGAAGAACTATGAAGTTCTTAAATCAGCCGTTGTGAAGGGGCTGGTTTCAGTCGAGCGTGAGCCCGTTGTCACCGCGTTCAGAGAGGGAGAACGTTCCGGGAGCGTGGGCGAGCGGCCAGTTGCATTGCAGGATGCAGCAGCACGGGAATCGCGCGAGGAATCGGATGCAGTTGGTGTCACGCACACTGTATCTTGTGTTTCTCGAGATACCCAAATGTCGAGTACCGACAATGTGATTGCCATAGGGAGCTCCAGCGAATTCAGCGAGGAAAGTGTAAATCAGGGTACGGCCGCTCATGTAATGCAGCCGAGGGCAGTTACAGGTAGGTCTGTAGGAGTGGCTGAAGAGATAGCCCCTACAGCATTTCATGTCAGCGTTGACGTAGCCGCTAAGCAGTCCTCTCCTGCTTACGCTGACCAACGGTGCGTAGTGGAGCACGGCGCTCCGAGCGCAGAAGCGGCCGAACCCGAGGGTTCGCCTAGAAAGAGGCGAAAGCGTCAGTCAGCTTCACCTCAGTGCAGAGTGGCTTCAACGCATGGTGACGAGCCAGCAGTGGTCCCTTCCCGAGCGAGGAAGCGAGGAGGAGAGGGGCCCATGATACTGTTGTGTGAGGGTGTGCGGCGCATGGCAAGGGCGTTTTCGGACGACGACGGCCGGTGCGTACCGCATTCTAAAGGCCGCTCGCTCTGAATGAGCTATGTGAGGATTGTGCCTAATTTGTCATGGTGACCTGCAGCCAGGGTCAAGGGGCACTGGCCGTGCTCATTGTTGTCGCCAATTGAAGGAACAATGGAGCACGCTCGCAAAGTGTGTGTGGTGTGTGAAACATTCCTGAAGTTATGTTTCACAGTGGCGGTGGAGGTGTCGGGCGCTTCGACGCATGAACTGGCGCGGGCCCTGGGACGAGCAGCACAGAAATTGAACGCACGTGTCGTGTCACGCGGCGCCTTGAAACTCCGAGGAGGGTCGCGCCTGCTCGCACCGGATGCGCTAATGGCCACCACATGGGGTTCCCACGAAGGACTCGCTTTTCCCTCTTCCGTGGCTCCCAGCGTCAGGGTGGAGGGAATATGAAGACAAGGAGACGAGAGAGACGCGGTCCGGGCACAGGAGAGCTCGGCCCGTCGTCTTCGAGCTCCGCCTGAGCGCTGTTTTTTAGCCGCCCACTGGGCTGTAAATAAATGTATAGTTTTGATCGGAGGCTGAGTTTTGTCGGTTGGAGATACCCGGGGTGAGATCCTCAGCGCTGCAGCGGCTTGGAGGAGAAGCCCCGGGGAAAAGAACACCCACAAAGATAACTCCAGCCTTGACATAAAACATTATGAAGGGGGGGGGGCACCAGGACCCCCCCTCCCTTCCTCCCCCCCCCCCCGGCTGCGCCCTTGGCGTGTGCTTATTCTTTCTCTTGCATCCACCACATTCGAGTCGTCACGTTGATTTGGGAATGCTGGAATCCAGCATATGCTGGCAAGATACGAGAGCTTGAACACAACCCACTTGCCCGCAATGAGTTTTCAAAGATCTCCACCCTCCTGAAGGTACTGAAGTGAGATGTAAGCATTGCCTGAAAACCATACCAGATAAGGGTACCAAATCATAGTTATGGGTCTTTCTCGCCCATTTTAGTGTTTTGAACGAAAAAAGTGCCATTTAAAGGTGACACGTCGTTCCCTGCCGATTTCTGATGCCTGATTAAGTTTGTGGGCATAAATTTAGCAGCTTTCTCACATGTCTAACGTGTATGTGTGCTTGTTAGGAGTGAAGTAGGTAAAAATTTAAAGGTTTGATTGTAGTTGTGTATAGATTACCTACATTTTTTTCATTCCTAGAAAAGAAAAATTGAGGTAACCCTGCCAATTGTTCTGCATTGCTGCGTTTTATTATGCTTGTATGATTCGTAGAACCTGCAGGAGTTCAGCTGCTTGTTAACGGAAAAATGAACAGTGGTACAAAAAAAAGTGCATCTACTAAAAAAATCTTCACAATCGCAGGATGCCAACGGTCCACCTACCAACTTGGGTCCTGCATTGTTTCTGCTGGCTGGAGCGGCGCATGGAGCATTTTTCAACTTCTCGAAGTTTGTGATCAAGCGCTGCCCCAAGTGAAGGATGCCGCAGAGGGATCTTCGGTTTTAATGCCACAATTTCATGTGCTTAGCACTTACTCGTAAGGCATTTTAAATATTCATCATCCCAGAGGATATGTTACCTTCGTCTTGGGTGGAATGTGGCTGCAATCAGGTTATTTGTGACAGAAACAAGTGAACCACATGGTGAGAGTCATTGAGGCCCTGTTGATTGCGCATGCTACTGAAATAACATTTTCATTCAGCTGAATACTTTCTAAATATTACAATTTGTGAACAAAATATGATAAAAGTCATGATTAGTTGTACTGCAGTGCAGGAAAGAAATGCCAGCACATGTTTTAGGAGCCTCTTATATTTCAGGTCATTGGCTGGTGAGCAATAAAACATAACCGAAAATTGTTTAAAGTGAAATCAAATATTTGTTGTCGCCAGTGCGTGGCCCGTAGTAAAAGCTATCTGGTCTCCCAATTTCAAATGAGACAGGAAATGCCAAAAAAATAAGGAAATAAACAAGACAGCTTGCTACAATAAACCAATTCAAATAATTGCTCAATGTCTATAAAGTGGTGATTCAGGCGGGTTAGTTCGGTGTTGATGAAATACAAGCAGGCCCTCGCCTGGTCAAAAACAAATAAACAAAGACATTTTGGGCCCCTACTGGCCTTTGATCACAATGAAAGGGGGGTGAAAGGTCGCGATTATTTATAGGTTTGGTGGTGCAGAGTGCGCATGTATATCTCGGGGAGTTGGTTGAATATGCACTGATTCTAAAAGTAGTCGTGTCGACAGGCACTTCTCTGATGCGATTATGCTTGCGGAATCCCAATCGATGACGTGGTCAGTAGCCAGGTGATGATCCGCCAAGGCATTTCAGCTTGCATTGCCTTTTTTGACATCGTTCTGGTGCTATTGAATTCTTATTTTAAATATTTCCAGTTTCACCTATGTAGGGTGCGTCGCAATCCTTGCATGGAGTTTTGTAGGCAACTCCGGGGAATCTTGATTTTTCTAAAGGGTCCTTCACGCGTACCAGCTTTTGCTTAAGCCTGTTCGTTGGCACGTGTGCAATTTTAATGCCATATGTGCCAAACACCCTTGCAAGAGCTTCACTGATGCCTTGCGTGTAGGGGACGGCAGCGCGTTTTTGCCCGTCTTCAGGAACCCTTTCGGAGGAGGCAACTGAATCCCGCAATTGTTGCGTCCTCACAAGCTTTGAAGGGTAGCCGTTGCTGCGAAGGTCCTTCCTTACCACGGCTAGCTTTTGCTTGCACAGACCAGGCTCAGAGCAGATTCGTGATGCGCGTGAGAAGAGTGCAGCGGCGACGGAGCGTTTTTGGCCTATAGGATGCGCAGAGTCGAACCCCAGGTATCTACCCGTGTGGGTCGGCTTTCGATAAACACTGGTTAAAAATCCTTTGGCCGACCGTTTCAGAAGTACGTCGAGGAAGGCGATCTGTCCATTATTTTCCTGTTCCATGGTGAACTGGATACTTGGAACACAAGAGTTTAGATGCTCAATTAAAGGCATTACGTCTCGGCGGTGGATCACACAAAAGCAGTCTACGTAGCTGACAAAAATCTTGGGCCCGTCTTGTACGAGCATAGCGCAGAATTTTTTAGAGCCTCTGAGGCAATATTTGCACAGACTGCTGAAACGGAAGCTCCCATCGCTGTTCCAAACCGCTGCTTTTAACATTGTACGTTGAAAACAAAACGTGTTCTGCAGGCCAAATTCCAGGCAAAATTACGCGGTCCGGAGTTGCAAGGATCTACTCGAGAACGATGCATCTCTGCCTTCACGTTCGCCAATTGAGATGCAAGACTTATATCGTCTCCTGGAATTTGGCCTGCAGAACACATATTTTGTTTTCAACGGACCAGCGGTTTCGAACAGCGATGGGAGCTTCCGTTTCAGTAGTCTGTGCGAATATTGCCCTAGAGGCTCTAGAAAATTCTGCGCTATGCTCGTACAAGACGGCCCCAAGATCTTTGTCTGCTACGTAGACGGACTATTTTTGTGTGATCCACCGCCGAAACGTAATGCCTTTATTTGAGCATCTAAACTCTTGTGTTCCAAGCATCCAGTTCACCATGGAACAAGAAAATAATGGACAGATCGCCTTCCTCGACGTACTTGTGAGACGGTCGGCCAAAGGATTTACAACCAGTGTGTATCAAAAGCCGACCCACACGGGTAGATTCCTGGGGTTCGACTCTGCGCATCCTACAGGCCAAAAACGCTTCGTCGCCGCTGCACTCTTCTCACGCGCATCACGAATCTGCTGTGAGCCTGGTCTGTGCAAGCAAGAGCTAGCCGTGGTAAGGAAGGACCTTCGCAGCAACGGCTACCCTTCAAAGCGTGTGAGGACGCAACAATTGCGGGCTTCAGTTGCCTCCCCCGAAAGGGTTCCTGAAGAATACAGGCAAAACCGCGCTGCCGTCCCCTACACGCAAGGCATCAGTGAAGCTCTTGCAAGGGTGTTTGGCACATATGGTGTTAAAATTAAAATATGGTGTTAAACGCGTACCAGCTTAATCAGAAGCTGGTACGCGTGAAGGACCCTTTAGAAAAATCAAGATTCCCCGTAGTTGCCTACAAAATTCCATGCAAGGATTGTGACGCATCCTACATAGGTGAAATCGAGAGCATGACGGAATCCCGTCTGGCCGGGAGGGTACATTAGAAACGAAAAAGAGATGCCGACCAGTCCAAACAAAACGTACTGACGTTTCGGCTTCCAGCACGGAAGCCTTATTCACAATAAATGCATCACCAGAAGTGGGTCGTTTAAGTGGGCTTGAATAATCGCTGCAAAGAGTGTGCGTAGATCGGGTTTAGATTTCCGTCGTTACGATTGACTGTGTTAGATGTGGTCTGAATGATTAGTGATTTTAGATGTAGCCGTGATGCTGTCACTTTTTCTGTAGCGACGATTCTTGCATTGTCCCAATCAATCTTGTGGTCATTCACGATGGCGTGTTCGGCTACAGCATTGTTGCGGACGCTTTTATTCTTTACGTCACGTGCGTGCTGCTGCGGACGATTGTTATAATTTCCTGATTCCCCGATATACACGCCGCTGCAGTCTGCACAAGGTATCTCATATACCACACCGGGGAAGCGCTCCTTGGGCAAGCGGTCCTTGACTCTCACGAGCTCATGGCGCATCTTTTTGGCTGGAATGTGGGCCACCTGTCGAAGTTCCTGCTCCAAGTTCTGGCTCCGCTCGTCAATAAAGGGACCACTCACGTTCGTAATTCTTTCGATTTTGTCGAGAAGACTCGCAACACCGTGATCGAGAAAGACGACTTGATGGTGTCCTTCGACACGAAGTCCCTTTTCACGAGCATTCCGAGTGACCTGGCTGTCACCGTATGCACCGCTGCTCTCGAGGCTGATGAGACGTTGCCCGAGAGATCACCGATGGATGTGCCAGAACTACGCAGGCTTCTAGATTTTTGCCTGAACAATACGTACTTCGTCTTTATGGGCCATTTTTACAAGCAAAGGCAGGGGACTCCAATGGGTGCCGCTATTTTGGTCACGGCGGCGAACCTGCCCATGGAAGCGCTGGAAGCACGCACGCTAGCCTCCTTTGCCCCTCAACCAAGTGTTTTTGCGTTATGTCGATGATTGTTTCTGCGTCGTTCAGAAAGACGCGGCGAACAGCTTGCTGGCCCACCTCAACAGTATGGACCGTGCCATTCAGTTCACGTCAGAAGAGGAGGCCGATGGCAAACTTCCCTTCCTGGACGTCCTCGTGTCTCGGCAGGGCCAGAGGCCACGTTTCAGCATGTACCGCAAGGAAACGCACACAGGCCGCTACCTGAACTTCAACTCCGTGCACCCCGCTTCCCACAAGAGGGCTGTTGTTAGCACGCTACTGCAGCGTGCGAAAAGATTGTGCTCGAAGCCCGAGGATGCGGCGGTGGACACGGCAAAGGTGCGGGACGACCTGGCTAGCTGCGGTTACCCGAGGCACTTTATAAACGCAACGGAACGCCAACTGACCCGACGGGGACAACTGGACGTGCCTCCTGCCCCGATGAAGCGAGCTCCTGTGCCCTACCTTCCAGGAACAAGTGAATGTTTGGCACATATCCTATGGGAATATGACATGCAGGTGGCCCACGGTCCAGCCAAAAAGATGCGCCATGAGCTCGTGAGAGTCAAGGACCGCTTTCCCAAGGAGCGCTTCCCCAGTGTGGTATACGAGATACCTTGTGCAGACTGCAGCGGCGTGTATATCGGGGAATCAGGAAATTATAAGAATCGTCTGCAGCAGCACGCACGTGACGTAAAGAATAAAAGCCGAACACGCCGTCGTGAATGACCACAAGATTGATTGGGACAATGCAAGAATCGTCACTACAGAAAAAGTGACAGCATCACGGCTACATCTGGAATCACTAATCATTCAGACCACATCTAACACAGTCAATCGTAATGACTGAAATCTAAACCCGATCTACGCATGCTCTTTTCAGCGATTATTCAAGCCCACTTAACGACCCACTTCTGGTGATGCATTTATTGTGAACAAGGCTTCGTGCTGGAAGCCGAAACGTCAGTACGTTTTGTTTGGACTGGTCGGCGTCTCTTTTTCGTTCCTAATCCTACATAGGTGAAACTGGAAATTTTTAAAAGAATTCAATAGCACCAGAACGATGTCAAAAAAGGCAATGCAAGCTGAAATGCCTTGGCGGATCATCACTTGGCTACTGACCACGTCATCGATTAGGATTCCGCAAGCATAATCGCATTAGAGAAGCGCCTGTCGACACGACTACTTTTAGAATCAGTGCATATTCAACCAACTAAAAACACGACTAACCGGTCGTGGGGTAATCTCCCCGAGATATACATGCGCACTCTGCGCCACTGAACCTATAGATAGTCGCGACCTGTCAACCCCTCTTCATTGTGAACAAGGGGCCTGTAGGGGCCCCAAGGCGTCTTTATTTGTTTATTTGTTTTTGACCAGGCGAGTGCCTGCTTGTATTACCAGGCGAGTGCCTGCCTGTTTGTATTTCATCAATGAATAACCCTCCCCAGACGAGTTTTCGTCGAACCTTGGACTCTGTTAGGTGTCGGTAGGTTTACACAGCCAACTTGTGGGGACGCACATAAGCTCTTAACAAATGAGCTGCGTATTGGCTATGCACTAGCCATGGTTTTTATTAGTTGCTTTGATGAATATGATCTTCTGTCGCAGTGTTTTAGGTAGCTCACTCGCACATTATTCCTTTGTTTTTTGGACATTGTGGAGTGTCCAATGATTTTTCGTTCTATTTCTGATTTTTATTGCAACTGTAAATATGTCAGGAGTCCCGTAATGAGTTTCTGGCAGCAATAGAGCACTACTGTGTGCATGAAGGCAGCCTAAATAAAAAAATTGGCTGCCTTGCCTTTGCTTAGAGGGGCCATGCAGACAACGCACAAGTTTGGTTCATTTGACAGATTGCGTCGTTAGAATCATACTGACACCATTTTGAACGCGCACTTCACTCGAATAAGCTATATAATTAGGAAAAAGGGAATGGCCATGCGACCCACTAGCTCATTTCCCACAGCAGTACCTATGATGTCATATGTCCCCAGCTGTGCGATTGGCTGAGGCCGGCAAAAGCAAGCGCAAATAGGGCAGGCCTTATAAGCATGCCAAGCGAGCTATTTGCACTTAAATGTAATGCATATTCATTTTACAGCAGTAAAAATGGGGCAGTAAACAATGAAAGTTACGAAAATACGCGTAAACATACAAGTATCGATGCGCACTGCTGTTGGTACGGCGTGCACTATGCTTGTTTTAGCTGGACAGCACTCCGCCGCTTTGGAGTTGGCCTGCACGGCACTGGCCGATTGGCATAGGCGATGTTGTCTTACATGACCCTGTTTGTCGAGGATACCCCATGTTTCACAAAACCATTACTTTCTACAGTAACGAAAACAAGCCAGGTGCAGACGCGGTAAAAAACAAAGCAATGGCAAACAACAGTTCGTGGATGAGTATGGTAGCTCCACCTGGGAGGACTGATGGCTAGCAAGGCTGCAGACCCGAGTGACGCAGTAGTTTGATTACACGCACTTATGGCTTCATTGATGACATCCCAAAAACACACAATATGGTGGGAGAATCAGACTTTTAACCTAAATTAATTTCTCACTGAATGCAGCATCATTTGCTGCCGGTCAAGTGGTGGGGGCACTATAAAACAGGAAATATTTCGAACGAAACGAACTTCTATGTTGTCCAAATGGCCCCTTTAATGCACTGTATTGTATTTTTGGTTCCTGTAGTGATGTCACCATGAAGGAACCGCAGTAGACAACGTTAATGTCAGCGCTTTACCATGCATTTTTTTGTGTTTGATGGAAACAAATATAATACTCTAACCAAGGACTTTATCCGAAGCGTTCCCAACGTTTCGGAACCTACTTGGCTCCTTCATTAGAACTGTTTGTTTGACCAAGAGCAATAGTTCTACATATAAACAATTTTTTTGTTTGCTGCAGAGGATCAGAGGCTAGGGCACAAATAGGGGGTAGGACAGCTAGATATCTGTTCATCTTTCTCCGGCTTGCTTGGGTGTGACAACTGTATCTAGTTGTCAATTCCAATTTGTTGTGGTCAGTTTTTCTCAACTAAATTGTAGCTTTTTTAAAGATTATATTGTTTTTGTGGGCCTAAAGGGTTGCCTCATTGCGTGTTTCGCCTATGTAGCGTTGAAAGCGGATATTTTGCTTCAAAGTGGAATGTCGGCCTAGCATCATGGTCCTTTGGTTGCTGCTCACTTTCATTCATGCCATTATTTTTTATATTATCACTTAAAATTAAAAGTTAACCAATCTGCTGTCATTTTAATTTTGTCACCTGCTTTATACTTTCTTTTTTTCCAACTGTCTGTAAGGAGTGACAATTCGTATTTTTATGATACCAAGGCGTCGGACTGTGCTAGTTGGTACATGTTTGAATGGATGAAAAACCAGCGGAAAACACAGGGTACGGAAGAGAACGACGGGATAAGCTTGTCCCGTTGTTCTTTGTGTTTACCGCTGGTTTTTCATCCATTCAATTTTCATGAATTTGTTGAACAGTGAGTTTAAGTGCTCAAGCAATTTTTGGCTTGAAGGTTCCCTGTAGCATTTATATAAGTGCTCCCTGCTCTTTTTTTACCCAAGACCCCATTACCAGCCTTAATGAGATTGTCTTTTGTAGACATGAAGTTGAAATAAATATTTGTTTGCATTGCTTTACATATTTTGAAAGAATTGCTTGCTCACTTTTTTTCAACCCTGTTTCTTAATCCTGCTTAAAGCATTTTTCCATGTTTATTTATTTATTTTTTTTTTCAGAACCAGGAAGGGTGCTCATCCTCGGTTCTTGCTGAAGCACCAGTATCTGTACTTCACACGTGAGCTTTGAACATGCAGTACTTACGGTATGAAACATTTTACCAGTATTAGCTTGCTTTGTAGAGGTCATTGTAGATGGCAAAGCTCTCGACAGTGTAGTACAGGGTCTGGTGTAGTGCACAATCTCTCTATAACAGCACCCGCTGGGTGCTTGTTGTAGAGAATAATATTGTGGGTATAATACTTGAGATTATTTTAAAATGTACGTCAAATACTAGTAAGAATAGCTCTCTAAATTGGTGACCATTTTCCTGGTGGAGGCAGAAAGTGAAAATGCCCATGTGTGGAGATTTAAGTCCACAATAAATATCCCAAAGTTGCCAATGCTAATCCAGAGCCTTCCTTTTCGCTGCACTTAATATCCCATGTGCAGCTTTGTGTAAAAACAGCCAGAAATGTATGATCAATTTAAATTGATTTTAATGTTTCTAAATGCAAGTATTCTCAGTTTAAGCTGCCTTATTTAGTAAAATATTTTCTAACAATTGCATATTTACCAAAGGTTTACAGAAAAGCTTTCATTGGTTATGCACCTTCTCAGCGAAACAAAAATGTCATTAAGAAAAGCAGAAAAAACCTAAATATGGAAAGTAGCAACACTAAAGCTGCTAATAAAAAAGATGCTGAACGTTTTATCGATACTATTTTGCTGATTTTACGTCTAGTCAACTCTAAAAAGGGCTATAGACGGGTTTGATGCTTCCCATGAAGCACCTCGTAATACTAGACGAAACTAATGGGCACTGGCTGTTGGCTTTTCATTTGCAACATTGAGAAATGACCCCACATCAACCAGCAGCGACATAATGCAAGGCACCATGCACAAGCTAGACTCATGATAAAATACTGCTATAGCAACAATGTCATCACATTTCAACCATGGGCTTCAGCAGGGAACTCATATGCATTGTTCTGTGATGTTTACAGTTCTTGGTATTGCTATGTGGGGTCATTTTTCATGAAGCAAAAAGAATAATGTAAAATAAAATAAGTGGCAGTGAGGACCCAACTTTTATGGGTAGAATAAAGCCACAGTACGGAGGGAAGTATACATATTGCATTTGGTCTGCCTTAATATTGAGTTTTTCTGCTCAGCTCAAGAATAAGGCACTAAACATTGCGGGTAGCTACCGTGATTGGAAGTTTGATGCAGTGCTGAGAAGCCAAGGGTTTTAAGGTTCAAAGAACTTTTGTGCAGTTGATGTGTTGCACGCCTACTTGCTTTCACTGCATAACACGTTTATGCTGTGCAGTGAAGCTCGAAGGATGTGCACTGCAGTTCAGCAAAATGAACATAAAATTGAATTTTTAACACCGTTTCGAATAATCAACAACCTCTAATGATACAACTTCTGTACTGCAATTTGGCTGTAATATTAGACTTTATAAATAGATGTTTCAAAAATCGGTGGGTCAAAAAGTTCAAGTAAATTATCAGCTGACGAATGTTTCATACCGTAATTGTGTGTCATACTGTGCCATATGTGGCTGCACACCTGCAGCGCCATTTGTGAACCGAGGATGATGCACCCTTTTTGTACCCCTTTAGGTGGGTGCTTTTGCAGGAAAAGCTCCTCAGATTGGGGTGCTAAGTAAACACACTATGATATTTTGGGCAGAAAAGGGTGCTCCTGCAGCGACAGAATCCAGGCACCCTAAAAGGTGTAAAATATTGTGTTATGAGGGTGCTCCTGCGGCGACAAGCTGAACGCACCCTTTTGGGAATAAAAATGTTTAGTGTGGGGTTAGATCGAGCTCCGCAAGACGGCGGTACTTGTCCGTGCCAAGCGCATGATATGGTTTGGACATTCCAAGCTCTAGCCCGCCGAACGCAAAGTAATGCCTTGACTCCAATGCGAGTGCTTTTAATAACAACTTTGATGACACCACTGTTGAGAATCGGTTGAAACGGAGCAGGCGACACACGTCGGTGTTATATTTTTCTTCGGCGTGCGGCCGCAGTGGCACGAGCCGCGCCATGTCCGTGGCGCGATCAGCCATGTTCGTGGCTATTTCAGTGTTGCCAAACAAATAAATTGACAGCTAAACTTTTCAATTAATACCGGCTATAGGATGGGTCAAAGATAAATGTTCTTTATAGTTCAGACTGCTCTGTCCATCTCATTGCATTCGGAGGGAAGGAAGTTCATAATTGCTTGTATCTTGATATTTGGTATGTGCTTGGCTGTAAAGTTTTAAGGGAAGTTGCCAAAATGTTTATTAATAGACACCTCAATCATAGTTTATGATTGTGAATTAGTTTTAGTCTCAGGATTCATGCACAGAATTTTGCAAACATTCTTGTTTCTTTTTTTTATGTTGCGACATTTACTGTCGATTGTAACAGTTTGTTCGGAAAACGTGGTTTCGTTCGGCTTGAGTCTCAAGATTTTTGACACAAAAGGAATTGTGCAATTTATGGTCAATTGAACTTATAAACGTGGTTGTCTGCCGTTTAAAAAAGTTGTGACGACAAATACCAATACAAGTTCTCTACAGGTGCACATTTAATGGGATATTGTTTTTGGAAGCTACCACCAGAAAACATGATTGCAATTGTAGTGGGGCTCCAGTTCTGTCTAGTTGTATCACTTCAATGCTAATGTGTAGTGAGCACACTAACAGTTTTCAGTGGTCCCTCTAGTGCACCAACGTTGTGATCGTCACGTGCAGAAAATTGTGAAATTATTTCTTCTTTTTTGGTTCAGGCTACTACGTTTTTTTTTGTGTCATGTCAAGTTAACCGCTATTTCAAGATATCAGAGTTTGACGCCGCGAGGGATCACTGTATATATAACTTAAAATTGTGCCATTAGTCATAAATTGTTGCATTTCATTTACTTACAGAGCCTCCAGACATACACCTGTCGCCATGAATTGCATTAAGACACCATGGTGATAGGTCGCAAGCCTCCAAGGCCCTGGTGATGACGCGCGCAGCACCATGGTACTGCGCATGCCATCACCTTTTAAAAACCGTGTGAGGATGCTCAACACCCTTTATTTAGGGTGTTGAGCGTCCTCACCACCCTTTAAGGGTGTTGAGCATCCTCAACACCCTTTTTTGAGCTCAACACCTTTTTTTTGTTCTTACACCCTCTTTTCGTCCATACACCCTTTTTTTGCGAAAACACCTTTTAAAGGTGTTAGCCATGGGACAAGGTTTTTACACCCTTTTCGGCCAGAAAAGGTGTAAAAAAGTTTAGTGTGTAGACCGACGCTCAGCCATGAGGAACTATACAACTGCTGAAGAGGCCGAAATTCTATCTAAAACAATCACAACTTGCTGAACGAACGCTATTATGTTCACCAAAATATACACGGGCTCCAAGACGGTATGTAACCAGCTTACAAGCGTCCAACGTTTCCGGCAGACCGCCATTAAAGGGTCACTAAAGGGTGGAAAAAGTTGCCCTGTATCGATTGATTACGGTGCAGAGAATCTAAATACACCATTCTCGCAACTAGCAGTTGTTAAGTAAGGCCGAAAACGCCTGAAACACGAGCACAGGGGACGACGCCCCTTACGCTTTTGGGTACAACGGTTTGAGACGCCACAAAAGTAGTGAACGGCAAGAGCTCACTGGAGAAGCAACTATAGCTGTTTTCCTGAAATACACAGATCCTAAGTGGTTGCGCACGTGAATAAAAACGTAAATAAAAGCTTTCCTGAACGCATCGTATCTAAAAACACAGGTTACGGTTTTTATGCGCTGCGGGGCAGGATGCTTCCCTTAGTACAGTCAGCCATAGGTCGTGATGCTCACTCACGAGTGCACTCACACCCCCCTCACCATTCATGAGTGAGTGGTGAGTGAGCCTCGACATCGTTTCGGAGTGGCGAGTGTGAGTGCGAGTGAGTGCGAGCACGACGCGCAGTGAGCCCCGCTCACCACTCGCGAGTGCGAGCGCCACTCTAGGCGAGCCCCACTCGCGAGCGCGAGAGCAACTCGCGGAGAGCCCCGCTCACCACTTGCGAGTGCGAGTGCCACTCGCCGAGAGCTCTCACCACTCGCGAGTGCAGTGGCGCTACTCGCGCTATTTGCGGGGCTTACCGCGGTAAGCACCGCTGTTGCGCTTGTACTCGCTGTTGGCTATTCGTCGCAGGAGCCACTCGCTGTGATAATGGCGGGAGTGCTTTTAGCTTCAGAAATATGTGGTCACTGAGCTCTTGCTATGGGGCTCCCTATAATTAACTCTGTGGTGGCGTGTTGATTTAGGAATATGATTTGGATGGCGTTCAGACGCCGTAATGCACTAATACTGTTCGGTTTCATGATTCATGGAGGGTCCGCTGCGCACACTCGCCTGCGAAGGGAGACGACGAGTGGTGAGCGAGAGTGAATGAGAGTGGTGACGGCGGATGGTGAGCGCAATTGAGTGCGAATGGTGACGGCGAGCGGTGAGCGCATGTAAGTGCGAGTGGTCACGGCGAGTGGTGAGCGGGAGTGGGTGCGAGTGGCGGAGGGTGCGTAGTGAGCGTGAGTGTGAGGCAATGCGTGAGGGAGAATATATGTTTATGTGTGAGTGTGAGTGAATGGCGCCCAGTTTTGCCTAGGTATGCAGTCAGCCATCATGCTTTCAGTTTCGTTGTCGAAAAACACTGGTGCGCAATTAGTGAAGCGCAATTAGTGAAACCTATGACGTTGAGCGCCCGAGCTTCGGCAAGCAATATACCCGGCAGGAACCAGCTAAATTCCCTTTAATTAAAGCGGGAAAACGAACAAGATGCACTGCAGGTGGTTAGGTGACCCGCCTGACCTTCTAAGCTCCCGTTCTTCGCGCTCGAAGGAAGTAGGAGGAGGAGTAACTTTATTTAAAATGTTGCTATCGGTAAAGCGCTCCCGGTTCAAACATAATCGCCCGTGAAATGAACTTACCGGGAGTTATTAGCTGACCAATCCGCCCTTGTGCTTTTCCGTTCGCCTCGAGCAGCCGTTAATAATCCGTAACGCCTGCGTCGCTCTGCCCTTGTTATGTTTGAGCCCGGGGAAGCAAGGGCAACGATGACTACTAGACATGGCTGCCGTGAAGAGTGTTTATTTCACGCTACGTTCGCGTCACGCGAGAGAAGATAATACGAGGTGGCTGTGATCGCCAGATGAGGTGAAGTGAAGGAGACCTCTTCAACGGCGCAAGCCGGGAGCTCGGAATGCCGCGCTTGATACTCGAAACGACGCAGGTTGCTTCAAAAGCGGCTTCGCGACAGCACTCTATGGTCGCATCCGGCTCGATGGGGTCTGGGACACCGGAGTAGTCGGGCACAGCCGCCACTCCACCATTTGAACGCGTTTCTCATTCCATCGGTGAAAAAACAAAAGTCCAAGCCAGCCTCGTTGGCTAGAGAAACGTTGCCGTAGTCGGCCATGTCTTGTAGATGTAAAAGGTACCCATGCCAGCGTTTACGCTCTAGACCGCACCGGTGCTTAGCCGGCTTCACTCCTATTTTGTCACGGAATGGCTACGTCACGAAAAAATGAAAGGGAAGCGAGTGACGAACCGTTGTTCATCGAACAAAATCAGAGAGAGCTACGAAACGTATGACCTTTCAGTTAAAACAAAATTTCATGCAGCCTTTAATATCTCTTAGATATGCATAGTAAAATGGCAATAGAGATTTTGCTTGATTTCTACATATATACGTGATTGGCGGCGAATAAACAAGCAAATCTGCTCTCCCGTGGAGCGCTTAATTAACCGTCCACCTGCTCAACCACGACCAAACACAAGAACCTGACCCCCAGGATATTAAACTCAAACTATATCTAAGCCAAATTATTGAGTACCCACCGCCATTGACCACTACATAGAAAAAGGCTAACTAATTAAACAAGCGGAAGCCAACAGATTTCCCACTCCTCCACAGCTCCATCACCCAAAGTATCAGACCAGCAGCCTAGCCTCCAATGCAGCTACAATGTCGTCACATTCAACGACGTACATGTCTCGCGGCAATGCGCACTTCTGAGCACTCCGAAACCGTCTAACCAAGAGGTGGCTAGCTTCCGCCGAAAAAACACCTAGATCAATGGGATCGCGCGGTATTGATCTCAAGAGCCACCGCAGTGGCATGGATCATCGTGGCCTGACAGATATCCGCGATCTCTTGTCGGATCAACGAAAAATGTTTTTATCTCTTTGCCCCTCCCAGTGGTGACGTGCACTGCTCTATCCGTTGCCATTCCTCGTCCCGGGTCACGTAAAAGGCACGTAACAGCGTGCGCGCGCGTTTGCCATCGTGATGGTACGCAACCGTCGCTCATTCTGCGGCACCGCGGTCTTTTCACCGTCGATGTCTGGGAAAGGCGTTTTGTTACGACGAGTAAAATAAAGAAGGTACAACAGTGATAGGCTGTAAACGACTCCCGCCGCAGAATTTTCTCTTATGGGGCTCAGTAAGTTACTCACTACAGTCAAAACTCGTACGGGCGCCCCATGTAATCTAGGCTGCCAAATTGCGGATGTCCTCCAAAAAGGATTCCGTCATTACAAATACATGCAATGCTAGGGAATATGTAAGTTAATTTATTACAACAGACCATGCGGAAACGTCTCAACAAGCAAACATAAGGGAAACACCAAGATAAACGACTTAATCAAAGCTACCTTGCGGGGTGGTAGTCATCGTAAAGTGCTTTACTGTGGAGGAAATTATTGTGCGCCAAAGAAAACACGAACTTAACAATTAGCAACTACCACTCTCCAGTCAAGGCAGTCCAGGATTGATTGATTGATTGATTGATTGATTGATTGATTGATTGATTGATTGATTGATTGATTGATTGATTGTAGGGTTTAACGCGCCGACGCAACGCAGGCGATGAGGCGCGCCGTAGTGCAGGGCTCCGGATTAATTTCGACCACATGGGGATCCTTAACGTGCACCGAAATCTCGTACACACGGGCGTTTTTGCTTTTCTCCTCCGTCAGGAAAGCGGCCGCCGCGGCCGGGAATCGAACCCGCGACCTCGTGCTCAGCAGCGCAACCCCTTAGCCACTGAGCCATCGCGGCGGGCAGTCAAGGATGGAGAGGAGCATTGGGGCTTGTAAGGCCATCCACGAACTTCTTCCTTCATGTTTGCGGCCTTCCGCTGCTCTGAACGCAACATCCATTTCAAATGTCACAGTAAATTTTATCGACGCAAACTCGATCGAGGGGAACCCGCCGCGGTGGCTCAGTGGCTAAGGCGTTGCGCTGCTGAGCACGAGGTCGCGGGATCGATTCCCGGCCGCGGCGGCCGCTTTCCTGACGGAGGCGAAAAGCAAAAACGCCCGTGTGTGCGAGATTTCGGGGCACGTTAAAGATCCCCATGTGGTCGAAATTAATCCGGAGCCCTCCACTACGACGAGCCTCATCGCCTGCGTTGCGTCGGCACGTTAAACCCTTCAATCAATCAATCAATCAATCGATCGAGGGGAGGTGGTTGGGTGCATCAGGGCAGCAGGAAAACAAGTATCTTCTCACCTACTTCGCCAACGAAAATTGCGCTCCTGAACGGATCCAGCGGCGGATATTGCATCGACTAGAGAATGCTATCGCACTTTAAGTTTCGTTGGGAGGTTCGAATTCCTCCGCGATTCCTTATCAATTGATAATTTCGGTTCCTCCGATAACTACTGGCAATAATGAAGTGAGCTCGGATCCCCATGCGGGGAAAAAGCGTTTCGCTCTTCAGGTAAGGAGGTAGGTAGGTAGCTATCTATTGTTAAATGCTGAAAAAGGAAATGCCACCAGCAGGTGTAATTTGTCGCGCGTAAACGATTCAGCCACCGCAACGAGTACTTCCCTGATACAAGTTCTAGCAAGAAGGCAGACAAAGTTTTATAGAAACTGATAATCACCCCCTTTCTCTCAACGTCCCCCCCCCCCTTTGCTCTCTTTCCCTGAACATTCATTGTAGGCGTAACATGGATCTGACAGATCTGAAAGCATCTTTTAAGTGCAGGGCACTTTATGGGCTCGCCTTGTCGGCGCAGCTCGCTAACGGTGGATGTCAAGCGACTGCCGGAGTCAAGCGGCAAAGCGAGATAACGGACCCAAGAAGAGCCTGGTGTACCGTTGTCAGGGAGTCACGCTGAGGCTTCAAAAACCACGCGGTTTAAATAGTTATAACCTTTCGAACCTCGTGAGCCACTGGCGCTTGTCATACATCTCCCCGTTGTTAGGGCAAAAGAAACTGCAGGTATATTTCAGGCAAAATCTGTGTATATAACCGGCAGCCCCACGTTCGTTTAGTTAAGAATGCTCGCTGGGTTGGTTTTTACGCTAGTTGGCGAAAAAAGCTGCCTCGCAAGAAAAAAATTGTGTGTTCGAAATTACGCAGAAAAGCTCCAGCTGCGCAAGAAAAAAATGGTGCGTTCGAAATGACGCTTAACAGCCCCAGCATACGAAATTAAAGCAAGCCCAAAAAGAAAACTCCCGCTGGCGCAGTTTCAGGCAGGGGGCCCGCGAGCACAGCGAAGGCGGAAAATTTGAATTGCATATTCATCAAGAGAGGAGTGAGACAGGGCGGCGAACAGCGTGATGGGTGGTAGCAGTGAGCGGATAACGCGCCGCCAACCATTATGGCGAATCACTGCTCCACACTTCCAACAGCTTTCACATTGGGTTAAACGGCTTTAATTTTTATTTTTTTTATGCCTACATGCATTTCAATTTGACTACAAAGGCCTAAATTTACAACATGAGCTGCCCATATTGCTGCACGAATTTGGTGACGTGCGATATAACGAGTGTTTTCAAACTGAATAGAAGGTGCGAAATAAAACACTTCCAGTCACTGCTTTGAAGGGAACATAATTTCCCGTCAAGCTCTCTAACTACCTCGCCACACATTGTTCGAGTGGTATGGGAAACGTGCCTGCACTTAGATGTCCCGAAAACACTCAACAACCTGAACTGGTTCTCCAAAAAAAATCTGAATTCATTATGGGTTTCTCCTCGATAAACGTAGTTGCGCGGTAGGACGTACTGTGGACAATGTCCGTTCGCCTCTATGTAATCCCATGTGAATAATGGCGTCAGCCGACCAGATGTATTACAAATTCAGTTCTTGCCTTTACTTAGAAAAGGCTGTAATGCCCATTCTTATCCGCTTGCTTACTGTGATGCGTTTCTCATACTTTCCGCACTTTTTTTTTATCTTTGACACACTTTACGAATGAAGTGCGCTCAAAGCGAGGTGGACAGCAGCAAGTTTAACAGCGGTTGGAAAAGTCTCCAGACCGGTGTGGCTCATCGCAGACATACCACTGGTCTCGTAGCCTCTGGTTGCAAAACCAAAGTCGGCCGAGGTATACCTTTCTACGCGAAAATGTAATCTTCAGCACAGCCTCTTGAACACAATCCCCGAAGCTCTCCCTATTTAGCACCTGGAAAATCTCATTTTATTTTCTTGGACTTTGTCTGCTGGTTTGCGTTGAGAAGATTATCACCTTATAGGCCTTCGTGAGACGAACTTGAATACAGCCTCTTGTTGCTGTCTTTCCTGGCTTCTGTCAACGCAGTGGACATACGCGATAACCACCGGGGGATTCTCTACTTTGCTTTGCGTCATTTTGCCCACTTCATGACTTTAAGCATCTTTCTTGCAAAAGATAATTTTTTGCGAAGAACTTTATTGTGGTTTGTTCAGCATCTCATGAGCTTCAAAATGATCGGGTTTGTATGCAGACGTGGTGTTACCTTTTATCGTGTCTTTTACGAGGCTGTGACAGTGCCAGTGGTATAAGTCACTGATTGATTTAAATGGCTTTGTTGTTGAGTCTTCAAGCACTCCTCTAGCTAAGAGACTGATTGGAAGGGAAGATGGCGCTGTAATTGAGAAACACGGCAGAGTAAGGTGAGGTATACGTTGTACTCAATCAGGTAGCACAGTGAATTGTCCTAGATATTTTATATAGCTTACTTGATGTAGCTTACTCGAGCCGAATTGACTGAGCCAGTTCGTGTACGGGCTTAGCGTGGCGACTGATTTCAAATTTTTTTTTTTAAACGTATAGATCCTGCCAATTTTTTAGAATGTTACCCGCCGCGGTGGCTCAGTGGCTAGGGCGTTGTGCTGCTGAGCACGAGGACGCGGTTTCCATACCCGGCCGCGGCGGCCGGTTTTCTGACGGAGGCGAAAGGCAAAAACGGCCGTGTGTACGATTTTTCGGCGCAAGTTAAAGATCCCCAGGTGGTCAAAATTAATCCGGAGCCCTCCACTACGGCGCGCCTCATCGCCTGCGTTGCGTCGGTGAGTGAAACCCTACAATCAATCAATCAATCAATCAATCAATCAATCAATCAATCAATCAATCAATCAATCAATCAATCAATCAATCAATCAATCAATCAATCAATCAATCAATCAATCAATCAATCAATTTAAAATTTTCGCGATTCGCACACATGCACACTCATGATTTAGTGTTCATTTCAGCTGCCTTTTCAAAGCTAAGAAGAAAGGCGTTATGGTCACCGAAATTCGCCGCAATCTGTTTGACCCCCTTCACTGCGAGTTTTCTTCGCCACCAGCACGTGTACACTGCCGATCAGCCACAGCTCGCTGTTAAGCTGCGTTATTAGGGATGGCCATTTTGCCCACAAAGCCTGTTACCATGTGCTGTCACATGCTCCGAAGGCAAGCAGCAACATGTGATAGGGCACGACAACATGTCCCCCAGTGCAAACGAGTTGGACCGAACGCACTGCGTTTCAACCGAAAATATTTTCTTCAATGAAAGGGTCCTCACCCGGCACCAATGCTCCTGAGGTGGCAGTCTTTGCTCTGTTTCATCTGGGTTCAATCTACAGCCCAGTGCAACACGGCTAATACTGACCGTACAGTTGCGGGACACAAACAAGCCTGAACATTAAGCTGTCGACGGAACATTTTATTTTAGATAAAAGGCTTAATGTGTTTTATTTAGATAAAAGGCTTTTAACTTCCCCATGGTGTGCAAAACCGGCGTTGGTATTATTGTTGTCCGGTACACCAAAAGAGTGCCGCTATAAAGAGTAAATAAAAAATATTTTTAGATTTACTCTTTATAGTGGCACTCTGCGACTTAACTAAAATAATCCTGGATAGCCAAAGCGAAAGCTTAGCCTGGTTAAGTCCTTGTTTCCCTTGGTTAACCTTTGAATTAGCTGTAATTACTATACTATTCGTCCAAAGCCTGTATTTCTGTATACAGCTGTGGTCCCGCTTCTAGTGTTTCACGGGCTGAACGGCTCGCTTCCTCATAAGGGCCGTATTCTGAGTTCCCTCCTCTCCATTTGCTCCCTCCACTCGGCAGAGGGGAGGATTCCGCAATGCTTATGCATGTGGAAATCCATTTCAAGGATCTCTTCTACTGGAGGCTCGAGTGGAGGAAGGATTCAGAATACCAGCGTCGGTCTCCGACGCTGGCTTTCGCGAGCCTTGCATTCCGGAGCTTCTCCAGTGAAGAAGCTCGCCGGGCATCATCCGAGCTTGGCGTCGGCGGCTCAAAGCCGTCGCTCAGAGAGGAGAAGACGGCCCGGCACCGCTGTCATGTATTGCCAAGCTCACATGCACGCGGCGAGTCACGTGGTCACGCGGCGAACCAGCGGCGGAGAGCGGATGCGCGAAGTCAGCACTGGCGGCAGTATCATGCGGCTAGCGAAAGCGATTGACGCGGACCTCGGCCCGTCGTGTCATGTGCACCGCAGCTGCGGTCAAATGAAGGTCAAATCCTCCAAATCCTCCAAACGAGACAAAGCTTTGCTTTAAAAGTGGCTGCTGTTGGGAATGAGAATCCCACCGCAGCCAGCCACGAATGTTGTGAGTCGCATCCCAGCTTGTCATCGATCTTGGGAATCAGCCATCCCGACGCTGTCACCGCTGTTGGGACTGAGCCCTCTCCCCGCAGCCACCACTGTTGCGACCGGCCATCCGAGCGCAGTCACCGTTTTAGCGACGCTGCCTTGCTCCGTCCGCTATCGACGCGGCTCAGAGCAGAGCGATGAACTTCTCGAGCCGACGAAAAGTTGAAGCAACATTTATATGCAGTATGTACAAGGGTAACAAAGCGTTACATGGCTCGCACAAAGGCGACAGCACCTCTCCACTCATTGCCTCCGAAAAGTGCCGCCGAAAAATGCCGCGAAGAAAGCCGACGATAAGTTCTACCCCCGGAAGTCCGTTGCGGCCCCGAGAAGATTGAATCGCTCCAATCGGGACTCTCGCTGGCCGAAGTTTGAAATCCAATGAATGGAGGCGCGGTGGTTGCGTCAGCCGAGCCGCAAAGATGGGAAAAGGAGGGTGACGCCGTCTCCGCGATGCCTCCTCCAGGCGTATGTCGGCATGTCGGTTGCCGATCGTTCACCCGATGCATGATTCGGCTGAGCCACCGCGACGGAAAAAGAGAGGTGACTCTGTGGCGGTGCAAGTGTGGGCCTGTAGGCACGGGCGGTTTGGTCCGCTTTGGACGAGGCGTGAATTGGTGCCGCTGTTGGCGCGTCGCCCCGTGCAGAGAATTTGGGCCGGGCGCTCTGGCACAACACCACGCATCTGGTCACTTCGCTGCAAATGTCAAAAGACCGTAGTCTTCTGCCGTCCTTGCCACGTAACGAGATCTTTTAGATGCGACTGCATCACATTCACTCGCCTTGTCCATGCAGCGTCGTCGGAGTTGTTGTCGTCCGCCCCTCCCCATTCTCCTCGCCGCGCGAGCTGCGCTCTCCGCCGCCCGCCCCCTCTCCTCTCCGATGCCCCTCTCTCGCGAGGGGCATTGGATTGGATTCGAATGGCTTGGCTTGGCTTGGCTTGGCTTGGATTTGGATTGGATTGGATTAAAGTGGATTGTGTTGGATTGTGTTGCGTCATAGCCGCGGCAGACGCACTGGCGCCGGCGCGTCCCCTCACCGTTATGCGCGCTATAAAACGCGGTGCCTGCGCCGCTCCACTCCATCATTCCAGCGCCGTTCCTCCGCTGTCCAACGCTGCAACGTGAACCCCCTATGCGGCGCATCTACACAGGGGTTCCCGCGAGGGGAGGTGGGAGTTTTTCTCTCTCACCTGCTCATTTCTCGCGTTGTTCCCGTCCTGGTTGGGTCCTGCCTTGATAAACACAATCGTCTTGCTGAATTTAATTCAATATTTCTGCACTCGCAGAGTTGGAGCCTTATCTGCTGGGACCTTTCATTACTATTTTGGCTTGGCGTTTGAGCCGCGAGCAGGAACCTCAGGCACGAACCGTTTTTGTATTTTTGAGGCTAAATTATTGTTTATAACGCGTTTTTTTCGCTGTGGCAAAAATTACGCTCACGTCTAATTTTAATTTAACACTTTGATAGTTATCATCTATGTATTTATGTTTTGTTTCAAATATGCCAAATGTTTTATTTTTGATGAGAAATGTTAAGAAGTACGGAGTACGCTACCAGATTTAGAAGTTAAGAAATGTTTTACTTCTATAAACATCTCGCTCAAAAATTCTTTTACTTTTGGCCTGGTGTCTGAATCAAGGGACAGACATACACACCGATACAAAGACCAAAATGTTCGCGTTTAAGTAGCCCGAGAAAGACCACCATCCATAAAACACATTTGAGTTCGTATGTGAATTCAACCGGTGTCTTGGGGCTAAGAGCCGAGTGCGTTACACTGCTCTACATAAACACGTTTCCAGCAGCCGAACAAGATTTAGGCTATTGCATGCCATGTGACACGGGAACGTGAAGCAACGTTAATAGAACAACTGAACACCAGCTACAGAGTGCATCGAGGAAAGTTGTGACGTGAAGTGTCGTCAGTCTACATGTCGAAGTAATTCGCGCCAAGGGACCAAAAAACGAAAGTAAAAAAAAAACGCAAACACTATGTAGCCGTAAAGTAGAATTTTATAAGTATCGCCAGAGGAAGCCCTAATGCTTCCGCCTTCAAAATACGTAACGATACGGAAGTGCCTCCAGGCATCTGAGGTCGCCTTCTATCCATGCATAATTATCGTTATTTTTGAATAGGTTGGTGGAACCCGGTATAGCCACTTATGAAAAATATCCTGTATTTAGATAAAACGTTCATACCCTTTTTCTCAGCCCAGCGCAACTGTATTTCACCGTAAACCCCTCCACTTCTACAATTTGCGGCACTAACTGAACCGCTCTGTAAGGTACAAAGAATCTCTACGCATATTACTTGTAGAAGTGAACGTGAACATGCTTCTTTTGTCTTCGTCTGTCGAAGAGTCTCCTTAGAATATGCACACATGCCCACAACCTCAACATAGGACTCGCTGCACCTATACTTGTTGCGAACCGTCATGTATGCTTCTGCGTCACAGCCTCTACAGAAGCTAAACGCCAACTGAAAGTGTGGACGAGATTTCCGGTGCACGCGCCATGGAAGGCATAGAAGCCAAAGGGAACTGAGCGTGCGCAGGGGACGTCTTAGGGTTTAATTTTTAAGCGCGGAGCACTTTAGGGTCCCGACTTGTCGTCTCAACTCGTCCGAGGTCATGGTATCTAGCCACAGCAGTAACGCGGCGTTACGCAGCCAAACACAGGCTTCGAAAAGATCACCGCTTCCCCTAGTCGGCATCGAACCAGCGTCCCTGGCATTCGAAGCCGATGTCAATTCCGTTTCACTACACAGACCACACAGAGTCATATGCAACGTGTTCGGGGGGATTTTTATGCTGCGCCGCTGCAACGGAGGCTACCATTGCTGCTAGGCTGCAAATAAGTACACAGTAGTATAAAATAAAAAAAAAGTCATGAATTAACGCATCGATTACCCCAGCTAATGAAAACGCAATCAAGTTTCTCTTTATAGGCTTTTTCAGCGGCCGCGGCCCCCACTGTTGACTACTTTCGGTATCAACGCCAGGCTGATACAGAAACTAGTCAAGAGAGGGCGCAACGCCCCCTTTGCCAAATCACTGCTCCGCCCTTGCAGCTTTCAGGTTGAGTGGAACTGCTTTAATTTTTCACATAGATGTGCTATGGGACGCGTCGTAGCTATTTGGAATGGCGTTTTTCAACGCCAATAAAAGCGCTAATAGCGGCAATTACGATAGCCCGCAATTGGTGGCGCTATTGACGACGGTTGCCGTTGACCCCGTTGTTCTGCAGTGCGATCACGGGCGGGCTAGTGGGGAAATACTGACAGGCTTGCTTGGCACCAATATCGAGCTTCGCTTTTATTTAACTTCATGCGTGAAGTTCACTCTTCGCACGGATGTAATACGCATCCCGAAGCCGGTGGTTGGCCGTCCGATGAATTATCACGTTGGCGCCGACCACCAAATGCGAGTCAGAATCTGAAGCATCTGAAGTTCGGCATACCGTGGCCGTCGCATTTGCCATCAGGGACGACTGAGACAAGAGCGGGGCACCAAATGTAATGCAGGGCCTGCCGCGCATGCACCGATAAAGGTCGTGGGTTAGCTGCTTTGTGGTCCCTTTTTGCGGACGCCCAGCAGGCTCGCATTTTGTGGACGCCAGCCGACAACCCGCTTTCGCACACTTATCCAGGCAACGCTTTCGCGTGAAAAGCTAAAAAAAGAGAAGCTGCTATCTAAAGGGGCGGGAGGTTGACGCCATTCGAAGGCTAGCGCATGCGTCAGGCTAGGCAGGACCCCGCAGTTCTCGCCGAGCGCATGCGTCAGGACCCAGCAGTTGCCACCAGAGAAGCCGAGTGCAGGCGACAAGCCCACCGAAACACCGAGGCACACTTCTTACCGTACCCAATCAGCATGAGTAGCGGTTTACAACAGCCGCGGTGGGCATTCACTTTCGCAGGGCGGGATGGCGTCCATTTTTAAAGCAAAGCTTTTTACCTCTACCCCACAAGGGTTCTTTCGCGACCGTTGGTGTCAACGGAAAACTCCGCGCAAACAAATAAAAGAATTTACTGGCACCGCCAGGAATCGAACCTGGAACTAATAGAGTAACAAAGCGAGAGCCCGCGTTGTCTTACACATTTAGCTACGAGCCCACGCCTAGACGGGGAAGACAGGTGGTGCACTCAGGCGGCGCGGACTACATATATGCTCTAGTGAAGAACGAACCACACTTGGGGGCCGCACTCTGGGCCGTTCAGTAATTTGAATAAAAGTATTTCCTCCTCCTACACCTCCTTCTCCTCATTCTCTTCCTCCTCCTACTCCTCCTTCATCTCTGCCGCTAATCTCGTCGCCTCCGTCCGAGGCCGAAGAGACAGAGAAGTGAGGTCGTCTAACAGCAGGTTTCATTCAGCTTCTTTTAATTTTATAAAAAATGTTTCCACTCCTGTGCTACACAAATACAGCTCAACCAACCACCGTTCATGCATCATCATTGATTTAACCTGACCAAGAATATTTCTTTGAAGTAATAAAGGGTGTGGTTAAGTGCATTTCACTTCTCTCTGGCTTCACTATTTGTAGAGCGGCGTGAGTGAATTGAAGTGACGTCGCATGGGTAATCGTTTTGGGTGCCGTTTACAGCTTTACTTTCCAACCGCATTCACAGGGTGGATCGGTGCGAATTTTTTGTTACGAACCAGGATGACCAGGCCCTCAAGGGAAGATTATTCCGCTCTTCCTCCGGTTTCTGAGGATGCTGTTTAGCGTGCTGCCCTCCTTCTGCTTAAATGGGCTGAAACAACTCATGTAATTAGGAGCGCGACATAAAGAGTCGAAATATGTTAGTCTCCGTAATCTCGAAGTGATACGAAAGATGTGTGAGCATGAGGATTAGAGGACGCATTTTGTGGAGCGGATGCACTGGGCATGCCATCGGAATGAATGTGACATTATTACCCTCATTCTAGAGAGAGAGAGAGAACAACTTTATTTAGCCACGCAAAATTGCGGCGACTACGTGCCGGATGGGGTGGTTCCCTCTTCACGGGACCCATATGCTTCTGCGGCTGCCTGGCCCCTGGAGATCAGGACGAGCTGGTCTTCCAAGGCGGGGCTGGTTAGCAAGGTCTCCCATCGCTCGTTAAAGGGTGTGGGAAGGGCGATTGAGGGTTGGGTAAGGGGTGGGGGGATTGCCTCGGTGAAATCGCACTCTCCGATGATGTGCCGGAGCGTGCCCAATTGCCCGCAGAATCTACACTCTTTCTTGCATATCTCGGGGTACATAGACCCCTTTTCAGTATAGTGAGGAGGAAGTGGATGGGAACGCCTCATCACGATTTCAATATACTATAAAAACGGAGATGGGTCGCCATATTTTAAAGCGAAGCTTTCTCTGTCCCACTAAATCGTAGGTTAGCAGCGAAAATGCACTGCAGGAAAGCCAACTTTCTCAGACGACTGTGATAATCCCGGACGCCCTTCAAGAAAAAAAAAACACTTCCCGGGATCGGAATCGAACCTGAGCCCCTCGCGTTTTAAAGTCGACGTCTATCCGACTGCGCCATTTCGACTTTTTTTGTTTGTTTTTTATTACCGGTTTCAGACATCACAAAAACGTGCTACAGATAAAAAATGCTAGCTTTGCCTAAGCCAGCGTATTATGTCTAAAAACGGGGCATGGACAACACTTTCTCTACTTCTTGCAGCCACTCTGGCGTACAAGGTTGACCCTTCCACATTTCTACAATGCGATGAACGCTTTCACAGAAATACTGCCTCGCAGGCCGTCCATCAACGTCCGAGTAACGAGCTGCCAATCGAGACCTCCATATTCCGTGGAGGACCAGCAACATAAATAGGTCGTAAGGCACTCCATTATCGTTCTCAACTGCCAGAAACCGTATACCATGAGGATTCAAGGGGAGTTCCTTTTTCAAAGTTCTCTGAAGAACATCCCACAAAAACACCGCATCCCAACAGTCCAAAAATACATGTTCAACAGTTTCCGGCTTCTTGCATAGCCAGGAGTCTACTCCCCAGGGCACGAACAAACCCTTCTCAAGCATCCACGTTTTAACCGGGAGAACACCAACATGAAGCTTAAAGAAAAACGTTTTACACCCGGCGGAGCAACCATTGCTTTTACACGTTTCAAAACATTTCGTTCTGGTCCACTTCGAAACATGGATCTGTATAGTGGCACAGGAAAGCAGATTTCAACGAGATCTTTGTACAACTTCTTCTTCGACACTGAAGTCAAATACTCCATGGAAAAACGCGAACATACAAATTGTGTTGCCTGTACGACTTCCTTTAAATATCCGTGAAGTCCTCCGGTATAACACAAAGATGACGTAATAACAAACTGAGGCAGAAATCTACCTAACCTAACCTGAATTACAGTGCGAAGTAGGGGGTCCTTCACCTCACGCAAAAAATAAAATCTATTGACTACTTGTCACAGAAAAAGATGTGATAGTGACAAACCACCATCACGCACACGTCTGAAAAGATTAGTTCTACTCGTCCGTTCCCAGGTCGAGCCCCAGATAAAAAAATCACGCCATATCCACGGAATGAATGATGATAAGTGGGGCGAAGCTCGAGAGGGGGAGATCATCGGTAACCGTAACTCTCCCGTGAAAGTTCGCCCATTACATCATTAAGAAAGACGTAAGACTGTGTGCGTACATTGTACAAATCAACTTTTATTTTCGGAGTCAATGCTCCCAGGCCGAGACCTGGTGAAAGACCCCGCGCCACAATTTGTCACGTAGGATGGGACACAACGGTAAAGAAAGAACTTTTATTTAGGGCGAACTTGTGCCCGAACAAGACGAGAGGAAACAAGCAAAGGTCCTTGCGTCTCGTTCGATCTCCGAGAACGACTGCCTGCGTTCGTGGCGTGATCTCTTGCGTGATCTCCCCCTCGCAGTGCACGTGCGCTCGCGCCTCCGTTGGTGAACACAGACCGGTGCCGGGTTTGCGCTGCCGGTTGCAGCCGGTTCTTGCGCGTGCAACGCGGCCCACTTTGCGACATCTCCGAAAGCATGCGGCGGTCACGTACGACGAGACACAAGGGATGGACAGACCCATGACTTAAGGAGCTTCGCCCCTAAAACAGCACATACACGATGTAACCTTTGTACATTTGCACACGAACAATGAATAACTTGCAAAACGCACCACAGTTTAGCGAACAGAAACACATTACACACCGTCGCCCGCGCAAACACAGACAACGTTTTACCCTTTCCCTCCCAATTTTCCGCTTTCTCTCGCAACGCCGCTGTCTGGCTTCACCAGTACGGCTCGCTGTCGCGGTAATTTTCCAGCGGGACACCTAGATACTTGGCAGGCGTAACTTGCCAGCTGACACCTTCAAACACACTGGGTGTCCAGTCCCTGCACCCGTGCCAGAACCCCAGACACTTTTTCCAATTTACGGAACTTCCAGTATATTCACAAAAGGAATTAAGTATTTTAATGGCGCTACTGATACTTTCTCTATCACGGCACAAAAAAGCAATGTCGTCCGCATAGGCAAGTACACGGACCTCACATGTCTGCAACCGAAAGCCATGAATACTGTTGTTATTTACGCTTGCGCAGAGGGCCTCAATGTATAAACAAAAAAGTAAAGGCGAAAGCGGGCACCCTTGGCGAACCGAACGTGTGACCTTGATTGGACGACACACCGACTTGTTAATAACCAAACTTGTCGAACACCCTTTATAAGCCATTTGTACACCCCCCGCCATTATTCTTCCCAAGTTTACCTGTTCCAAGATGCTAAAAACCATTTCATGAGAGACTTTATCAAAGGCCTTTTCGAGGTCTATTTGGAGCATGGCTACAATTAAGTCCATACTGTCACAACATTCTAAGATGCTTCTCGCTGCGTGTATATTACTTGTTATAGATCTTCCTTTTATACCACATGTTTGGTGCTCCCCCACTATATCTGTTATCACCATCTTAACCTCCCTGGTAGAATTTTCATTAATATTTTATAATTTACGTTAGTTAACGTGATTGGCCTATACGCTGTGACCTTCTTTAGTTCATCCCTGTCATCTGTTTTAGGTATGAGCACAGTGTGCGAACTTGAGAAAGATGGTGGCAATCTATCCCGCTCATATGCTTCCTTATAGAGTTCACACAATATTATATTGAGGTCATCACGAAACGCTTTGTAAAACGCCGCGCACAACCCGTCTGGTCCCAGAGACTTGCCCGGATTTAAATTGTCAATTGCTTTCTTAACTTCATCAGGTGTAATTGAAACTTCTAGACTATCTTTAACCTCGTCGTCAATGACCGGCAAGAAACGCATAAACTCTTCCCTGAACCGGTCTAAGTTTACCGTTTGACATGCAAACAAACTATCGTAATACTCACGAAAGACGTTCTATATTATTCTCTGGTCACTTGATACATGCCGGTTGTACTCTATTTCGCTGATTGTGTTTCTGGTGGCGTAACGTTTTTCAAAGCAAAGAGCTCGCTTGGTTGGTGCTTCACCTAACAAAAACTTTTCCGCTCTGGCTCGGACTAATGCCCCATGGTACATTTCTTCTTCGATAGACTCCAACTGTTGTTTCACGGTTTTAATATCATCCTTACACAGTCCTGGTGACTGGCTCTCTAGTGCTAAAAGTGTTTCTAGGTTGCGTCTGAGGAGGGCTTCTTTTTTCGTTTTATCATGATGTAAGGCACGTGACCTTTGCAAGGCTTTCATCTTAATTTCTTCTTCGAAACTCTCCCACTTAGCGGCACAGCTAGAATTTTTCTGTTCTATTAATGTTCTAATCTTTTCAGTGACCTCTACTACAAACTTTTCATCCTTCAATAATTGACGATTCATTTTCCACAGGCTCCAGTTAAACTTTTTCCCATTTTCTTTTCGCTTACCAATCAAGTAAGAGACCAGGCAGTGGTCACTAAAAGACACAGGCGTAACATTATACTCTGCGCACTCTGGTACACGGTCAAGGGATACATAGACTCTATCTGAACGCGCATGACTCACACCTTGAAAATGAGTAAAATGTACCGCTCCTGTGCCATCTAAGGCATCCCCCACATCCTCTAATCCGAAATCTGCTGCAATTTCGCTCAGTGCAATTGTGCTACCATCAAGAAATGGTGTACAACTGGATTTATCTCGAGCAGAGCACACACAGTTAAAATCCCCTAGAAATACAATAGCCCGCTCTGTACCAAACCACGGCCTTAAGTCTTCAAAGAAGACTTTCCTTTCATCCGCTTTAGTCGGCGCATACACACATATAATTCGCCACTCTCGCGACGATAACAAAAAATCGCATACAACAAACCGGCCAGAGAGAGAGAGAGAACAATCGTTAATGAGTCTGGCGATGTCAGCCGAGCTAAACCACCTGGCTTGCTACGCCAGATGAATGCTGTGACAATGATGATTATAATGATGAAGAGGAACACATGATTTGAACTATTTACAAAGTCTGATCAAGGCTTGTGGCTTTTAGATAGGCCAGTAAAGCTTTTGTGGCACGAAAGGCGCGTTTAGAAGAATTATAGGGACCTAATACGTCTCTCAGCTCTAGCCCTACGGAGAGCGGCCGGCCCAGAGACACTGCAAGGCACACTCTTTGCGTACTTAATCGCGCACAGTCACAAATGAGGTGTTGCAGATCTTTACGGACATTACACTGTGGGCACAGAGGCGAGGTGGACTGATTGATTTTGTAGCAGTAGTATCGCGTGTAGGCGACGTTCAACCGCATGCGGTGGAGTACTGCTTTATCATGCTTCGATATTCCAGGTGGCATGCTAAAGTTACAGTGCGGGTCGATAGACTGGAGGGGCGCGTAATGATGGGATGCGTCTGTCCAAATCGAAGGCTGCATGCTATATGCCACGCTGGATGCAAGTGCTGAAGCATCTTTCCGAGAAAATGGTACCGGTACTTGTGGTCCACGTTTGTTATGCGCTATGTATGCAGCAGCGTCCGCCTTCACATTTGCAGTTATTCCGCAATGGGCAGGAACCCACTGAAGTGTTATTTGATGACGCGCCTGCAGAGATTGAAGATGCAAAGCATGTACATCAAGCACAGGCTGATCTTTGGGGAAAGACGCCAAACATTGCAGTGCAGCCCGAGAGTCCGTGAAGATGGCCCACACGCGTGCAGGTTTCTCGATGATATAAGCCAATGCCAGCCGCAGAGCTGCGAGTTCGGTAGCCGTAGATGAGGTTTTATGGCTTAGAATGGCACTGAGGGTGGTGCGAGATGAAGGTATCCACACCGCGACAGTGGATGATGTGGATGACACCGATCCATCAGTGTACAGATGTGTGTGTACTCCGTATGTGTAGTGGATATATTCAAGGGCAAAAAACCGCAGAGCGGCAGGCGGAATATGCTCCTTGCTTGAAATTCCGGGCACTGTGGTCACTATTTTTATCGTTGGGAACATCCAGGGCGGATGCAGCGGAAGAGCTGGCGGCTGGTAATGATGAGGCAGGAAGTCACGCCCTTCGGGGACCGAACTTGGCGCTAAAGGGTGATCACATTGCCTTGCCACAATTCGCAGTCGCACGCGAACTCCTGCTCGCCGAGAGCCAAGGGTGACAGGCGTCGGCACTCCGTCAGTGTTCCCACAGTCGACGTAGTTCTCGGGACACCAATGCAGGTCCTCAATATCTGTGCTTGCATGGACTCTAGGGCCTTTATCGTTCCTTTAGAGAGAGGGGCCAATACAGGGATGCTGTAACGTATCAAACCGACGCAGAGCGTTTCGTATAGCCGAAGGAGAGAGTTAACAGAGCAACCGCCGGAGTTACTAGAAAGCATACGGAATATGCGGGCGATTGATTAGAGCTTCTCCTTGAGATGGCGGACATGAGGTGACCAGGTGAGCGACCTGTCGAATGTCACCCCCAGAAACCTATGGCTGGAAACGTATGGGATCTCATTGCCCCCAACAGTGAGCCCGTATTGCGTGAGGTCCCGCTTCGTAAAAGCCAGCGCTGCACATTTGCTTGCCGAGATTTCCAATCCACGTGCTGCCAAGAGCGCTGCAATGGAGTCGATTGCTCGCTGCAGTCTCGATCGTAGCACACGCCTGTTACAGCCAGAGCTCCATATGCAGATATCGTCCGCGTACAGGGAGATTTCGACCGACTGCGGCAAGCATTTCTCCAGGCCTATCGTGGAGATGTTGAACAGCGTGGGGCTTATCACCCCTCCCTGAGGAACACCTTGGGTCATTCTGTATGGTGCTGAGTCGCCGCTGTCTGTGGACATGTAGACGTACCTATCGGAAAGGTAGTCTGACAACCATGCATACATCCGGCCTCCGATACCTGAAGATTTCATAGCCGAGCGAATAGCTTCATGCGCTACGCAGTCATAGGCTGATTTGATGTCCAGGAACACGGCAATGGTGATGTTTCGCCTGTATTTGGCTTGTTTGATTCTGGTTGCAAGCGCGATGGCATTATCAATGCTGCTGCGGCCTTTGCGGAAACCAGACATGGGTATACACTTCTGACTGTCAGATCCTAGTCCAAGCGATAGAGCACCATCTTCTCCATCAGCTTGCCTACACAGCTCAGGAGGGCTATGGGACGGTAGGAGTCGGCCAGGCACACTGTACGTTACATTTTGAATAACAACGCCGCAACTCTGACGAAATAAAAGTGCGCATCCTGCCGATAAGCCCACCGCGTGGCTTACACAGACGTGATATCGTGAACTGAACACATTCACCATTCTTTCTGTGCTCTGCTCGCTCTCCACTTTCGTTTCTTGTAAGGCTACCACGTCTAAATCTTTCTCGTTGGTAAGCCTGTACAACTGGTTCTGACGCTTACGCTCAGACAATCCGCGTACAAGGTGGCACAACGCAAATTATGGGGTGAACTGAACACTAATGAAAGATGAAAGGACACCTTAAAGGAGCCATGAAGAGAAAATACAACTTCGTTTAATTTAAAAGAACTAGGATTCAGTATCTCACTCAGCTCCATTACAGCCACAAAAGATGTTTTTTTAACGAAAAAAAAGCAAGAAGTATTTAAAAACTTTCAAATTTTGCGCCACAGTGACGTGTTATGAGCGAGATTGACGTCACATGGGCCAACAATAAAACATAATTTTCAGTGCGTTAATTGCACGTTAGCATTAAAGTGATGCGGTCAAATGCAACTAGAGGCCCCATTACAGACGTCCAGTCATGTGTCGTCGCGACAGGTCAGTTAGGCGGCCGACAATCGCACAAACAAGGTTTCGTGACGTCATAGAAAAGTTGCGGGAAATTGGCTAGGGGGTCGCGACTGCTCCACACGTTTTCTTTAATATCTCCGTTATTTCTTTGAAGATTGCGATGATATTGGTATCATTGTTATCGGGACTAAGCAGTCTTTCTAATAAACCCAACTTGTATTTTGTCTTCATGGCTCCTTTAAGCTATGTAACCACTAATCCCCGAACTCAACACACCCCCCCACCTCGATACTGTAGTGCACACCAACCCAGTAGAATGGCATGCAGAGAAACGTTTCGGAGTACCAGTCCAGTCCTACGTGGGCTTTCCGGGGGGCGTAGGCCGGTCGGGGGGTATCTTGGTTTGGACTTGTAGCCCACACGTCGCCCCAAAACCGTCTTCGCTGGCGGCTCACCGCTGCTGGACTCATCGGTGCCCTGGCCGATGACGTTGTTCTCAGGCTGACGCTTTCCGGCGGCAACGCAAGCCCCGTCACCACCGAGTTCCATCAGTTCGTCGTCCACTGCGGGAGCCGGCGGTGTCTCCTTGCGCACCACGTTGGTGCCACTATCCTTGCTCGACGAGGCGTTGGGGGGAAGCGTCTTCAGCTCACCAGGCTGCTCCTTTTCAGGAGCGCTCCGACCAGCCTCGGCCTCAACCCTTCCCGTCGGGTCCTGCTCCGTTGCCGCCTCACCAGTGGTTTCGGCTGCAGTCTCCTCCGCGTCCGCCTCGTCCATGAGGTTTTCGCGAAGGTCTTCCTCCTTCGTCGGCTCGGTAACGCTGGCATACGTCTTGACGAACGCACTTGCCTCATGTCCGTAGCGGCGGCAGGAGGAACAGCGCGGCACTTTGCAGTCGCGCCGGATATGGCCCTTGGTGTTGCAGCGCAAACACTGGGGGGCCCTGCCGGCGACAACGACGAGAGCCTTATCCCCCCCAACTCGGAGTTCATGCGGCAGGTCGTCCGTGGTCACTCCCGGCTTCAACTTAAGAGCCACCGACCGCAGAGTTGAGCCCTTATCCCGTATGCCGTCGACACTCCTTGCGCACTTCGACGACACGCCCGTAGGGAGCGAGCGCAGCGCAAACATCTTCGTCCGGCACATTGTAAAGAAGCCAGTGAAGCTTCAGCCGAACTTCCTGGTTTGAAGGGTCTATCACAATGCACGGGCGGTCCTTCAGTTTTACGTCACTCTGGGCTAACATTTTTTTGACGCCTTCTGCTGACTAGAAAGTCACGGCCTAAACGTGACTCATTCGATACGCCCCCAATGCCACCACGTCGGCGGGCAAACCGAGGCGCGTCAAAGTGTCTCGAAAATCCTCGACACGATACGGGCGTGCACGCATGTCGGCATGCAGAAACACAGTATTCAAAACAGACTGACCGGTGGGCAACTGGGGCAAAAGCACTTGATAATCCTGGGAGTCGTTGGCAGAAATCCTGTTACCGCGGCCAGACTGGGCCGTTATCGCCGCTCCGTCGGAGCTCATGATTCCGCGTCCGTACGCTACGGTGGCCGGAAGTGGAATCACTGCGCCATTTCGACACGCCATTTCGACACGATCGGGACAGTTGGGATTTGGGGAGGGCTGCATGGACGTGTAAAATCAGATTGAAAAATCGTGCACCTCTCCGTCCAACGACGGCGATGGATGAACGCGAAGCTTTTTTCCCGTAAAATCAAATGGCGAAAGATCAAAGTCCAAGCCGCTGCGATCACAAGTGGAAACTGCGTGCGAATCAAAGCTCAACGAGGGAAAGCCCAAATCGTCTGCGAGTCCAAGTCCAAACAGACGACAACTGAGAAATCATTCACAAAAAACTTCGCGTTCAACCATCGTCGTGGTTATACGGAGGGGTGCATGTTTTTTTTTTTAATCAATAAACATATTACTCGCTATCAATATCGCATCGATATCGACATCGTGGTAAAGTCATGAGGGGCGTATTATTGTGAGGATGGTTTTTGACCTCGGTATACTGAGAGGCTCTATAGGAGTCGCCAGGTAGGATACTTTATTCGTGCGGTCCCGCACTAGGAAGACCCAGTCAAAAAGCCATGTCGCTGACACTGTCGCCGCCGAGATGAAGATGATGCGATGATGATAGGGTGCACACCCAGAAGAGGGCGATTGTTCACTTTCTGAAACATAGCCTGTTCCGCTGGCCACACTTATCCTCCCCCTTCGAAAAAGCGGTCAGCTGGCCGCCGACTAGGGCGTGTTGGATTGCTGAACGTATGGCGTCAGCCAAGAAACGGTGTTGTTCGGAGCTACGCGATAATTAACCGGGGACATTTGCTGAAGCATGGTATAAGGACTGACGCCCCAGGTTGGCGTACGGATGTCCATGGGAAAACTTCGTTCCCTGGCCGGAAAGAGGCATTGCGGTGAGTTGCAACGTAGCGAGATTTGCGAAGATGTTGACTGGCTTCAGTGTTCGCCCGGGACATTTGGCGGCAGTAAGGATCGCATAAACACATTCACAGTGCAGTCAACAGATGCAAAAAAGAAAAATGAATCGAGAGCAGAAGCTGGTGGACGATCATAGACAACATAATACGCCAAAAAAGCAGTTGGGCGCTAAACTACAGAATTATATGCATATGTCACTAAAACAAGAGTACTGTTCCTATTGGTGTGATCAGGTCGAATTTAGGCAGAAAGCATTTCTGAAAGTGTCGGATGAAAGCGCCCAGTCAACCCATTCGTTTGGGGATGATAACTTGAGGTCGTTTTATGATTCATTCTGGGGTTTAATGCGCCAACGCTACACAGGCGATGAGGCGCGCCGCAGTGGAGGGCTCCGGATTAATTTTGCCCACCTGGAGATCTTTAATGTGCGCCGAAATCTCGAACACACGGGCGTTTTCGCTTTTCGCCCCCATCAGAAAAGGGGCCGCTGCGCTCGGGAATCCAACCCTCGTCCTCGCGCTCAGCAGCAGAAGGGTTCGTTTTACAACGGTTTCGGCGCCACGAAGAACTTCCGCAAGGACTCCTGGCAGAAACCTCTTCCCACGGTCACTTAGGACCTAACGTTCGTGAAGAACGACGAGAAGGGCGCGACTACCTGGCGCAACACCGGGAACGATCTCGGTAGCGACCACGCCATCGTGGAGGTCATAACACCGGGGAACGACACAAAAGTAAGGAATATAGATGGACGGACTAGGTGGCGTTCAGCGACCGACTGCCGTCGGACGACGAGGGCGAGATCGAGGACATCGAGGAGTGGAATGCGAAAATCGAGGCGAGGCTGAAGGCGGCATCGAAAATGATAGAGATGGAAGTGGAGATCCCAGGGGTCGACAACCGACTGGCTCCCCTCATCGAGGCCAAGCAGTCCATACTTAGTAAGTGGAAGACGCAGCGGCTCAACCGGAGGTTACGTAAAAAAGTGGCGGAGCTAAACCGAGCCATCGAAGACCACTGCCGAGTGCTCTGCGCGCAGCAGTGGAACGAGATCTGCAACGCGGCTGACGGGCAGATGCACTGCGGCAAGACTTGGAACCTGTTGCGTCACCTGCTTGACGAGAAGAAAACTAAGACCCACCAGCGCGACCACCTGGCCAAGCTCATGCACCGGGTGGTTCGGGATCACGGGGAAGCAGAGGTCGTCAAAAGAATCGACAACCATTACCTGCCGGTAACGCCCACGGAGCGGCATCCCGCTTACGGGGGCGAAGCAAACGAGAAACTCGACCGGGACATACACGTCCAGGAGGTGAGGACGACTCTGCATGAGCTGAACGGCAAGTCCGCGGCCGGACCGGATCGCATCACGAACAAGGTGCTCAGGAACCTGAACGATGAGGCAGTAGAGAAGCTGACCAAGTACTTCAACAAGTGCTGGAAGTCGGGGACGCTGCCGAAGCAGTGGAAGACGGCCAGGACCATCCTCATCCCCAAGCCGGGCAAACCGCCGAGCACGGACAGCCTCCGGCCCATCTCGCTCACGTCGTGCGTGGGCAAGGTGCTGGAGCGCGTCCTGATGAACCGGTGGCAGGACTACCTCGAGCGGTCTGGGCTGTACCCCGCGTCGGTCATCGGGTTCACGCAGCACCTGAGCACGCAGGACGCGATGATATTACTCAAGAACGAGATCGTCGACGACAAAGTCAAGACGCAAGATAAAAAAGCCATCCTGGGACTGGACCTGCAGAGCGCCTTCGATAAGGTGAAGCACTCCGCGATCCTGGCCCAGGTGTCGAGACTCGGCATGGGCGAACGGTCGTACAATTACATACGAGAATTCCTGACAGGTCGGACCTCGGAGCATCGCCCCGGCGATCTGCAACTGCAAGAGAAGAGGCTTGGCAGCGTAGAGACTCCGCAGGGGTCCGTCATCTCGCCGCTGCTATTCAACCTGGTAACGATCGGGGTGGCCGAACGGCTAGAGAAGATCGAGGGCGTCAGGCACACCATCTACGCCGACGATATTACGCTGTGGGTCCTAGGAGGCAGCGACGCTCACATTGAGGGCAAACTGCAGGAAGCAGCCAATGCGATCGAGGACTAGCTCGACGGTTCCGGTCTGATATGCTCACCGAGCAAGTCAGAGCTGCTGGTGCTACCACCGAAAAGGGCGAACCGAAGCAAGTACAAGCCAAGAGAGTACGAGAAGATCAAGGTCGTGACGAGGAGCGGCCAAGTGATCCCCGAGGCGGCAAGATCCGGGTACTGGGCATGGTGGTCGAGAAGCAGTGGAGAAACGGTGATACCGTCGCCTGACTGAACACCAAGGTGGCCAACGCGATGCGACTCATCAACAGAGTCGCCAACCGCAAGGCAGGGATGAATAAGGAGAGTCTGCTCTGGCTCGCCCAATTATTTGTGATGAGTCACATCGCGTACGTCGCAGTATACCACAACTGGCTGCACAGCAAGCGCAACAAGATTAACGCCATCATACGACGTGGCTATAAGGCGACGCTCGGGCTGTTCGAGGGCACGAGTACGGCCAATTTCCTGAGCCTGGGCGTGCACAACACGCTCGATGAGATCGCAGAAGCACAGCGGACCTCCCAGCTGGAGCGACTATCTAAGACCGAGGCAGGCAGGAAAATCCTGCGAGACCTGGGGTACGACGAGGCGGCCATGGGGAACGCCAGCAGCAGAGTCCCCATCCCCGATGAGACCCGGTGCCGGATCAGGGTGGATCCACTACCAAGGAACGCCAATCCGCAGTACAACAGGGGCAGACGAGCGGCGAGGGCCAAGATCCTAATCGATCTACACGCAAGTGACGGCCACGCGAGGTACGTGGACGCGGCCGAGTATCAAGGAGAACGAGAAGCGTTCGCGGTGGTCATCCACTGGTGCTACGACGGCGGCGGCGAGCGTTCCAGTAAAGGAGGCGTCCGAAGCGGAGGAGGTGGCCATCGCCCTGGCCATTGCCGATGCCGGGTGCCAGACCGTACTAAGTGACACGAGAAATGCGGTGCGAAATTTCTCCAGGGGCCGAGTATGCAAGGAAGACGAGCGCGTGCTGCGGACGACGAGGTTACAACAGGAAAACTTGAGCATACGTCTCAAGTGGTTTCCGGCGCACGCAGGCGAAGACGCGTCGGCAACGAACGACAACCACAACGAGACGGCCCACGCGACGGCGCGAGCGCTAACTAACCGCGCCGCCGCAACCGACCATCCGGAGTGGTGTGGAGTCAAGGACCGCATGACAGACTATAACGAGGTCACAAAATTCCACCGCCTGGCTCGAAGGACTCTCCCGCCCCCTCACCCGGGGCTGAGCCGTGCAGAGGCAGTGTTGTTACGACAGCTGCAGACAGGGTCGCTACCCGCCCCAGTCCTGATGAAGCACATATATCCAGAAGCCTACCCGACCGACACGTGCCAGGTATGCCAGCGGGGGACGGCGGACTTCGTGCACGTGTTGTGGGACTGCGTCAAGTTTCCAGAGCGAGCGTCAACAAGAAGAGGAAGGCTGCCATCGAGGCTAGAAGCAGCGATGGCGAGCTACGACCAAGAACAATTATGGGCCGTCCAGCAGGTCCTGGAGGCTCTCGAAAGGCAGAAGCCGAGCGAAAACGACGGGGAGGCCAAGAAGGCGTCCTCACGGGCGACGAACCGCGGGAGTAGCAGAAGCCGACGCCGAGTAGAGGACCCCACCAGGATGACGTAGAGGCCCGCGTCGCGGCGCTCTAGGTCGTCGATCTGCATGCTATCAATAAAGTTGCCTCCATCCATCCATCCATTAGAACAGCGCGTGGTAAACCATGGCGCAAAAATATGAAGTGTAAGAAAAACTCGGCGGCCTCTACAGCGCAGCCGCTTCGGAGAGGGGTGGTTTCACCATAGCGAGTAAGGTTGTCAACCGCAGTTGCTATCCACCGATGGCAGGCTGGGGTAACAATCAACGGGCCGTATCAGTCGATTCCGACAACTTCGAATAGGGCTGACGGGCAAGGTAGTGGTTGCAGCATTCAAGCAAGCGATGTGGTTTGACGTTTACGGTGATAGAAGGGCGCGCGGGAAGCGACATATTTGGTAACACTGCTGGAGAGCCCTGGCCAAAAGAAACGACGTTTCATCCGGTGGTATGTCTTGTGAAAGCGCAAATGTCCAGCCGTAGCGTTGCCGTAAAAAACTCTCAGTATCTGCGGTTGAAGAGCACGCGGAACGACGAGAACCCACTTGTCAACGGTAGGGTCGTAATTGTAACGGTGTAGGGCACCACTAAAGAGACGGAACTTGTGCAGTTGGCTACGCAAGCGGCTGTTCGGCAGCTCTACCAAACCATTGAGTCGATCAATTAGTTTTCGAAAGTAACGGTCTGCCCGTTGGAGTGCAACTAAGTCTTCGAGGCAGTCGAGCTTCACGCCGTCGAAAGGTGCCATTGGCAGGGTGATTTCTGCCGCAGGCGATAGTGAATCACTTTTGACGACACAGGGCAACGGGAAAGGGCGTCTGCATCCGTATGCTTTTTCCAAGATTTGTATGTCTCAGTAAAATTGTACTCCTGCAGTCACAAGGCCCAGCGGCCAAGCCGTCCATTCAGGTTCTTGAACGACGACAGCCAACATTGATATGATGGTCAGCGGTAACAGAAGTGGCGTCCGTACAGGTATGGACGAAATTTTTGTACTGCCCGAACAATTACGAAACACTCTTGTTCGGTGATTGCATAATTTCTTTCGGCAGGTGTCAGTGCACGACTTGTGTAGGCCACAACGTTTTCAACAAAAGATGCGGTGCACTGTAACACCTTGGCACTGAGGCCCCGCCGCACGGCACCGAGGTCACGGCACTGGAAACATGCAACCAGACAACCAGACAGTGATGTTGATAACACTGTCGCCACCGAGATGAAGATAATGCGATGGTGATAGGGTGATAGGATTCACAGACACAAGAGGGCCATTGTCCACATGCTGAAACATAGCCTGTTCCGCTGCTCACGATACATCACATTCTGCGATAAAAAACACCAGGGGCGGAATTCTGAGTTTGTCGGTTTCAAAGATGTCCATTTTGCGTCTGTTTCAGTCGTGACGTAGTAGCTGCACTCCGAGGCGTCTGTCCAGTGACATGCACAGAAACCGGCACCCCGCCTTGTGTGTGCTGCGTCGCACCTGATCCTCTGTTTCAGCCAATCAGGGCTCGCTCGAAGCGGACACACCGAAGCGGACTTGAAACGGCTAAAATGGAGAATTCCGCACCAGATGTCAGTGCGATGTCTCGAAATCAAAGAAGGCATACAGCAGCGTAGCAAGCTTGTGCAGAGGAAATATATCTTTTGATCAAGCGGGAGGTAAATTTCCCCTAGCATGAAGTTAGGTCTGTTAAAACGGTATGTTTCTTCGGGGAACTGCCCGTAATAAAACCAAACAGAGGGTGCCCTCTTCTGTTAATTGCTGGCAAGTTTACAGTTTCTCAGGAACTGTATACAATGCTTCGCTCTGCAAAGAAGGCGTCACTGGCAGGTTACAGATTGGCGTGATTGCGCATGACGCCAGTTTTGCGATTCGCTGATAATGCAAGGGTGCACCCAGCGTAGCTTTTACACACCGTATGCGACGGAAACCGTGCTGGATTAAAGGGCTCGACGACAGCGCCTTCGTAGTGCTCTGAGAAAGTCACCATAATGACGAGACGGATGGTGTCGCAAAGAGCGATGGATGTAGCCGTCAGTAGTCTTCTGAAGACGGTGAGCAGATTACTGCAAGATTTCCCCCAAGAAGGGTGAATTCCTTTTTTTCACGTTATTGGCCGGTTTAGAACCACGAAAGATTCCGAGGACCGGCTGATAAGCGCAGTAGCTGTTGAAAAATTCTCCCTCGGGGACAGATAAATTTGGAATTTCTGTTTATTGAATGTTTGAGCCCAACTTATTTAGGATAGAAAATTAGACATCATGGAACGGTAAATAAATAAGAATTGCTGCGCAGAGGACTCGGTTTGAAACTGCCAGGATTATCGGGGCATCGTATTTGTTTCCGTCATGAAAAAATGAAGCTCTTACATCTGAAGGGTCCTGTTGTTCAGCAATGCGGCAGAATTCTGTCCCACCGGGGCTAGCAAAAACTGCTACTGTGCCCAGATAAAAAAAGACAATAAATGTTTGCTACCGACACGCTGCACCTCTGTGCCCACCCTCCTCCATCCTCATATTCCCGCACCCGCTCAGGCGAGCCTTACAACATACATGCACACGCACTCCAACCTACACGTCCGTCTCGAATGGAACCCTGGACACCAAAGCATAGAGGGTAATGAACGAGCTCACACTCTTGCCAGCGATATTGATACCCCAGGCCCTAGGCTGTAGTATACAATCGAAGTGAGGGTAGATCGATGCACCGGAAACAGCGCCGCGAACACCACAGCGGCCTCGAGCATCAAGAACGCTCTCCTTCAATCTTCCGGACACCCAGAGACGCCACATACATGAGGCAGGCGCGGACATTGTCGCTCCGTATCCAAAAGTATCCAGGCCGTTGGCAATGTCGATTGCGGTGGTTATCCCTGTAATGGGCGTACGTGCGTGCGAGCCACCTGCTCTTCCTGGTTCATTTAGGCTAACCCTTTCCCCGGTATTTCTTTTTCGTGGTAAATCGAGAGCGGTCTCTCCAAAAGTCCATGGGTTGCCGTATGGCCTCGGTGAGATGCCCACATCGAAACACCCAGTGCCCCCGCACAGTCCGCCACCTTGGGTGATTCAAGGATTGCCTTCCCAGTTTCAAGACGCACAGTGACGTGGCGGCTTCAACAAGAAATATCATAAATAAATTTATGTCTCTCTGTCCTCCTCGTCAGCCCAGTCTCTTATTATTAAGCTTTGGTTAAGCTTTTTCCGATAAAACGCCGTATAACTGCGTCTTGTACCGCCATCACGCAGGGACGACGAAATGTGCATTTCAAACTTCATCTCCAGCGGGAGCACAACCCCAATGACGTTGAAAACGCAACAATGAGGATTTTATGATTATAATGAATGAGATTGGCCCTGAAAATCGTCCACAGCGTTCGAAAAGTGGCTATTGCATGTATAAACTGCGTAAAAGGAACAAGCATTTCTGTAAAATTAGGTCGAGTGGATGACACAAACTCCCCATTACCCCGCATGTGACGATGATTATGGTTATATGTTTAATGGTGCAAAGCCAGCGAGGTTCCAGGAGCGCCAAACGAGAAACATATCACTGTGGTCAAGGGCGCAGCCAGTGGTGGTGAGAACACTCCCAGAAATTTTATAAATGGCGCGTCTCCCCTTCCTTTCGCCCTTTATTTTCCCGCTCATGCTCTTTACGCCCTTCATATACAAAGTTAAATACCACGAGAATAAGAAAACAAAATAAGATATTATTTGGGCGCCGACTATCTCTGAAAATTTCTAACCGGCAGGGTATAACACCCCCCCAAAATATTTCTGGCTACGCCACTGACAGTGGTAAGTACAACTGCTAAAATCCGGAAATTAAAAATTGAACGTTTAATAGATAGGATGACTGGTATATAGGGCTACGATAATTATCCATGATATCAAAGGAGCTGCAAAACTTTGACGTCTGTAAAAAATTGGAACACGAGAAAACATTGGGTTGTCGGCCAAGAAGTATGATGCATGCAGTGGGATGTGTTGTCTGTATGGTTCAGGAAATGTTTGCGTCGTGTGGGGTTGAGTGCCTTGCACGTAATTAGCATGTGAACTGTGGATAGGCCCTCCCCACACCTCCCCATTTGGAGATCTAGTGAACAGGTGGGAGTGTGTTACTTGAGTGTGGCCTATTCATAACCTATAGCTAAGGCAACTTCTGTGTGTCCATCGTCTGATTAATTAGTGTGCCTTTCCGAGTGTGGTTTTATATCGTGAAGTTTGTTGCCTGACCCGCCGCGGTGGTCCAGTGGCTAAGGCTTTGTGCTGCTGAGCACGAGTTCGGGAGTTCGATTCCCGACCTCGGCGGCCGCTTTTCTGGTGGAGGCGAAAAGCACAAACGCCCGTGTGTACGAGATTTCGGCGCACGTTAGACCCCCGGGTGGTAAAAATTAATCCGGCGCCCTCCGAAGAAAGCTACGAAGAAAGCTACGAAGTATTCAGAACGTTGGATTGGGAACAGGTGGGAGTAAGGGTTAATGGAGAATACCTCAGTAACCTCAGATTTGCTGACGACGTTGCCTTGCCAAGTAACTCGGGGGACGAATTGCAAAGCATGCTTTCCGCACTGGACGAACAGAGTAGAACCGTGGGCTTTAAAATTATTATGCAGAAAACTAAAGTAATGATCAATAACCTCGGGACAGCACAGCGGTTTGAGATAGGTGGAAGTGGTAAGCGAATATATCTCCTTAGGCCAAGTTGTGACCCCAGATCCCAACCATGAGGCAGAGATAATTAGAAGGATATGAATGGGGTGGGGTGCATATGGCAGACATTCTCAGATAATGAATAGCAGCCTACCATTGTCGCTGAAGAAGAAAGTGTATGGCAGCTGCATCTTACCGGTACTCACCTACGGGGCAGAAACCCGGAGGCTCACTAAGAGGATTCAACTTAAATTGAGAACGACTCAACGTGCAATGGAGCGGAAAATGGTAGGTGTAACATTAACAAGAAGGGAGCGGAGTGGGTCAGGGAACAAAGACGTGTTAAGGACATATTAGTAGAGATTAAGAAAAAGAAATGGACGTGGGCACGGCATGTAATGCGAAGGCAAGATAACCGCTGGTCATTAAGGGTAACAGAGTAGATCCCTAGAGAAGGCAAGCGTTGCAGGGGGCGGCAGAAAGTTACATGGGCAGATGAGATCAAGAAGTTTGCGGGGATAAATTGGTCACAGTTGGCACAGGACCGAGGTAATTGGAGAATAATGGGAGGGGCATTTGCCCTGCAGTTGGCGTAGATAGGCTGCTGCTGCTGATGATGATGATGATGATCATGATGACGTAGATAATTCTCTGAATTTCTGCAGAATTTTTATTTCGTGACTGCTGTTAGGTTTACCAGTCTGTGGATAAATTACAGTGCACCCGATGCCTAAATATTGTTGTGTGCCCTTTTGTAAATGGAATGCCTCACGTAATCCGGAACGATGCTACCATGAGCTGCCGTCGAAAGCAAACCCCCGGAATGCCTTGCGTGCGAACTGCCGCTCTGGAAAGCGTGCAAACTGCAGCTGATAGGAAAAGCTTCGCGGAAAGGAGCGTACCAGTTTGTTTTCAGCCTTGACCAAGGAGGGCTGAGCGCTTCCCGGCCTGAAGTTGCCGGGTCGGCCGGGTTGTGTAAGCGGGTCTGTACATTCGTCGTGAAGGCCCTCCAGTCAGCAGAGATCCACCGCTGTGGACAAATATGCAAGCTACTTTCAAGTGCTGTACTTCCGCACCTCACAAACTGTCCTATGATGTGGCGTTCCTCTTCCAGTGACCCGTACCTCTCTGAAGAGTTGTGCGAGCTCTTCATCAAGAAACCCGCCGCCATAGATCAGCGGCTAAGGAGTTGCGCTGCTGAGCACGAGGTCGCGGGTTCAATTCTCGACCATGGCGGCCGCTTTTCTGATGGAGGCGAAAAGCAAAAACGCCCGTGTGCTCGATATTTCGGCGCACGTTAAAGATACCCAGGTGGTCAAAATTAATCCGGAGCCTTCTACTACGGTGCGTCGCATTGCCTGCGTTGCGTCGGCGCGTTAAACTGTACAATCAATCAATCAATATTTACCAACAAGCTGATGAGGCCCCTGTTGGCCAATTGGGCTGGAGACCTCAAAAAGTGCTCGCTAGAAAACATACTACGACTGCCCCAGATTCCCCTTTCCCGCAAAGTCCTCCGCTTGTGAACTCTTGGGGCGATGTAAATTTGAGCAATAACTAATGTGCACCTGGAACTATCTACGTAGTGTCATTTCTGTTAATTGTCCGATTCATATTGTCCAATTGCAACCTGCAAGTAGCGAAAATAAAGTCGCAGCGACGGGAAAATTCCGGTATAAATAAGCTGTATAGTGCAATCCAATTAAACATCGGGTCAGATGTTAAGGAACATGTATCTACTCCAGGTAAATATGTGACTGCAGCCTGTTCAGCAGGGCGACTCAAGGGTAGCATGACTAAGCCCAGTAATACTACATCGAGTAAATAGAGCTTTCAATAGCTCCCCGGTACCACACGAAGTACAACCGGTTATACCCAATTGCAACAGTACAAAAACAGGCCAACCGGCAAAGAGAATTTTGTCCACACGAAGGTGGAGAGAAATTAACGGGAAAGACTTTCTTGCGACCCACCGCCAGGGGGACGAGCCCGGGGGGACCCCTCTTGTCCCCCCTAGGAAAAAGCCGGATAGGGTGGGTTGCTGGGAACGGGAACTTGGACATCGGGTTGGGTTATGGGAAAAAGGGTGGGAATGAGGGAAGCAATTTTGCTCCAATCCTTTTGTCTGACTCTCTTCCAAGACTGATTGCTCAGCGAGGGCATCAGACAGTGCCAATTGCCAAATATGCGGTCCCTGCCATGGGTTACCGCTCACCCATAGGGTCCGATAACTGGGCCCCAACTGTCGGAGACAGGAAGTACCCTATTTAGTGGCGACAGCCGGGCCCCCCCCAACCCCCAGCTCTGCGGCCGATGCGTACTAGCGTCCTCGATCAACTGTCCCGCACCAGGTACTCACGGATCACCAGTGAAGCTTTCCACTATACATGGGTACTTGTAACACCTGCTTTTCACGGTCTCCGGACACCGGAAGTTTGTATGCGAACGTTAACTGAAATCCACTTGGCAAGCCATCTGCAAGCCACGTTCGCAAGGCTCCCATGGGGGGGCTGTTCTGCGAGCCCTTTTCTTATGTCCTCCTCTGTGCCTACTCTTTAGCTCAATGGAACGAGAGTCTTGTGGCATTGCCGCTGGGTTGGGCGGCTCGGCAGAGGAGATCGGTCTGGGCCTACTAGCCGTTACTAAGCCAGGAGAGTTTCCCCAGTCGGTGTACTAACCTCACCTTTCCTCGTTTTCCCCGTGCGGAACACCAAGTAGCTCGTGGTAGCACGTCCCGTGGCAGCCAAAGAAGATCAGTCTATAGGCCCCTCGCAGCAAGGTTACAGGGGGGCGCGACCCCCCCCCCCCCCCCCCCGGCCTCATACCGACTGTACAACATCTAGCCCCAATGACATTTGGTTACAGGGGTATGTCACTCCCCCCGACTTATAGCGATCAGGTCGCTGGCCACGCCAATGCTTGCGGTTACAAGGGTCGCCAGTCCCCCGGCCCGTAATGGTTTCCCAAATTTAATCGGTATTCCCAATACAAACGACTGTACGCTTGCGGCACTTGCTACTTTCGCAACTTGACTCGCCGGACTCCTCCCACGCTGGATTACAGGGGTGCGTTACTTCCCCCAGCCAAAGAAAGTCATAGTTGATCGATCTCGACACGCTTTCCTGCTTCAATCGCATTGCCAAGTGCCGGGTTGACACCCGACCGCCCGACCTCCGCGTAGGACCTGATTCCAGTTGTACCAGCAACCTCCGCAGTGGCGGCCGTTTTGCACGCTCCCTGGGCAGGGGTTGTGCGGCCTCCCCGATTCCTCGAGGAGGTCTCGTGGAATTACCGTACTTCCACGCTCTGGCCCCTATGACATTAGGTTACAAGGTTTTGTCACAGCCCCCGGCCTGCAGACCAGTTCGCAAGTTCAACAGAACGAGCCCCAAGCTATGGTTACAGGGGTGTGCACGCCCCCGGCTCGGTAGTGGTCTACCCATTGCTTCAGCAATGGTACGCCAACACTACGTGCGAACTGTACCGCTTGAGCGCAGTGATTACGTTGCAAGATTGACCCGCTGGCTTTCTCTCACGCTGGATTACAGGGGCGCGTTACCACCCCCAGCCTTTGGCCTCCTCCCACACTGGATTACAGGGGCTCGCTACTTCCCCTAGCCAAGAGAGTCATAGTTGCTCCACAAAACTATCTTTCGGGATAAAAGGGATCCTCTGAGGAACTCCCTGTGGCTCTGCACAATTCTACAGCCGAACCCCGTACAACTGCTAGCGCAGATGCCTGATTGTGTGGCGCCTTTCCGAGCCGCCGCCGCCGCATCGCCGATAGTGCGCGACGCAGGCGACTCGGAGGAGGGAAAGAGAACTATAGCTCTCACAGGCGGAGAGGAGCATTCGGTGGGCCGCACCAAAAGGGGGAGATCGAGCGGCCGTGGCGCTGTCGTATGCTTCTGCTGTGAAAATACTGTTATGGACGTTCATCATGTTACATACGTTAAAGTTATGTCCGTGCGCAGCACAAAACCGATTGGTATCATCCTTTGGCGCGTCCCCGTAAAATTCTTCACACCAGTTCTTGTCCCGCTGATACAAGAAATGCTGCAGGATCGGAATTCTTGGTTCCATGTTTTTATCGTTGCTTAAAAGACCGGTCGCACGACACAGGGGGGAGATGCCCTTGTGGAATAAAATCAACGATGGGTTTCTTGTGCATGCCTGAAAAGCGAACTTTGAGCTCAGAAGCATCTTTTCTCAAACTCAGAGAGACCGGCACGGAAATTGATGGACGATTTAATAAGAGTTGCTGTGAGGATGTATCTTTATTGGTGGAATTGAAAGGATGGTTTGTCATAGACAGGACTTTAGAGGCATAAGACAAGTCCATGTATATCCTCTGGTGATGTGAGAACCATTTATCGCACTCTTCCTACAGACTTTGGATAGTGCTGCTGCGGTAAGCGCCAGGTGGAAGGTGAAGCCCCAAATGCAGCACCGCGTCGCTTTTGACGCCGGGTAGCAAAACCACCGACCGTAGCTATCAACGAAACCAAACTCTTCATACGATTGCATGCATATCGGCACCATTGCCTGATTGTGTCTTTCAAAGACATTCAGAAGACAAACACCGTTCGCTGGAGTAAAAGAGAGGAGAGCGTTGTGGCTCTGTGCTCCACGCAATGCGCTCCAACGGCCGCGAATACCTCGGTGTCTCCGCTACGAACCATGTGGCCCCGTAGGCTGCCGTTGCTGATCCCGCAGCCCTAATGCAAGCATTGGCGTCTTGAAACGTCACGGATCCGTCCCTCTGGGGCACGGACAGATGCAGTGGAGGATTAGTGCTTGCTCGTTAACGTGCTTCATGGAGGCGTGCAAGTCTAGAAGAAAGGATCACTGCAATTGATCCGATTTCCTGGTGTTCTAATCCCGGCGCCTTCTTGCTTCTTGCAGCCCGCGATGCACATGTTCTTTGCGTTTTTTCTCTCGAAGTCGGATGACGTACCTAATCCGGTTACGACACAGCGATCAACTGTACTGCCCAAAGAAAATCCGGACTTTTCACAAACACAGCCGGTGTATGGTGCTAGACTGTACACAATGGCCTTACGGCTTTGTTTTTGCGCCACAGGATTTCAGAAAAACGAAATCAAATTTTTTTTGTGCGTGTACGGAACCGGAAACTGGCCGCTTGAATAGCCCAGTATCTAAGGGTAAAACCACATATGTGCTGCACAAACAGGTCGTAAGACCGCCACGGTGAATATTGCACATGGCCCGCATTTCCTGCATGCGTTTTCGTCATGTATTTCACAACCTTTTTTTGTTTTATGAGAACGGTATCTAACGTGCGAATATGTGTTTAACACGTTTTTGTCGAAAGAATACGAGCGAAGCTTCGTCAATGGCCCAGTGTGGTATTACTATTAGCACTTAAACATCATCAGTATTCCATGTTACATCACATGCCACTATAATATGCAATATGTGCATTAGATCGGTTAGAGTAGTTCAGCTAAGCTGTCATCCATGTAAAGCGTTTTGGTGTGAAGTTTTGCCTGGTCCGTAGGTTTACTGGACGACCTGTCATGCCCCAGAGATTACTGGTAGAACCGCCTGCTGTGTTTCTGTTCTCGCCTTCCGCTGGCTAAGTTGTTCCACTGCTGCTGGCCCTGAGGGCCATAACCATCACTGTCGTCTCACTGAAAATACTTGCTTAGAAAACCGCATGGATAACTATACTCGGGTGAAACTCAAGAACGGCTGTAGCTCATCCAATGTATCACTCCACACAAGCGACGGATCCGGATGTCAACGCACGCGCGCATTTCAGAACAATATTGCGCTTCATGCGTAACGTCGTCTTCTTTGTACCACGTAGTTTTATTTTGTCCTCGCTGCAGGAATTTACAAGCAGATTAAGTGCGGGAAATTACGAAAACTACTCCTGTCATGTTGGAAATACTCGCAGTAGGGCACTCTTGGCGCCGCGCGGAGTAACAGCCGGCTGCGGTGATGAGGCACAAGGCAACTTTCGTTGTCCTTCTTCAGTTGTACTCGATTGATTGATCGATCGATCGATCGATTGATTGATTGATTGATTGATTGATTGATTGATTGATTGATTGATTGATTGATTGATTGATTGATTGATTGATTGATTGATTGATTGATTGATTGATTGATTGATTGATTGCAGCGTTTAACGACGAAACGCAGGCGATGCGGCGCGCCGAAGTGGAGGGCTCCCGATTAATTTTGGCCACCTGGGGACCTTTAACGTGCGCCGAAATCTCGTACACACGGGCGTTTTTGCTTTTAGCCTCCATCGAAAGCGGCCACCGCGGCCGGGAATCGAACCCACGTCCTTGTGCTCAGTTCAGTTGTACTCTAGTACAGGAAAGAAAACATACTCAAGCGCTAGCGAATAAGTGGGGTCGTTGATTAAGATTGACAACAAATTTATGAGCAACACAAGACGTGAGATTACTTCGGGATAAGAAGGCGGAAGTACCACGGATAGGCAATTAGAGCTCAAAGTGGTCTCAAAACCTAAAAAAAACCGTCATTCATCAACACAGCCAGATGGCTGGAAACCCAATATTCTCTTGCAAGAGTGCGACCAATGCTTAACTCAGGCAGTCCTTATCTCGAACGCCAAAACTGAGGCCTCATAGATTTCGCGGGGCACTGGCGCCACGACAACGCTTCAAGATGTGTGTGGTGGTATTATTATTATTATTATCGGTTGTTTTATTTCACTTACCTCTGTTTTCCTTTGTCATCATTTCTGCTTCTATATAGAGATGCCCCCCCCCCCCCTTTTTTTTTTGCTTGGATGTGTTGTGTTGTATATGCTACATGTAAAAATTTGGGCCTTTTCATTGTCACGTTGGCTGTTCACATTGCGGGCCTTTTAAAGCGAACCTTTTTACCTCTACCCCCCAAGGGTTCTGTCGCGACCGTTAGTGTCAACAGAAATCTCTGGAGAAGAAATAAAAGGTGTTACTGACACCGCCAGGAATCGAACCTGGAACAAATAGAGAAACGGAGTGAGAGCGCGTTGTCTTACCGATTGAGCTACGAGCCCACGCTGAGACGGGGGAGACAGACGGTGTCTTCACCGAGCATATCTGTGGGTTTACCCCTGCGTTCTCGCTGAATGCCACGTTATAGCTTCACGTGATCTATCGCGCCGCTGTGCGCTCCGTCCACGCGCGTGTAGCGGCTGTGTGCGTGCCTTGCGCATGCGCCAGGAGTTAAGGACGCTCACATCAACGCATGGCATCACACTTCTCCTCCGCCCCTGCCACCGATATCGTCGCCTCCGCCTACGTCGGTAGAGGCAGAGAAGGAGGAGATGTGAGATCGTCGAACACCAGGTTTGAGCTTCCTTTAATTTTATATATAAAAAAAGAGTTTCCACTCATGTGCTTTACTAATACAACTCAACGAACCACCATTCATGAATCATGCAGTGATTTATCCTTAGCACAAATGTCTCTTTGAAATAATAAAGGCTGTGGTTAAGTGCATTTCCCTTGTGTCTGGTTTCACTCTTTGCGGAGTCACGCGTGTGAATTCAAGTGGCATCGCATGGGTAATCGTTGTGAGTGTCGTCTACAGCTTCGCTTTCCAACCACCTTCACAGGGTGGATTGGAGCACATCGTTTAATTTCTCTTTGTATGTGCGGTATTATGCTGGTCTCTGTATGAAATGGTCATCCCTCCCCTCCTCCCTCCTTGCCAGCAGGCATCCCGGTGTCCGCCCCAAGGCGCGACAAATTACGCTTGGTGGTGGCCGTTCTCTTTCTCATCTTTGTCAATAAATCATCTGTCGATAGCTAGGGCATTTCACGAAGTGTAAGGCTTTATTTCTGCCTGTCGCCTTGATCATAGTGTGCGCTTTCTTCCGTAGGCATACACTGACACACCTGCCACACTGGCCGGCGCAGAGCAGTCTTCCTTCATGAAGTTGGATTCTGTACAATACGCAGTCCTCAGATAGACGAATTGCTTAAGATGTTTTTCCTTCATGTGGCTCCCGGGTAATTTCCATTGGGGAGAATGACGCACAAAGTAGGTGTTTAGTCTATTTATATTCGTCTACTGGGGTCAATCTAAATCAGTTTTTACCAGTTGTTCGTCGGGCTTGTGTAGGTCTCGTGTTTAGCCCCAATTAACTGCGCTGTTTTCGAAGCAAACGCGTTCAGCCATCCAGCTCAACGTTAACCTTTAGTTAGGGCACTGAAAACCTACGGGGCAATTAAGCTTCCGGTTTTGTAGTGAGTATACCTGAGCTTTGCTTCTTGCCGAGTTATTTCGTTAAGCTTAGTATCGCGTAGTTTTGTGCTTCTGAGTTCAGTGTTGCTGACTGCGCATGAAGTCGCGAAACACGCAAGACAACAAATGAGACGTATTTCAACCTTTAAGGTTAGTTTTATTCGCAGCATTTCTGCTTTAAGTAGCGTCGTAGCAACAGTTCGTAGCTCTTCTTTTTTGCAAAGGCACAACTTTCAAGAGTGCCCACACCATCTTCCTGGGAGAAAATAGCTCTTTTCGGCTGCCCACTATGGATTCAGACAATTATGCCGACGCTTGTTACATTGCCGTCGCTGTGTTTCTATACCTCACGCACAAACTACGTGCCTTAGGCAAGCTTGCGCCCTATACTCAGTTGCCATGTAGGGAATATCCCGTGAGGCAGCGACCAAGCACCTTCTTAGCGCCATCTGGTTAATCACCCGCTATAGGCGAAATTTCACAAGATAGGTTCCGGAACGGCCACGCTGTTGAGTTACGTGGATCTCATCAACTAAGCCAAATAGTGCGTGAGTGATGCTCATGCACTAAAAAAAAGCAATGTTATCGCATCCACGATTTTGTTCAACGCTGCAGAACGTCTTCGCCACTGGTTATCCGGGTGGGGTTACCTGAAAGAAAGTTTAAAACTGCCGAGCGAATGCAGCCCGCTGCATGCAGCTCTCCTATATCTATAGCAAGTAGCGATCACAGCATCGAGGAAGATGAGTACTTCGAGTCTTGCAGTTCCAAGGTGGGGATGGCCATTGCCATTTCCACTTCATTAGTTCACTTGCCGCGGATGTGCCTGCTATAAAGCACCCATCAAGGCAGGCGGTTTTAGTGGTCTTGTCGTGGAGACGTAAGGCTGAAAGGTTTGTAATTTTGCGGCACTGGTTAAATGTTATCAACTCTTGTCTAAAACAAGTCATTATAAAATACGGCATTTCCAAGTTTATCCTTTATTTTCCCCGCCTAAAGCTTGCCACCACTTCTGCAGAGGCTTCGTTTCAGCCGTTCGTAGAGAACTCAGCATTGAATCGACGGCAAAGTTATCCTATAAAAACCGGTAGGTTATCTTGTTACAATTCTGCGAATAACGTAAATGCGCTCACATAGCTAACGCGGTAACAGTTAAACCCCCGGTACGCTTGAAACTGTGTAAGAAAGGAAACAACTTCTTCGACAACGATTACTAGGGACCTGGTTCGACATTGTGCTCCTACCGCACAGCGGTAGGAGCACAATTGGTCTGTGGTCCATGTGCGTTTAAGCCCGATAACGATTGGTCCGTGCGATACGATTGGTCCGTGCGCGTTTAAGCCCGATAAATAGCAGAGTACTTCGTAGTCGCGCTACAATCTGCTCGTACGTGGGGCTTTTGAGCTCCGAGACTCGGCCCCTTCTGCTCCCACTTCCTTCCTATTTCTTTCCCACTCATCCTCGTCCTATTCCGCTGTGTTGGTACTTCCCATAGCGCGAACTTGCGATGAAGACACGTGCTGTTTCGAGACCGCGTAGCGCATTGGTGTTTTTTTTTTTTTTTTTTGCTCGGGCCGCATCAGGAAAACAGACGACCACCACTTGTTTCTCGCTGCCCCGCATTACACATTGGCGTGAACATATATCTCTGAACAGTGCTGGAAGCTACTCTCAGAGATGGGGAAATGGCACCAGATCCCACGTTTTTAATTTCCCCACGTCTGCACGCGCTGCAATAGAACGCTGACGCCACGCCTGCGATGCGACTAAAGAAGAGCTTGCGCCATAAAAAAATCGTAAATTATTATCACGCACATTGTAATTCCCATAAAGACAAGGCCTAAAGAAAAATGGTACAATTCTCAATGTCATGGACCCCACATATTCGGCGACTGAAGGAGCGGCTTCTGTGCTTTGTGCGCATTCTGCGTATGCTCGGTGGGAGTTCGTGGGGCTGCCCTGTATCCTCACTCTTTTGCCTATATAAAGCCCTTTTTGTGGGCCTCTTGCGTTACAGCCTGCCGGCCCTACATCAGCTATCGCCTACAAGCCTGAAAATAATAGACTCAGTGCTGGCAAAAGCTATGCGCACCTGCCTGGGTCTACCTAAATGCACATCGACGGTTGGAACTCTTTGCGAAGCTCGGTGCTTTTCCGCCACAGTGCTACAACGCCAAGAGGTGCTTCGAACGTCTTTGCGCCATTTGACTCGGTGTCATACGCATCCTTTGGCAGACCTCTCCACACAGTATGCAAGACACTTGCTTCCGGCGAATTTTCAACAGCCTCAAAAGTCGATAGTAGCCCCGTGGGTACTGGCGCCATGGAAAATTTGCACGACGATACCCGGAATTAGCAAAAAGTCTGCCATGCCTGCGGCCGCGCTCAAGTTCTTCACACTCGAGTATATTTCCAGCACTTACAAAGGCTACACACATGTTTATGCGGATGGCTCGGTTCGCCCGGGCTCATCCGCCATCGGCGTGTGGGTCCCATCAGCCCGGTGCACTATCCAAAGAAAACTTAGCCATGAAACATCCTCGACTGCTACCGAGCTGGCAGCTGTGAGGGCTGCACTTCATTACATCAGCTGACATCATGCCCAGCAATGGGTAATATTCCTCGACTCGCGCAGTGCCTTACAAGCGCTCCGAAAGCTTAACAACAACCGCAGTCAGCTTGTATGTGAAATTGCCGAAATTCACACAATGGCAGTGCGCGAAGGCCATGAAATCATTCTTCAGTGGGTACCTGGTCACTCGGACATACAAGGCAATATTAGATCCGACGCTGCCGCCAGCGCAGGCCACTTGCTGAGCAACACAACCCAGCTTCCTTTCTCCCGAGAGGACAGCAACGCCCTTATCTTCGCAAGTGGATGGGCTGCACAAAGGTCGGAGTGGCAGGACCCTCACCGCAGGTATCTACCGCTGCACGCTATTGACCCGCATTGTGACTTCCGTTTTCCACGCGGCCTCAACAAGCGGTGTGAAGGAGTTCTGCACCGCCGTGCGCCTGAATGTGGCGTTTACTCGGAGTTGTAAGTTTAAGATTGGTTGGGAAGATTCCCCCCTGTGCCGGACTTGCAGTGTGCGCGAGACTGTAAACCACTTGCTCTGCGTCTGCCCTCGATACGCTGCTGCGCGAAAAACTGCAGCGAGCTCCCTCTCTCGTGTACGTCATGGAGGCAGCCTCGAACTTTTTCATTTTCTTGGGCCCTGGGCCAATAGTGCTGACAGTACCTTAGGTACAAAAGTTCTGCTCCAGTTCCTACGAGAGACTGAACTGGACAAATCTCTCTAGATCAGAGACAGAGCAAGTGTGTCACGATATCTTCTGTTTCGCACTGTGGCGTTCATCTATTTATTTTTCTTGGGATGGTGTTGTTACTTTTTTTCCCATCGCTTACTTTTCATTTTGTTTGAGCGTTTCCATTAACGATTTTCTTTCCAATTGTATTTTTTTTGTCCGGACTCTGTTGGCAGCAATCTCTTGTTTTTCTTGTCCTTTTTTTATTTCTTTTTTTTTTAACGCTTCATGTTTGTCTTCTTCCTACTGTAACCCTGATTGATGTCTGAAATGCACCACTCATCAACGTAGTCACCCCCCATCTGCTGTAGCAAGCCTTGTCCCTAGCAGGGCTGACCTCACCAGTTCACATTAAAGAGCATTCTCTCTCTCTCTCTCTGTATTGGCGCCATATGGGTTCAGCAGATAAAGTATGTAAATCTGGGGTGTGGGCGGCCGCATTAACAGCCGGTCCGTATCCTGTTCAAATGATCGAGTGCGGTCAGTGTTTCGTTTTGTTTGTTTCGCTTCGGAATCTTCGTGGCTGCGTGTTCAATGTGTTTTTTAATGGCGATAGCGTTATTAGGCTCATTTTTCGCTTTCCCCGTGGCTGCTAGCCATCCACTATCAGCAGTGCTCCTAAAGCATCCGCGGTAAAACGTCATCGCTGCCAACCGGAAACTGCGACTGAGGCAGACAGATCAGAAAGCTCACCTGATTCTGGAATGCACCCAGCACCGTCTGGCATGTGGAAAGAAGGACAGTAATAGTACGGCACATACAAACGAAAAGATACTCTAATTCAGCCGGCCTGCGCAGTGAAGTTCGTTCTACGCTCTGTCAGTGGTTGAATGCTCGGCAGACCGTTGCCAGCCGTGCGCCCAACTGACGTGATCACACCAAAGCGGCTCCCTCATTGTAACTAATGCCGGCGCCAATAAGATCATCGCCATTGTCTCAGAAACGAAGGAAAGTCTTGATTAAGAGCAGAAACAAACTAAAATGTCTCAAAATAAAATAGAAACAGCATATAGCGACAACTCACACTTATCTGTAACTTACTTTTCGAATTTTTTTCCGGTTTTGTCATTGCGGCAATGTGTGTGGGCCAAACGAGTGACGGCAGAACGAGGCCAAGATAAAAAAAAAAAAAAACACCGAGAAAATATTTAAGTATGTCATCCCAGAGAATACTCACGCAAGAATCCTCGGCATGGACCTACTGTGAAAGAGCTGAGCAGTTTTCACAATCGCCAATTACCGTAAAACTTTTATGAGTCAGGCCAAACAGTAAAACGCCTAACCACGGCAACAGTAAGAGTGAACTAGGAAACGATAACACTCGTGCAGGCACCTATTATGGGCCGGATATCGTACAGCCTGGTGCACCACAAACTTGACCTCCCTAAAGAAAACCAAATAAACGCCTTCACCAGGGCAGAATATAAGGCAGCCCTCAAACTCACAATTTTAGCGGTCGCGGAAAGGTCCTCAAATTGGGTCTTTATAACACCTTTGAGGACATCAGGGAAGCCACCATTTCAGAGGAAAAGAAGCAAGCGGCTGTTAGCAATTGGGTATGTGCTATTTGTATGCAAGATAAGCACCCCCCCCCCCCACACACACACACAGACACACACACGCGCGCGCGCGCGCCCCGCAGAAAAGAAACTCGACGCCATGATGAACATATCACCGATCCAGCGACTTATAATAGCTTTACCATTCCTTCCTAAAGAAACTTGAGAGAACCGCAAAAGCTTTCTTACATCAAAACTGCGTCAAAACTGCGTCAAAACCTTCACTAAAAGTGCATCTACACTCTAAGAAATCGGGGGAGCAGTTGAAGAGTCCAACAGTCATTGTACTCCAGCAAGCGTTGGCGCGCTCCCCTCGAAAGCTGCGGGGAGTTGGATGCAATGTTCGCTCCCATGAGGAGGAAGAGCAAAACTGACAGCGTACTCTTCTCGTGCGCGGCGGAGTGCAGCCCCAGTTCCGCTCCCGCACCAGTGAAGAGTAAAGCTGCACATCGTCTCCTCTCCCCAGTACGAAGAGTAAAATTGCAATTTCATTCTTGTCAAGTGCGGGAGTAAGCATGGAGAGGCACTCCTACCATTTACGCACACCAACTCATCAGCGATGTTTTATTTGCATACGTATATATTATATAAAGCAGTTGTGTAAAAAGCGCCCGAGTACTTCCGCCGCGTATTCTAAACGTGCAAGAATATGAATTCATGTAACGATTGCTCGCATCGTTCAGTGACATGAATGGAGCAAGCTTGACAAAACTAAAAAAAACGCATGTCTCGATTTGGTTTTGTTTCTTTGTTTTGTTTTTTCCTCTGTAATGGCTTAGTTATCGACATTTAAAAAGTTGTCAGACTATGCATCATAAAAGGTGCGCACCACGGAGGAAAGAATACTGCGCGCCGATTTCAGCGATTACGCCGATTACACCGAGGGCGTCCCAGCGGCGGGGGCGCGGCGGTGGACGCCGCGTCTCCCTAGCTCAGCCCGACGAATATACGGCGTACTACCACGGCGGATTTTCCGCCACGCGATCTCGCGTCTACGGTGAAAGCCGACACAGGCGGTGCACCCGCAAGAACCGGGCGAGCGACGACTGATCGCGCCAGACCGTGATGTCCCGCCAGCGCGGAACACAGGGCTGCGCTTTGTAAACCATGTGCTACGCACGAAGTGGACTTTCAAACAGACGCTTCATCCAACATGGGAAGTTCGACCTGCCCTTATCGTCATGCTTGCATGCTTGAACACAGTACGACGCGTGCTCGCATCGAATAGGAGAAACTAGGTTTTGAGAATTAAAGGTATAATTATTGAGAAAACTGAGGTTACAGTGGATCAGGACAGAAGAGCACGGGGAGTAAACGTCTCACGCGGTGCGCAGGCGTGGGGCGACTCTCCTCGGCGAACAGCACACACACGTGACACGCTCCAGGCAAGACTCCAAAGCTCTCACTCGTATAAACATCCGGCCGCGTTCGCTGCGACGGTGGCGGTTTCAGGTGTTTCGTGCTCCGGGCTTGGCCCCTCGGCAGGCTGCCGGCACAGAACAGGGAGGATTTTAGAGAAGCAAAGGTCTAGCTTTGCCTGTAGTGCCAGAAAAAGCGTAGTGGCGGCGTCGTGAACTACCCAGTACGCCCGCTTGATGGCGCTGTAAACACGGCTTTGTAAACATGGCGGATGCTTTTTGCACAGGCCGCTTGAGCTCCTTAATAACATGGCTGCCCTCGCACGGCGGCCGCCGGCTCGCTGCTCCACGGCCGGACTCGACTCTCCTCCTCCCGCGCGCGAAAGGGGCGTCGAGTCCGGCCGTGGCTGCTCCTGCTGGCTCCTGGCTGGCACGCTGGTCGCGTGTTTACTTGCGCCGCGCTAGTGAAGTGATGTTACGCCAGGTGACCAGATGGCCTCGACTGGCACAGACCACAGTGAGCAGCAAGTGAGAACAAATCGTTTATTGACATCCGCAAGTTTACAGAGGCCAGGACATCATTTCATTTCGATCGCTGCAATTGTACGTCGCTTTCGTGACAACATTTTTTTTTTTTTTTGCCATAACAACTCGTTCACTTGCGCTAAGATTTCGAACGAAGGGCACAAATGAAGTATTGACGGCGACAACGGTTTCCTTTGCACCGTCTTTCTAGCGGAGTGCATAACACTCACCTTCTGTTGGAAGAATCGAATATTCTGGCCTCGACAGCTGCCTTCCGATGCGGAATTTCCCACATTTGTCATTCCACAAGCACTCAATTCCCGTGTTTTGCCAGTCCTCTCAACAACTGATGGACGCAAAAGCACATAACAGCAATAACAGTCACGAAACCGGTGCTCCGCGCACATTGAAACGGTCGGCCGTTGCAGCGGTTTCAATTTGAATTGGCGGCTTTGTGGTTGCGAATTCAGAAACGAGGTGGTGCACCAGTCGGCTGTTCGTAAAAAGTTGCGTACATTTTTGCTCAACGGATGTTTGATGCGGAACTTGTTAATAGTATTTTTAAATAACACATTGTAAGCGAACTGTGTGGGCTCTTTGAGTCACGGAATGAATGTTTTGTATTCTATACCAAAAGTAACATTTTGCCTGCGCCGTCTGGTGGGCTTGATGGTCGAAAACAGCGCTTTAGGTTGGTCACGTGGGGCGTCGATTTTTACGCCGCCTATAGGGAAGACAGGGAACGTCCAAGCTTGAGAGGCCTGCTGCCGGTGTCTGTTTTCGTTTTCGCCTTCTCGGCGCCAGCATTCTCGGCGCGAGAATTATCCGAAGCTTCGGAGACGGCTTGCTCAACATGGGAAGTTTGACCTGCCCTTATCGTCATACTTGCTTGAACGCAGTGTGACGCGTGCTCGCTAACTGCTTGCATGCCTGTGCGTCAGCGTTAGATCACGAACACGTAAGCAAGCCGTATATTAGTTCGTTCGTGCGTGCGTGCATGCGTGGAACTAGTTTTTATTTCGGACGGACATCACAGCTGCGGCGGCGCAGAGGCCGATACCAGAACTATATGCACTGTGTAGCAATGCGCGCGCAAGCCGCCGGACCAGCCGGTGTGCAGTCGCTGCCTTTGCAGGCTTCGCGCCTTAAGCTTGGGATCTTGGGATGACGACCATGGATTTATCTACCGGACGAAGAAATGCTGGCTGGAAGTGGAGGTAAGCCATTAGTTAACCTGGTATTCTTATCTTGTGTATTTAGCGAAGGAGAGTTGCTCTCTAGCTTCGGTCCGCGGAAGCGGCTAACCCTAATGTTTTCGTCACTCATTTTGACCGTTGCTTAGATTTGAAGGGCGGCTTTTGTACCCGTGTGCAAACAGCGTCGAGTCTTGCACCGTTTCAATCCCTTTGATTCGTGAAGTGTTGGTATCCTAGCCGAATGTTTTCGCAGGTAAGAAGCACGGTCGCGCGAGTAGTCGCAGCGCTACCCTGTATTCTTAACTCGGCGGCTAGGGTTAGAGTGGCTGCCGTGCAGTAGCTGTGGCTACCTGCGCGGCTCCAAAGAATTTCGTACAGTAGGCTGAGTGATAGGAGCGCGTCTAGCGCGTAGAAGTCACTAAAGTTACAATGATTTTAGTTACCGCCGCGCGTACTGCAGCAGACTGAAATCCTGTCCAGACAGGTTTTTTGCGTTTTGATTTGTACTCTTAGCTCGGCGGCTAGGCGGCTAGGGAGTGGCTGCCGTGCAGTAGCTGTGGCGACCTGCGCGGCTCCAAAGAATTTCGTCCAATAGGCTGAGTGATAGGAGCGCGTCTAGCGCGTGGCAGTCACTAAAATTACAATAATTTTAGTGACCGCCGCGCGTACAGCAGCAGACTGAAATGCTGTCCTGACAGGGTTTAGGCTTTTTGCGTTTTGATTGAGGGCAGGATGGCCGGAGATGGGACTGTTAAGGGGTAACTACATGCGTCTAAGCCGATGAGCGACGCGAGAAAACTCACTCATTGGGTACGGCAAACAGGTATTGTGGGCGACACAGACAAAATTTTTTTACACAGGCCGCTGACGGCGGCAACTGCGGCAGGCGACGGGCCGTCGCCGTCGCGGGCTTATACCGGCCAGAAGCAGCCCACGAGCGAGCGGCAGCAACGACGACGAATGGCATTGGCAGCAATGCATTATTTCTTTTTTTTCGTTTGTCGCTGTCGCCCATAGTGTTTGTTGTACCCATTACGGTACTTTTTTCGCGTCGGTTGTCGCCGTCGCTGCGTGTGGTCTAATGTTCGAGCGTTCTGATCGTTCAATAACGAGCCTATTGGTTCTCATCAGGTGTTGCGATCTGCAGCGTGCATGCAACGAAGCGTACTCGAGAATGAAAAAAACAGTAGCTATATGCCCCATAGCAACTTTTACACGCTGTACTTGTGAACGTATAATGGGCCGTTCGTTGCAGTCGGCTGAGGGCAAAATCCTATGCAAATTAATCAGGGATTATAACGTTACAAAAAGAGTTCTCTTTACTTAAATTTTGTTAAATGTTTTTATACCGGGAACGATAGCGGGGTAAACAATAGAAGCTACGGACACGTAAGCACTAATGCGTTTGGGGCGCATTGCGTAGGCAGACAGCTGTAGGGCGCGCTGTCTGACATGACATTGACCAAGTGGCACAATGAGCGTGGCTGCATCCAAGGTCACCGCACATTCGCATGTAGACTTGTGACTGCGCCAAGCAGTATTGCATTCCAATACGGGTTCAATGCGTTCACTCGGCGCAAAAACTAATCTATCACGTCGTCAAACTCGTCAATTTTTTTTTTCATTGTTGAACTTATCTTTGCTGTCCCCCTCTTTCTTCCTATGCAGGAACCACAGGAAGACGGTACTTGCCCGAAGATTTTTTTTTTCCTGAGAGAGAACGAGATCCCCGAGACGTCAGCAGGAGTGGCCGTCGCATTCAAGACACTTCTGCTCACATCCTTGGACATCGTGGATGAGTTTCCATTGCTGCTGTCTGTGTTTTCAAAGGGGAAGCGCACCTTCTTGCTTCTGTAGACGTTACTTCGGCTCAAGCACGGTGCCCTGGTCGGTACTGTTCTGAAGGCCGCCACCAACATTATGAAGCATTCAGCTAGAACGTGTTTGTTTTTAATAGCAAGTTATGCCTTTTTTAAATCTTACTAGCGCATCCTCATTTGAGAACCACCCGCCTAAAAAACCCAGTGGGAATGTTTCCGGTGGTTTCCTATCGTCCCACCAACATATATCTGTTGCAAAGTTCCCGTGTCAGTGGCTTTGTATCTTTGTGTTGATTGCACCTTGTAATGCGCTAATAGTAATCCACGCTGAATAGTTTTAGTCCAAGATTTTTGTTTCGCAAAATTTATTTGTAAATGTTTTTGATGTGTCCTAAATAAGAGCTGGCTTTCCAGTCCATGTGAAGCACTCACTGATGTACTAAGGCCACTTTGTTTTATGTTAATACTGTTAACTATTTTTCCCACTGCTGTATTTCTACTGACACTTTCGTGCTAATGCCAGTACGTGCTAATGCCAGTACCTTTTTATTTGTGGGTGTTAATGTCATTTTTATTGTCTTAATTTAATGTTTGTATTTCAGTGTTATCAATTGCTTTGGTGCATTTTTATTTGTGAATTTTTCTTGGATGTATCCTCTAAAGGCGTTACGTCTCCTGTGTGCATGTGGAGTAAGAACCGTTTTTATGCCGTGATATTTTAATTCAAAATGAATTGCTTTTTGTGTGAAACTGCACAATGAACCAATTGTTGTGGTATTTTTTGAAAAATAAAGTCTGACCTTGTTTTTTCTTTTCCATGTTTCAAAATGGCTTGTCCTGTTTTGTTTGCTTGTAACTGCCTATAGTACCATCGTGGGGATGGGGGGGGGGGGGGGGGGGGGGGGCTAGTAGCAGGCGGAGCGAAAACACGCTGCCTCGCGGGGAATAGCAGAACGCTCTTGAGGCGTAACGAGATGCTTTACAAGAGAGAGTAGTAGTACCCGTCTGCAGTATCCGGGAACGCCGAAACCAATAGAGCTTATTCACGCCTAAAGGGAGTGACGGAACGCTGCCTTGTACATGGCATAGCAATTCCCACACAGGGTTCAAGTACTCCGCTTCGACAGCAGCAAGTAAATCCCACGAGGAGTGTTTCGCCTCTCGTTTGGCCGCCACGCGCTACTCCTCGGAAGAGTCGCCCAATGCTGCCAAAGAGAGTGAAATATGGGACAAAAGTTTTTACTCCTAGACAGAGTGCCCAGCACTCCTCGTCTTCTTAGAGTGTAGCCTTCGCTGAAAGTGCGTCCAATCGATCGTCAAACCGTCAAAGACCCAAATCTCAAACGAAAAACGAATCCATGCCACGACTTTTCGCGCACTAAGTAAGCCCATCTACGCCCGATCAAAGTGTATACGGATACGTGGTTTATTAGATAAAGGTATACTATCGTACTATCCTACTCCTTCACACATGATCGATGCATGTATTGTCTTGTATAGAACCTTTCCTGCTTCGCGATTTTCAAGTATAACCGTTTGGAAGCCTGGTTGCACGCAAACGTTGTGTATCCAGAGATCTTTAAATTGCTTAGCTTTGGCTATAATTCGTGTAAATTTTCATGCCATAAACCGTGCGCTCAAAATTATTTAAGAGGTAAAGAAATGTTATGATAATTTATGCCGCCCTTCCGCACTCTCTTGAAGGAAACATATTCCTGGCAGCATCACCAATGGGCGAAACAGCATTTCATATATTCCTTTTAACGGATCATATAACACACCAAGAAAACACCCCGTGTACGCGCATTTTGTATTGTTTTTTTTTTAAAATGAGAACTATAATGGGTTTCCCTCAGTGTAACTATTTCTGGACCTAAAAATGCTTAATCTGACGAGACATTTGCTTCAATTAGGCCTGAAAATTACGGAAGAACTTGAAAGCTATACAAGTAAAGTTCGAGTGCCACTTGATATACTGTGAGCTACCGTTAAAACGAACTCGAAGGGACCATGATAATTTGTTCGTCTTATCAGCAGTTCATCCTCATCAGAAGCCGCCCCCCCCCCCCCCAGAAAAAAAAAGAACCGGCAACACGCCCAGGTGAACGTAAATATTTTGCTTCAAGACGGTGAATGAAGTAGAATTACAGTGCAGGAAAAAGATTAAAACAGTAATTTATTTGAGCGTGGAACTTGATAGAAGACTGTCTTCAAGTGCTCTTGCCTGGTTTTCTCTAGTCCAAGCGACGACGGACAGCGTTCACCCGCTACTTCAAACGACAGCGCCACAGAGATAGAGAGGTAACTCCTCGCTTTCTTGGCGGTGACGCGGTGGGACTCGCGACACGAACCAACGAGAACTCACATGGTCCAGCTGAGAAACGGCATTGGTCAGGAGAGCTGCTACGTTTGCGAACAGGAAGTCTCCGTCGTCGCTTTTCTAAACATTTTTTTTGTCCTCGTAGTTGTGCGCCTCTCTACTCATGAGCCAAGCGCTCACAAAACTCGCCCTCCCTCTTTTTTATCTTTGCTTTGCCGCTGGCTCCGCAAGTTGAAGGGTGGGGGAAGTGGTAGCTTTATCGGCGGGTCTTTTTTTCTCGCGCCCTCCCTTCCTCCGTGGCGCGAAAGCTCTTCCGCTGCGGTTTTCTTTTACTTTTGTTTCCCTCTGGCCACGTAAATGCCTTGCTGCCTCCCTCCAAGGCTGTCATGCTCGCTACCTAGCAGCGCCAGCAGTAGTGGTCACCCCGATAGTTGTTCATCTTAACCGAATAGTACGTGCAAGAGGATTTTTTTTTTTGCATTGGGTCAATGGAAAACCAAACAAGTGCGCGTTGTTCAGGGTAAGCGAGAATTCGTCTTAACCGAGTTAATCTTGGCGGGAGTTCACTGTATTAGAAGAAAATGTCAGAGGACTCTCGTTAATGAACACTTCCACCCAAATTAATTTACAAGGTATATTTCATTTCATGTTTTATTTATTTCAAGACGTAAAATTAACCATGATTTCATTCGCAAAATGTACAACTAAAGGCCCAGGGACGGTTTCACTACGCTGAATGTGCCCAGTGTCAACACGGAGCATGCGCAGATACCGCGGCTTTACTGCCTTGTTGCTGTTGCCATTGGTCATGCAACAGTTGACAATTGGAGGGAGATTTCTTCACTTGCGTTGATCAAGATATGGTTAGTAAAATTTGTATGAATACTAAGATACACCCTCAAATAATTCTTGATACAGCCCCGATGTATGAATGGGAACCTTTTTGTAGCCAGTATTTCAAATCAAAAGAAACGGTGCAACAAGTTGGCCTGCGGTCGTGTATTCTCTCATTAGGTTCCTAAGTCCCGCAGACATGGAGTCTAAACCTATGGGCTGCTTAGGTTCTCTTTCCTTCTACTTTCCGGTGACATGGTTCTTTTATTGTAAATGTAAAAAAGGTATAAATACACAATAAAACATCTCTGGCGCATTAAGCATTGAAGCTACACCTGGCTGGCCTGAAAGACATCAGGTTCCGGAGGGCTACGGAATCATTAAGGCCACCTGGGCGTTTAAAAATGCGATGAAAACAATGGACCCGTGACAAAGGTGCAAATATTAACGCAAAATTTAAAGCAACAACAAAGTTGGATATTAGGAGGAAGACAATGCAGTGGAGAGCTGCAATCCACTCTTCGCCGGATATTTATTACATCAAAATGACTTATTCGCGCAAACGGGGGGGAACTCTGAATTATCACTGATTTCTTAGTGGTGCCTCTAGTTCCGTTTGATCCTACCACTAGCATGCCAATGGGAAGTTAAGATACTCATAATTCCGTTTTTACCATTACCATGTACCGTTTACCGTTTTCTATGTTACCGTGGTCTAGTGGACAGAAGAAGGCTGGGAGTGGGATTTCAAGTCAATAAAAGCATAGCTGGCAACATAGAAGAATACTATAGCATTAACGAAAGGGCAGCAGGTCTTGTAATTAGGCTCAATAAGAGGTACAAGCTCAAGGTGGTACTGGGCTACGCTCCAACATCCAGCCACGACGACCAGGTAGTGGAACACTTCTATGAAGAGTGGAATCGGCAATGGCCAAAGTAAAAACACAGTATACCGTAGTTATGGGGGACTTCAATGCTAAAGTAGGCAAGAATCAGGCTGGAGACAAGGCAGTGGGAAACTATTGTCTGGGCTGTAGAAATAGCAGGGGGGACCTACTAGTCGAGTTCGCAGAACGGAATTACCTACGCATAATGAATACCTTCTTCTGCAAACGCGAGAGCCGGAAGTGGACGTGGATGAGCCCGAATGGGGAGCATAAAAAAATGCACTTCATATTATGCGACAACCCTAGTGTCGTGAAGGATGTGGAAGTGCTCGGAAGGGTAAGGTGTAGTGTCCACCGTATGGTAAGATCTCGAATTAGGCTAGATTTGAGGAGGGGCTGTAACAAGCTAGTACGAAAGAAGCCTATTAATGAGCTAACAGTAAGATGTAAAGTAGAAGAATTCAGGATCACGCTGCAGCACCGATATTCAGCTCTTACCAAGGAAGCAGAGTTTACGACAGAGGAAGCCAGCTACAACCTTACACGCATTATCACGGAGCGTGCAGTAGAAGTCGGGGCACGATGGCTAGACAGTATACAGGTACACGTTCCCAGGAGACGAAAGATCTAATTAGTTAAGGGCAAACCATGACAATCTCCACCCCAGCTGACAGAATGGAACTACCGGAGTGTTCGAAGTTAATCAATAAGCGTAAGACAGCTGACATATACGGAAGTATAATACGGAGAGAATCGAATACGCTGTAAAGAAAGGAGGTGGCCTGAAAGCAGTGAAGAGGCGTCTTGGCGTGGGGAGAAATCAGATGTATGCACTTAAAGACAAGCAAGGCAACGTCATCACAAATAGGGATGAAATAGTCACAGTGGCCGAGGAGTTCTATAGGGATCTGTACAGTAGCTGGGACATCCAGGATAATGCTGAACGAGAAAGTAGTTCAAAGGAGATAGACATCCCACCAGTAACGACCGAAGAAGTAAGGAAGGCTTTGAAAGAAATGAAAGGGGGCAAAGCACCTGGTGAGGATAAGATAACAGCAGACCTCTTGAAGGATGGCGGAGAAATTGTACTTTAAAAACTGGCAAAATTGTATACGCAATGCCTAATGACCGCAAGTGTACCGGAATCTTGGAAGAACGCGAACATCATCCTAATCCATAAGAAACGTGACATGAAGGACTTGAAAAATTACAGGCCGATCAGCTTACTGTCAGTCGTCTACAAGGTACTTACCATGGTAATCGCTAACAGAATTTCTGCAACCTAGATTTCAGTCAACCTAAAGAACAAGCAGGGTTCCCTAAAGGCTATTCAACAATGGTCCATATTCACACGATCAATCAGGTGATAGAGAAGTGCGCTTTGTATACTGAACCTATAGCCTTCATAGATTATGAGAAAGCATTTGACTCGGTCGAAACCTCAGCAGTCATTCAGACATTACGGAACCAGGGGGTAGATGAGCATTATGTAACAATACTAGAGTATATCTACAATGGGTCCACAGCTACCAATATCCTCCATAAGGAGAGCAGTAAAATACCTATAAGGAAGGGCGTCAGACACGGAGACACAATCTCTCCAATGTTATTCACAGCATGTTTACAAGAAGTATTCGGAACGTTGGATTGGGATCAGGTGGCAGTAAGGGCTAATGGAGAATACCTCAGTAACCTCAGATTTGCTGATGACGTTGCCTTATTAAGTAACTCGGGGGACAAATTGCAGAGCATGCTTTCCTCACTGGACAAACAGAGTAGAGCGGTGGGCCTGAAAATTCATATGCAGAAAACCAGAGTAATCATCAATAACCTCGGGACAGCACAGCGGTTTGAGATAGGTGGCGAGGCAGTGGAAGTTGTAAGCGAATATATGTACTTAGGACAGGTTGTGACCCCGGATCCCAACCATGAGGCAGAGACAAATAGAAGGATTAGAAGGGGGTGAAGTTCATACGGTAGACATTCTCAGATAATGAATGGCTGCCTACCATTGTCCCTGAAGAAGAAAGTGTATGACAGCTGCATCTTACCGGTACTCACCTTGGGGGCAGAAACTTGGAGGCTCACAAAGAGGGTTCAACTTAAATTTAGCACGACTCAGTGGGCAATGGAGCGGAAGATGATAGGCGTAACAATAAGGGACAAGAAGAGAGCGGAGTGGGTCAGGGAACAAACGCGTGTTAGGGACATATTAGTAGAAATTAAGAAGAAGAAACGGACGTGGGCAGGGCATGTAATGAGAAGGCAAGATAACCGTTGGTCATTAAGGATAACAGAGTGGATCCCTAGAGAAGGCAAGCGCTGCAGGGGGCGGCAGAAAGTTAGGTGGGCAGATGAGATCAAGAAGTTTGCGGGGATAGATTGGTCGCAGTTAACACAGGACTGGGGTAATTGGAGATTAATGGGAGAGACGTTTGGCCTGCAGTGGGCGTAGGTAGGCTGGTGATGAATTCCGTTTTTATTACCTTCCCCCGCCTCCTAGAACTCTGCGTCACGGCTTAACCCGTACTCCGCGAAATCTCACATTTTTCTGTATTTCTTTATATTTCTCCCACTTGAGGCTAGGATTGAATTGAGGTGATTACTGAACGCTCGATCCTCTTTCAAATCAAACAAAGTTGTATTTTGTCTTGGTGACTTCCCTTGGACGTTGGTCCAAATCGAGTCAAACGGGGTTTTTCTTTTTTTTTTTTGGCCTCCATCAGGAAAGTGGCTGCCGTGGTTATTGAATGAAAACGTGTTATTTTATCTTTTAAATGCATACAAGTAGATTTCTCAAGCACGTGTCTGCGACTGCATTCAGTAGTTCTAGTAATACGCCATAACATTACTACCCGCCGGAAGTCGAAAGCCCCAGTGAGCTCGAAAAATATAAAAAATACCCTTACAAACCACAGCTGAGATGTCCCACTGGGACTGAAACGGGGTTTATTCCTTTCGCGGTCATCAAAGCTTTGATGTTTGCTGATTTAACGGCAAACATCGACTTTTTCGTTTCTGAACGCGCGTGTTATACACACCGAACATCCTGGCAATTCCTTAGACCGGCGGGCGTGCCATTCACAGCAAGCGATCGCAAATCAGAGAGAAGAATTACATGAGGGCGGCGGCTTTAAAAGATGAGCTCTTCTCGTGCAAAAATGCGCATAAATTCCACGGCCAACTGAATAAGGTACGACAACTGCACAACATTTATTGCACACCGCGGTGTCCCTTTAGGGGGGTTTCAAAGCTATGCACGACACGTTGGCTTAACCGCTTTCCTTTGCGCTGTGCAACCGGTTTTACGCGGCACATGTTTTCAAAGCGAAGCTTCCTATGCCTCACTGAATGGCGTTCGATGTCGCGGCTAAATGCACAGCAGAAAAGCCAGCTTTACACAACGACTTCTATGAAACGATGATGATGATGATGATGATGATGATGATGATGATGACAAGCGAAGCGGTATCAAGCGCCTCATAAAAAAAAATACTTCCCGTGATCGGAAGCGAACCTGGTTCCCTCGCGTTATGAGGCGGACGTCTATCCGATCGCGCCACTTCGGCTCGGTCGAAGCAGTTTGTATTTTGGTCTTGGACTTGTACTCAGGTTTCATTGGAGAAAGCTTCGCGTTTTAACCACCGTCCTTTTAAGAACGAGGCTTCGACTTTTTTATGAGTTAATAACTCCGGCTGAGGCAATACAGGTAACGTGCACTAACTGAAGGGGGCGCCGTGCTCCGCGCTGCCAAGTAAAGGCCCCGCCGACGCTTGTATTGTCGCTACGCCGCCTTGCAGTATCGGCGGTACAGCGAATTGGATTAGCGGGAGTGGGGTGAACAAGGGGCTGCTGCAAGCGACGCCGGCTGACGGAATATCTCAAGTTCTCGTGAAGGGCTGCCGCGGCGCCTTTCTCGTGGGGAACGCACCGTCAACCCATGTGGCCGCATCCTGTTCGTGTAGTGTAAGCGTGCGCGCTGTTTGCGATCCTCAAACGCGGTTAGCCGCATTCTTGGTTTGACGTGGTGTTGGTTTGTGTTGCCACAGAACCGAACACAGACGGAGTAAATATTGTTCAGCACCCCCTGGCTACAGAGCGTGCTCCACGGTGTAAAACAGTTCGGAAAAGGGAATCTGGGCGTGCCAGCGACGACTAATAATATTGTGACCCTTAAGAACAATAATTTCATTTTTCACAGGAAGCATGCTGATACATACCGCGATAACAGGGAAATGCGGGATAGTTGGTTACGGTTCGTAGCTGAAATATTTGCGCATACTTAAACGGACACGAAAACGAACAGGGGACGCGAATGCGCTGCTCTTAGTTTCACCTGTTTGTTTTAGCCCCCGCTTAATTGTGCGCAAACGTTTTGAGTTATGATACCAACCGAATAACAGGCCAGTATATTAATTTGACACTTAATCCTCTGCTAACGAACCACCAAATGTCATAGAAAAATAATTGAGTCAGATTTGAATTGACACTCAAAGTGGAGGACGTTTTCTTTTAACTGGAAGATCACAGCTTTCGCAACACTTCGAACTTGTATTCCACAATAAATGGACCTGTGATTCTGTATAAATAAATTACTACAACTGAAATTTTCCACCTCGATTCCCTCTCATATTTTTCGCCACAAAGAACACGCAGTAACAAACAAAAAAGACGAAGCGCCGCACTCGATTAATTAGGCAGTGAGCTGCTGCTGCCTAAGAGAGAGTGTAAAAAGCATGAATTGTAAACCCGACAGCCTGCTTCGTCGCCAAGCCGCTTTCACTAATAATCTCCCATTTTATCCCCCACTAATCATCTCCAGCAGCAGTAGAATGACATGGTTGTATATTCTCGTTCACCTTTATAATATTTCTAATCCAGTTGTTTACTATGGTGACGCACCTGACCGAAAACGAAACTGAAACAAGGTCTTCCGTGGATGGGCAAGAGGTGCACCTTTTGGCTGACGCTTACTAAACTGAAGCTTGTGTCTTCTTCAAAACATATGCTTGTTTAAACCTGCCAAGCACGTACACTTTGCACATTCATGGTGATAAGTTTTTTTTTCTTCAGACAAAACACCCAAACAAGCAGCCTGAATCCCGTTCGACAATTCACGGATGTCAAAAACTGTAGTGCGAAAAAACGTAGAGTGAAGTTTCTGGCCTTTGCGCTTTAGCAACTGTCTGCTTTAGTCAACAAGCGCTGTTACGTCAGCGGGTATGTTTCAACTATTGGCACTCCAGGAGGAGGGAGGGATGCCTTTAAAGATAAATTGGCCCTCCAGTCTACCGATGAACCCGACCTGTTTCAAACTTTCGCGTCCGTTTCGGTGAGCACCTAAAATGAGAGCCTGCGAAAGCAGAGGATCGAGGAGTTTAAAAATCAAAGCCAGTTTCTTAAGAGAAAGATGGTCAAAACGCGAAACTTTCTCCATGAAGCCGGAGACAAAGTCCAAAATCCAAACAGTTTCAGCCGTGTCGGAATGGCGCCATCGGATAGACCTCGGCTTCATAACGCGACGGAACCAGGTTTGATTCCGAACACAGAAAGCGTTTGTTTTCTTGGGGCGCTTAATTCGTGTGCCTTTGCTCATCATCGCCGCCGTTTTGTGAAACGCATCGCGTAAAGTTGGCTTTCCTGCAGTACGCCCTGGATCGACATCGCACGCCCACAGAGAGGCATAGCAAGCTCCGCTTCAAACCGTGTTGCAAGGGCATTATCGTGTGCCAACCCGCACCGACCTACTCGGATGCATGACAAAGACTGCTTTTTTCTGAAACCGTGTAAACACTGCCTTAGGGCCGCTGTGGAGTATTTCCATCCCCTCTACGATAACTTTCACGCATCCCCGAAAGCCCATGTTTATAGACTTATCATAACGAGGGGTGAGCACTTTGAGATAATTAGCTGCATGGGGGTTGCGTTGTCGCACGAGGCGAAGGAAGAAGTTCTTTCTCGGCGTCTCGTGGACGCGTTCTTTTTGTTACCCCTTGATGGCCCTGTATTGGTGTCAGAGTCTTCGGGAGCCGCCGCATGTTTTGCAACGCGAACATCGCACTCGGCGGCACCCCCGCTGTTATTTTATGCCCCACACGATGGGAACGCCTGGCATGCGCCGTAAGGCAGAATGAAAGCGGTCTGTCTTTTGCTCCCTACATTTCGGAGGTGCCAGGTGCACAGCGTGTCGAAAGGTCTCATTAAAGCTGTCAGTCTGGGGGAGAGGAGAAGTGTCTAAAACTTGCGCGGGTCGTAAATGTAAAAATATCAGCATGCTGGAAAGCCCGATCTTGCGATATTTTGAACCTGTAAAAGAAAAATATATGACGAAAACAACACGAAAAATAGGAACCTCAGAAATTAATGCAAAATATTGGGTAGTTGTCACAGCCTTGATGGATTTCGCTATCCTGACAAGTTTAAACGTATGAAAATGACTATATGAATGTACCCTGAATACGTGGGCGTCGGAAGCAGGGGCAAGAGAAAGCAGAGCCCTCCCGCCTGGATCGAGCTCTTAAAACATCTTTACTTGAATCGCTGACGACACTAGAGAGGCCGACTGACAGTCCGTATTGTTTAGATATACCCTTAAATTGTACACATTTGTTTCTTAATTTTTTCAATTTCTCAATGACTATACTTTATTACATATTAACCACCTTCAGTAATATTATTGTGGACACCGTAATTATTATTGCGCGAACATATTACAGTAAAAGTTCGTTCATTCGAAGCGCAAGGGGAAGCCGTATAGGTTCAAATTAATGAATGTTCAAAGTAACGAAAGCGAAGAACAACAGCTGTACGCATGTCCTTGATTGCAGGGCGCATGTTGTACTTGAAGGCGTCTACCAGCACCTTGCGCTCTTACGAGCGAATGGGGAGAAAGGTCTCCTGCTCATGCGTCTCCTTCAAAACCCAACAAGAGACGTCCGACATGCAATCTGGCCATCGCTTACGCAGCGAAAGGCCACACAGGTGCCCAGTCCTTCTCCTCCTCCTTGTCGTCACTGGCCGCGATAGGTTCTTTTTCTTGGAGAAATGATGTTCTCATCTACAAGCACATCAGACACCACGGCAATCGTGCCCACACCGAGTTAGACGGCACGGAAATCTAGGGTTGTGCCCGAGTTTACCCGAACTTTTACACATAAAGTGAAGTTTTGCCCCATTTTACGTAAGTCTTCTGTCCATCGGTCTCTCCATTCCGGATGCAACGAATCCTCGTCTGTAGGCAGCGAGTGCATTTATCCAGCTGTGTGCTAGGCCCTAAGTCGATGGCACGGTGGCGCGTAGTTCGAATTATCCCTGGCGAAGCCTACCCGCGTTCGAATTAATGGTGGGCTTTTCTGTAAATGCACGTCTATAGAGGTTCGCCGCGCCAACTCGCAGTGTTTGCATTATCCATACATTCGAATCATTAAAGCTAAAATAACAAGGTTTCACTGTACGTCACAAGACAAAATATGGCGGTGTTATTTGTCGAAGGCAATACGTATCAGAGTGAAAGTGCTAAAGATAAAAAGGAACAAATGTACTTACAAGATGAGTCGTGTGATTCACCTCGTTGTAGGTTAAAATGACCGGACTATGAAATTTAGTAACAATTCGCGTAATCAGACACATGTAGCACGTAAACTAGTACTGTGGGCACTAGCCGTCCACGTCACGCTGCAGAACTTTTAAATGCCTTATTACGTGCAGGCTTCAGTGACTCCAGCAAAGCTCGAGTGACTTCCTGCGTGCGAGTCTGTGTTGCTGCTGTGAAAACTACGTAGAGTGAGAAGCCGGCGCCACCATTGGGTGCAACCATATTGCCTAACACCTTAACTGCCTGCAGTAAGGACGGTAGGAGGAAGGGAAGTCGCAGTTTTAGCTGTCGTCCGCTGCCGCGAGGTCACATGCCTTATTTTCGTTTTAAAGCGAAGCTTTCTATGCCTCTCTAATAGCGTCGTTCGTCGCACAAAACGCACTGCAGGAAAGCCAACATTCTACAGTGGGGTTCACGAAAGGATGATGATGATCTGGATCCCTCGCTTTATGCATCAAGCCGACGTCTATCCGACTGCACCCTTCCGACACGGTCGAAGCAGCTTCCCGCTGTAACCACCCTTTCTCTTATGAAAGGGGCTTGTTTTAGTGGCGAAGCCCCTTAGAGGCTTGGGCTGTCAGCGTCTCCTGTGGTCGTCTCATGTAGTCACAGTACTAATACACTGGGATGCTTGTTTTACAAAGCCTCACGCAAGAACATCTCATCTCCGTGTGCAAAAACGAGTACGAAAAGAACGCACCGGGGGCACTTGTTCTCCAACGCCTCGCGCTAGAACAGTTCGGGCTTCAAAGACACGAGATTTTTACAGCAAAGCTGTATACCTCTACTCCTAATGGTTTCACCTCCTAGGGCAAAAACGACAAGGCGCCAAGAATACACTTACACGCTTCATGCTTCGTCTTTCGCCAGGTTTCACGTCAGTGGAGATGCCTCGGGATTTTTTTTTTTTTCGCACCGTCTGCTTTCGCTACGGCGTGCGCCTGGGCTCACATCCCGGACGCATGCCTCTTTAACTTTTTTGTTTATACCTACTTTCGTATTGTTATGTTCTATCTTTGTTAGGACACTCGCGTTTAGTTTTCTAATGTGCGTTTATACACAGTCTGCATACTCACATACCCAGGCTACCAGCTTGCTGCACGACGCTGTGCTACTGTGACTATCCGGACATTGTGAGGAGATTGGGGATGTGGTAACCGACCAAGCAGCTTGTGCGGCCCACAAGCAGTCTAGCGTCATCATCCCGATTCCATTCACACGATGTGATGCCACGACACTTGCATCCTCTGTGGCACGGCAGTTACAACCATCACTGCGGACGGACAGATAAAAAAAAATTCAGCCGCTGTATAGAATTGATCACGCCTGCACTTACCGAATGCCGTGTGGCATGGGAAAGCGTAAAGACAGCAATTGTTCACCGCATTCATCTCAACGTCTCTTTTATCAACCACCAGCTTGGACAAGACGCGTCGAATCGTCTCCCCTTGCTGTCACGTTTGCAGTGTTCGTGAGGACATTGAAAATGTATTATATTGGAGTCCCCGTTGTGACACTCCACGGCTAACCCCGAAGACAACTTTGAGACTGCAGGATGATGCACCACTGCAACTTAGCGACGTCATCGGTCCGTGTCACTCAACTGTCGTGGTGACACAGACTACAAGGTCCCTGGTGTCATTTCTCCGTTGCTCCGGCCTGAACAAAATTCTGTGAACGTTTGCCTTAACTTCACTAATGCGCGTGTGCTGTGTGGGCGTTCCTATGTCTGTGAGTTTCTGTGTGTTTATCTGCGTTTGTTCTTCGCTCACTTTCGCCCCTCTCCGGTTCACATGGAGTAGTAACCAAGCTCGCTGCTAGGCTCACTTTTCTTCCCCATTAAAGTTATCCCTCTCCCTCCCTATTGTTACCTCAACTCGAGTTTTCACCGGTACCAGTGCCACCAATTATTTGTTACGTCATTCCTTGGAGTATGTATAACTACTTGAAATGGCCACTTATGCCTGCCTGCACGCACGAAAGACAGCGTGGCTGTCGAGTTGCTTGCATGCGAGAGTTGCGCCGGCTCAGATGACGAGAAGCAAGAGGCGACCTTACAGGTGTTCAATCAACGACCTGATGAAGAGCATAACGACGATACAGCAAACAGAGTTGCGGTGATAGCTGTAATGCCATTGTTCAAAGCAGTGTCATAACAGCTATGCCCGCATTATAACCTACAACAGTATGCACACACCCGAAGAAATTTCTATCTACCGTCAAGAACACAACACATCTCCCCACTCCGTTCGAAGAGCACGGGAAATCTCTAAGGCGCGACCGGCGCGGGAAGTTATTCCGGATGCGCCGATGTATGTACAGGTCATGGCATGTAAAGCATGTCGAGGCTTCACGTTCAGGTGTCACGCGGCACGCACTATTTCAATGGTTCTCAAATGGGGGTCCACGGACCCCAGGGGGTCCGCGAGAGGATTTGAGGTGTCCGCGAAGACTCCTCCAAAACGTTTCCCCCCGCCATTCTTTCCTTCATTTTTCCAAAAATGGCTGGCAATGCGAAAAGGTGGCTTCGTGCTGTGAGATGTACTGTCGGTCACAAAATAAATCGGACCAAGGGAGCAGTGCGCGATTACTATATTACTATAGGCGCGGCGCCTTCCGGCCGAGCGCCTGCTTTCGAGATAGCTGAGGGGGCATGGGCGTTCTAGTCTCGTAAATGCATGTCAGTTTTCTCGATCTCGGGCGCAGCGCTTCGTTTCTCTGGAATGTGGCACCCAGCGGCGCCTTGCTCGGTGCCCCGAGCGAGCGTCACGATTTGTGGCACCGGCCGAAAGCGTGTAACAGGCGCTCATCCCGCACAACGGCGCCCTTCATCTTTATATGTTGTATGGCGGCTCTTTTTATTTTCATCTTATCGTCTGTAAAGAAAATTCGCATTTAGGCAAGTCGGCGATGTGACAAACGTGCAGTTGATATCAAGCACTAAAACAACCGCGATCGTTTATTCGCTTCTTAAAGAAATATAGGCGATACAGCGAGTGATTTACTGCAAGCTGACTAGGTGTGAGCTAAGTTGCCATCGTTTTCCATTGCCTCACCAATGCGTCGTGGAAGCGACTCGTAAAGAGGTTTTACAATTTCTGGGCGGGAGCGAAGACGTTCCCAAACCTCCCTGGGTACACTCCACAACTCGTCAGCGCTGCGGCCGCACTCATTTCTTTTTAGCGTCATTATTCCGCAGACATTATGAGTTGGGGTTGAGGTCATCCCCGCACGGATGCCATTGCAGCTGACGCTCCGCGTGTCCTCCAGGAGAGCGCTCACTTCTCGAGCTGGGTGTGGACAGGGCTTGAAAAGAACTAAAACACCTCATGGCTTTCCAATAGCACGTTACTAATTTTCAGCATAACTGTGTATTTCGATCTGTTTTTCCCAAGCGAAATAGCCACCACGGTTGTTTTCTGTGCTCGATGTCAACAGCATGCTCGTCACATATGGTGACAATGAAAGGAGCACTGGACAACATATCGCAAAGATGCATGGACGGCGCCGTTGTTTGAGTAAGCGCATGCTGCACGCTTTTGGTCGCTGGCACAAATCGTGCCGCTCGCTCGGAGCACCGCGCAAGGCGCCGCCGGGTGCCACATTCGAGAGAAACGAAGCACCGTGGGCGAAATCCAGGAAACTGACATGCATTGGCGACCGACAGTACACTCTTAGTCAATTCCTGGTTATACGATCCGCATGCAGGCGGGCTGCCGCGTCAATTTAAAGCCGCTTATAAAGCGGCAGTTCAGGCGGCCTCGAGCACAAGCGACCCGCAAAACACGCGGCCCACCGAACACGCGGCCCGGCGTTTAAGCGGCCATATTGAGGGCCGCCTAACTAGAGGGCCACCTAAATCCCGGGCCATGTGTTCGGCGGGCCGCTAGCCGTAATTTTTCTACCGTAGCCGTAATTTTTCTACCGTAGCCGTAATTTTTCTATTATCCCGTGATGCTAATAAATTCCCGCTTACGAGGGGCCCCCAAATCATACGGCCCCTCAAATAAGCGGCCTTGTTGCTTTTCATCAAAAAAAAAAAAAAGAAAAACAATCAATGCACTCAGCCAGGATCGGTTCTATCCGTTTTTTTTTCGTCCGCATTGACAGGCCAACGCCAGCACCCCGTGGTGAATGCTCTAATATACGCTACGTTATACAAGACACACAAAGTATTCATAAGCACATTCACGTAACCCTACGAGGAATCGAACCTGGGTCTACTACAACACATCAAGGGTCGATCAAGAGGCGGACATCATAACCACTGCGCCACGACCCACGGGCTGCTGGGTAGTGCAAGCGTGGGCTTATAAGTATTCTGCATGCTGTTGCGCGTCAAGTATGAGTCTTAAATAACACATTCGGCGGCGGGTGGCTTTCTTTAGACCACCGTTTTTGAATCGCTCTACCAAAGAGGCATAATACTATATGGTTTTCGGGAATTTAAGTACACTGTTACGAGCGGAAACCTTTTGTCATGCTGTGTGCCCGTTCCAACAGTATGATGCGCCGTGCGGGGATTTATTCAATCGATGCAAACGGAATTGATAACAGGTATTCTGCCTGGTTACCGAAAGTATTCTTGGCCATTGGTGGAAAGTGTCCCATATGACAATGCTTGCAAATAACTAACACGTAAGGCGCACTGTTGTACTGCAAATAAGAGCTGTCTCGTCACGAGTGGCAATTATACCAAGCATGAAATGGTATACTAAATTTTTTCTGCTCGTCGTAGCTCTTCTGATGGTGCGGTTACATGCTTTGACCTTTGGTTTTGTAATAGGGGTGCGGTAGTAAAATACGCATCTGGTAATGTAATGAAGCAATATTAAATCACCCACTCTACCTAACATTGTGTCGCGACGCCTGCAGAATTGCTGCGTTGACGCCCAGGTAAAGAGCCATTAGGAGGCCAGATACTGCGTTTTCTTTTATGGATCGTGAGCACACAACAAATATCTTAGCGTTTTCTCGCGCAGGCCAGATAAGCGCCCGGCCGTGTAACTTGTAACGCCCTGCATTTCCAGACAAATGCTGGTTTCGCGGAAGGTTCACCTTTATTCATTATAATATCGTAAATGAAGATCATTGGTCAAACAAAATTTTGAGAAACTAAAAAATAGGAAAAATATAAAACAATGACGAAAAATGGCGACCTGTATAACGATTTGCATTTCCACAATAATGCAGATTTAGCTGAAATTACGCTTTTAATCGTTATCATAGCGTAGATGGAGATAATTGGTCGAACAGAATTATGAAAAACTAAAGAACAAGGACAGTAAAAAATACGGAAATGCTGAGCCTTGTTACGCCCTTCATTTACAAAAAATGCAGATTTGGCGCAAGTAAGTGATTGATAGGGTAAATGGAGATAATTTTACGGACCGGGCTTTGAAAAACCAATAAAATTGGCTCTAACAGACTTACACTCAAGAGAAGCGGCATAAAAATGCGGCGCATTAGCAGACAATTCTCGGAATTCGTGCGATTTTTTTAAGTGGCCTCGTTTTATTCGCGCTTCCGTTATTAACGAGTTATATTATTGTACGCCGAAGCGCAAGGTCGCGGTTCAGCATTTTCAATACTTTCAAGGCAGTTCACCAAAACCATAGCACTTGGGGATGAACGCACCATAGAGCATCGAAAGTTCAAGCCGTATAAAATAATGCCACAAATAAATGGGTTGCAATGGCTGCAATTTCCCTAAATCATTTTTAATTTGTGCCCTTCTGGAACATCTTCATGGCCTGTTTTTATGCAATGAGGTTTTACCTTCATAATCTCAGTATATTGCAACCTGATTTATCAGGCCTCAATGCGCATACCACGAAAAAAAACTCCCTTTATTTATAATGCCATGTTACAAGCAAAGCTGTAAAGCAAGTATCTGTATACCTAAAACCTATCCGGATCTTGAACTGATAGTTTATACTCATACAAGCTTGGGACACGAACAGAGAACTGAGTTGGGTAGGTAAATGTTAAGTATTTTGTCATTCTCGAATTCATGAGCATGCACAAGTGTGAGATGAAAATTACAAAATGACACCATGTCGAAGTAGCGGTGTTTTCTTTTTATTTGATATCCAAAATACAAATATGAACACAAACGACTTATACTGAAATAACAAATACATATATTAGCAGATTGCCCTTATGGAACACACAAATGAAAATATTTTTGTGCAAGAGCAAATAACGGCCTGTCAAGATAAAATTATTGTTTTTATTTATAGAATTTTCAGCAGCTTGCTGTTTACAAAACAGGGAGGTAACTAGTCTTTTTTCAGGCTACTGACTGTATAACGCCCAACGTTTGGCCTAAAGCTGACGGGTATCTCATGTCCTTCATGCAATATAATACCAAACAAATAAAAAGTACATTCTCTGGGCTTCAATTATGGTCCAGGTACACCACTTCCGATGATGTAGATGGCCTTTGTAGAATCGCCCCAAGCAATCTTTGGGCCGGGAGCTGCTGCTTCTGGAATTTCGCACCACTGGAATCGAAACAGCGTTGTAAACATCTCAAAAACGTTGAGTCACGGGTAGCAATTTGTTGTGTTGGCACTGCGTGAAGAAACGGCAGGTGAATAAGTGACCAGGTACAAAAGGGTGGCGTTATTTATCGGTGGTAAAACAGTATAGCCTGAAGGGGCGCAGCAGAAGTATTACCAACGCGTTAGCAGATATGCGAAAATATAAATCAGGTAAGTGCATCGCTGTAGTTTAGGCAATTATTTCTTCCTTACTGCTTGTAGATTCAAACGCACTCCAAAAGGACGTTTCCTTCATATACATAGGAAGGCCGAGCGCTTTTTCAGTGCAAAGGCGTGCGAGAAAACGTTGCCATAATTTTATATGACGGAGACACGTCAATTGCACGTCGAAAAGAAAGTCTGTTCGCTGTTACATACGGAGGGTAATGTGCCCTAGTTTATTTTTATGAAACAATTGCCACCAATAGTATGGCGCAAAACATTTTATTAAAGATGGAAGAAAATTGCTAGCAATATCTTTTGATACAGCATAGGTAAACTGCGCGCACCGAGCAACAGCCAGCTCATCTGTAACAACATTAGAAGCCACAACTTCGAGTGACCTCCACGCCGGCGACGCGCCGCGTATGCGCTGCCAATGCTATCATGTTTCTGCAAACCGCGAGTTGACACTCCAGACAGACGACAGCTGTGGCGAACACAACAAGATCGGCGCTGGTGTTACTCATACATGTTGCTTCATGTGAAAACTTTACCACTTAAACGCACCGTAATGAACTTTACAAATCGCCGCAGAAGCCAGACTACTCAACGCGCCAGAAAAGTCACGAGCCGAAACGATGACGCGAAAACCTAGTTATAAAAAAACGTTACATAACTTTTTGCTACGCCTACCGAAAATGGCAAGCAGTGGCCATGGAATATTGAAAAATACAAAATTCAAACTGGGTTTTATGTGCCTTGACCTGGACAATGAAACGCATGGAAAAATGCAATTTCTTTACGACACCACGGTACTCTTTACGGCAACGGAAGTGCATCACATGTGCAAGCGTTTTCATTTTTCGCCTGGATCCCAAAACGGCCGTCGCACAGGGAAACCAAATCATCTCTATAAAGCCCTTCAAATTTACCGTACGGCCCCGGGTATCGGAGAACGGTTTTGGCGCGGGCTTCTTACGACGACGAAAAAGGCATAATTTCATGGCCTTTACTAATTGTCTGCAAACACCTATTTTTTACAGTCTGCGCCCCCCACCCCTCGGAAAAAAAAAAAGAAGAAGTCCAGGGATCTATCCTTTCGTGTTCAACCAGGCTATGGCCGCAATACACACACGAGCGGGCTTGAAATGTCGTCGTTGTTCGGCTTGCGTGACCGGTGGCCCTAATATTCCCATCGCATTTGCAGTTGTTTCCACTGTTGCACGAACCTCGAAGCACACATTCGATGTCAGCGGAAGCGAACGTGGTCAAGGAAGTGTGAACGCTCGGAACTAAGTATGAACTACACAGAGCAGGAGTCAAAGCGCGGGACCCCAACTTGCTCCGCGGTCAAATTCCTCGCACGTGCGCGATAGAGACAAATCACCGTACGACAACTCGCCGCGCGCGAACTTTTTTCCACTCCTACTGCGCATGTGCGCGCGAGACATTTTTGAAGGTTTTTCGGCTTTCGCCGCGTCGTCGGGCGCGCGTCGTCGGCCACCGCAAAAGTAGCTCGTGGGCGATTGTGTGAGGAGGAATACGCGCATGCGCCGCAAGCCACACATATCGCTCGGAGCTTCACGATTGCCCCCCTTTTTATTTTATTTCTGGCACCAGGCTGTCTGCTAGTTTATAGCCGTGACACTGGCCGTTGGTGCAGCATATAAGCTTGATACAACCACCTGAGGTTTTGTCACGGAAAAGAAACCTGTCAGGGCCTCTTATATCACGGTATTGAGACTGCCCACCGCATACAACTAGGACGCCATCCGGGACGCGACTAAGAGTGTACGTTTCGCTCCTCCGCGTAGGACATATTTAAACGTCTGCTTTTTTCACAACACGCCAGCTATGAGGGAAGAAAAAAACAGACAGATAAGGCAGCATATATGGCTGTTCACAAGACTATTCCAGAGAAAATTGTTCAACATTACGACATGCATCGTCATAAATTCAGGCACAAATGGGGGGCATTCAATAACTGTGTGGGTCGTAAGTTGCAAACGGAGATTGTTTGACATTACGTCACCGATCAACATACCTTTCATCGTGGGGTCCCCCATCACTTTCGCACGCCCAAAAGGGGTACCCGGTGCACTCTTGGATGAGAATCACTGCACTATTTTATAACTTTGTTTCTAGTTCGTAGATTTGTGAAGCGGGCACATTAGCCCCTCAAAGTTCAAGATTCCTGAACAATATCACCCAAGTTGCTAAGTGTGATGAAGAAAGGAACAACAGCAGGAACATTTGTTTCATCGCTGGCAGCGAGCCCAGATTGCGCAGTGGCGGAGCACCAGCTGGGCTCCTACAGTAGAGACGCGGGATCAAATCTTATGCGAACTCTAATGTGTTTTTGTTTACTCGGTATAGTGGTAGCTACCTTTTTCGCCGGTCAACGACGGACGTCTTTCGCACATTTCTCACGTAACATTTTTGCATGAAAAAAAAAGCCTAGATACGACCCCACGTTTTCCTACGGAACACTATACACAAAGTCCTTTTTTAAGCCACCTTCACTGTCAGGCAAAAATGCACTGTCAGAAAGAAGTTTTTTCGGGAAATCTAAGCAGTCTTATACCAAAAAATTATGGCCCTAAGACCTTTAATAAATGCCTCAATAACAGCTCATGCATCCCTATGGAGCCTTAACCAGGGAGGTCTTTTAAAGTTAGATTTAAATACACCCAAATCCTCTGTTGAGAACTCTTTTTAGGGGCCATATGCGAAGTCTGATAATAAAGCATGAATGCCACAGGGCCTGTTATTAAATACATCCGTAAGACTCCTTGAATTCTTATAAAACGCTTTGCAGCAAGCTTCTTTCAAGTCCTATTCACTGCTATTCTTAATCGTAATGCCCAGAAGATTTTTTAAGGGGCAACAAAGTGGTCGAACAGGATAAGGTCATGGCCTTAGGGGTGCATATTGTAATTACCATTTTCATATGCGGTGAAACTGTATGCATCCAGGGTTATAGACGGACATACGGGCTTCCCCGTGGAGTTCGCATAGAAATGCATCACCATCTATAATACAGGCAAAGTCTTTGTCACCATTTTCTAGGCCTCACCGAACGTGCATAGGCCGCAAAAATTTAATGTACAACCTTAGGTTTCCAGCGAGGCTGAAACGTTTTATTCCGGAGAGCTAGAGTGTGCACCTTTTATTGTTACTGTCATAACATATTTTGTCATAGTTAAAGGTCAGGCCTACTCTTTGAATTCTTTGTGGTCGTGAAACCTTTGGCTCGGCCCAGAAAATTTTCACAAAGACTGCACGTTTAAGCTAGGAGCGCCGAGGTTTTACTATTTTACGCAAGGACATTTGAAATGTTGTAGGAATTCTTCGTCAATTCTTTTCTGCCCTACATTTCCAACTGCCGAGAAAGAAACAATGAACACATCAAAGCAAACCTACGTTACTAAGATACCATTACAAAGTGAATCACACCTGTAAAAGGAGCCATTAACCAGAGAAGTAACTGTGCTTGGCTTTCTCAGAGCAGCTGCCGTCAGCCTAACCCGTATTTGTCCTTTTTGTAAACATTGGAAATACAATTGCCGTTTCTCGCACTCTGATCATTTTAGTTAGTCTTCATTAAGTGGCATTTCGAACAGTCGTACATTGCATCTGGAAGTTAGCGATCAGTACAAGTAAATCTCTCTCTATGCTCGCACTTGAGAGAGGAATGTTGTGTACCCACAGGCTTAAATAGCTCGGCGGCACTTGAACATCAGTGAAAACATTTGAACTAAATTTTATCTTAATAACGGCTTACTGCTTCTGGGAGTGGGGCAGATCATTATTTATTGTTTTCATACAGACGCTAAGAGGCCTACTCGAAACAAAATTTTGTAAAAATTTCGGGGAGGATATCCGTTTAGCATGAGTCACATTTGTTTGTGTCATTAGGCAACTGCTGCGGCCGCGAGCAGCACATTTAAATTCACTGCACTGCGATGGCATTATAGGCCAACTCGTTTCCACGCTTTAATGTGTTTCTAAAATTATATAAAGCGGCCTAGGATGCATTGTGCACAGAAGGCAATCCTATGATGATTGGTGAATTTAAAATGGGCTACGTTTAAGCATATATGTAAGAGGAAGAAACCTTCCTAAAGACGCCTGTTATTCTAACCATATATGAGAGTTATGTAGAAATCTGATAATAGACATACTAAGAATGGCATTAAAAGCAATGTTGCCCTCATTTCCTGGGATACCCAGAAGGGTGCGGTGAGGCGTCGGGGTACCTACTGAAATTTTCCTGCTCAGGGGCGTATAATGGGGGAGAGCGGAATGGCCGAAGCCATTACCTCGGCCTATCAATAAATAAACAGTAATTTTGCTTCTCCCAGCAAGGCACTACGCTGACGCGGCTTCTCCGTCCGCTCTCGATCAGCCAGCTTGCCAATTAACATGTCAACGAAACGACAAGAACGGCTTCTAGAATGGTCTCGCGGTATTTTGATTGATACCTTTCAATTTGAATTGACTTCTGATTTCGACTGTTTGCCGGTTTCTTCCCGTTTTACCATTTTCAGTCCATTCGTGTTCTTTGCCCCCCACCCAGCACACACACATACTTTTTTTAAGGTCCGCCCGACAGCGAAATGAAACCCTGCGCCCGCATGCTTTGAGGCGGCGTGCTAGCATTAGAACTTGTCTTTCATTAAAGACCCGCACAATGTGGACTGCCTACTATAGCACCGCTTTCCTGGTGTGGCAATGTCGAAGTCAATGTGTGTGGCAAAAGCGGTAATTTCAATGCACATGGATGCGTTTTTTGTTCGATGAATTTTGTAATGAGATACTGCTCGCCATTTCGAAGCCTTTATGCGCTCAATTATGTTTATTTTCGTTGAAAGAAATCTTGCAGCCACAGTGCACTATGTGCTTTTTACGTCAATACATATGTCGAAGCTGCCGTTTCCTATACGGTTAAATAGACGCCATAAAACCATAAGAAACGTGCGAACTGCTTTTAAATTCCTACAACAGCAACTTCATGTTTCTCGGTGGAGCTGTTTCATTCAATGAAAGAGTGAAAACTTAAAAATATACTGTTTGTGCACCCATGTTTAGGGCAGTACTACATTAAAAAATCCCCGTGAATTTAAGGTTAAGAAAGGTGTGATAAACAATCAGATGTTATGCATAATAACAAAACACTGTTATAAAAGGGTATTTTCTTCTGTCCCTACGAGCTTTAAGGGTGTTAGCTTGGACAATAAAAATACCCTTAAGGGGTTTAGATTATCTTACAGTATACAGTTCAGCAACAGCCAGAATTGGAACTGCCATCGGCTTTTCTGCTACACCGCACCGCCGTTTTCTTTGGTATGCTAGGTTTCCTGGTTTTCTGGTTATGTTTACCTGTTTTACTTGTTTTCTTTGTGGTAAACGAGGTTTTAGTATTGTGCGCATTCTTGTTATTTGTAGCCCAGTCTCCGCAAATTGCAGCGCCGCAGCATCATTGTGACGTCGCGTTTTGAATTGCAGCAGAGACCCGTTTCAGCGGGTCATCGTCAAAATTTGGTGGAGCTCTCTTCAATATACTCGGTATAGCGAGTATACTAAAAAAAAAGAAAGAAAACGTGAGCGCGCGCTTAAACGATGCCATGCATGCGGGTAAACAAAAATCAAACCCCAAAACAAAGGCAACACAGCAGAAATTCAGGAGCAATTAAGACTGCTTACGTGTGGGGAAGCGAAATCAATACATTTTATTTCAAAGCTATGCGGTCCTCTATGACCAATGATAGGTAGGTCGTTGTTAGTACGTTGTCTTTTGTTGCGACAATGTCTTCGTCATCAGAAGGCTATATGTCTGGCATTTAACATTCGTATTGTCCCGGTGGTGTCGGCGGCTGATGGCCTTAGCCGCAGCGAGCTCCTGCCTCTTTGGGCACCGTGCGGCATTTTTGTTCTTCCTTGCATCGTCTTCTGAGACTAAATTCAGTGAGAAACTTTATTTCCAGCTGCCGCGGCGGTATACGACCCGTTGCGTCGTCGAACGGACAGCTCCAAAAGCATAAACGGGTAAATTGGTGCGATTGTGTTCTTGCGTTCCATCGACATGATCGTTTTTCTACTGCGTTGTTTCCTTTTTCTCTTCATTACGACGGGGCTTACCAAATTGCCCATTTTGTCCCTGCAAAAAGAGAGCGGAGGGGGTCAGGGAACAGACGCGTGTTAAGGACATATTAGTAGAAATTAACAAGAATTGATATGGACAGGGCATGTAATGCGAAGGCAAGATAACCGTAGGTCATTAAGGGTAACAGAGTGGATCCCCACAGAAGGCAGGGGGCGGCAGAAAGTTAGGTGGGCAGATGAGATCAAGAAGTCTGCGGGGACAAATTGGTCGGAGTTAGCACAGGACCGGGATAATTTGAGATCTATGGGAGAGGCCTTGGCCCTGCAGTGGATGTAGATAGGTTGATGAGGATGATAAGTGATTGGTTTAAACATGCTTAGGTATTTTGTAATGCCCGTGCTTGAATTACTCATGTAGTCTTCCAAAGGTGTGATTATGTCCATTGACATGATGTACTAGTGTGTGATCATTAGCATCGTCATGATCATTTTCCTTTTTGGACATTTTATTCTTCACTCTGGTTTTCATCTTCGCCCGTGTTACCCTATAGATAAGCTATCAGCACAAACGTCTTTTGCTACTTTAGCAAAGCACGTTTCTACTGATAGCTCACAGGAGTAAGTCGAGCATGCTAATTATAGAACTGTAATTAACATGCTCAACTTAATCCTGTAGACCTCAGTACTAAATCTATCAGCCCTTTCTAAGTCGAAGTCACAATGCCGTAAGTAGATCAACCTTTTGTTTGCAAAAGCCGAGGATCAGGCTTAATGCAGACGATGGTCATTCCGCAGCCAGCATGTTTGAATTCCAGACCACTGCAGTCACTCGATCATCTTGTATTCACTTTTATTCCCATTACGTTGTGGGAGTTTTGGGACCATCGCTCGCCACACCGTCGCCGGACGCGGGATTTTCGCTTAATACGGCGGTTAGTGCTTTCGCTTTGAAAATGACGCGGCACAGAGTACGAAAGCCGTCGCAACTTCCAATTGGGCTTATCGACAATGAATGCCTGCAATTTCCCTCCTTTGTTCGCAGATATGTATTAAGACGATAGTAACTTGTGTGTCGCTCTTCTTCAGTTCTTTGGAGGTTTTGCACTGCCTGAAGTGTAGGGAATAGGTGAATATGGCATGCTGGTTTCTCCAAGATAATTTTCAATTTGGAATGATAATCAAACATTTGTTGAAACTACTTCTCGCGAGCTGGCGCAATTTCAAGACATTCACGTAGTACAATAAGAAATCACTGCTCCTTGTGTTACCACCTGAAAGATGTGAAGGCGAAACGGGATAGGGCTTCCTACCATGTGGACCGCCGGAGAGATATTGTTATCGGAGCTAGAAATATCAATGTGCTGCGCGGCAGGTATCTGGGAAAACCACGCAGGTGTTTCAGAGAAACCGTAGTAACGCAATTACCCATACGACGATGGCAGTTGCAACACAGAAGCGCCTGCATAAACGAGATCGTCCAAGGTGCCGTTTTTTGAAACGACGCCGCACCGCTGCGCGAACACCTTCCAAGTGAGCGGCGCGTTGCGTGCGTATTTTATCAGCCTGACGCCTCCGTGTTTCTTCTGCCTAGCTGGCCACATGGTTTGTCCGCCGGTGTCGTCGCAGCCGCTTTGGCGTGTATATTTGTAGTGAACGGTGTATTGAAGGCGCGTTTTACCATACCAACGTCACCAAGGTACATAAATCCTCCTGGGCCTACGCACGGGAGCTGCGAAGGCGCGCGCAACGACAAAGGCTTTCGCCATCAAAATGTCACACGAGTTAGTCCTGCATATATGTATATATGTATTTTCCTCTTCTCTCTCTCCTCCCTTTCCTGTACAGCTGTGTTCCCCATTCCCCACACCCCCCACACCAGCAGGCGTTCCGGTCTCCACCATTAGGTGAGACAAACTACGCCTGCTGGTGGTCGTTGCTTTCCATGTTAACAATATATTCATTTAATCATTCATTCATAGCAATGCTGCTAGGGGTCACATAGTTAGATAGCTTGCATTCGCCGCGGCTCAACGAGCTGTGTTCCCATCTTCTACGTCGAGAAACTCTGTTTGACAGGATCTGGTACCGAAAATGGCACGATGTAAACAAAGGGCACGGATGTTGCACGCACAATCCCGTTGTCTATATCTGCGCCCATTAAACTGACCTGCTCGGCAGGTAAGGGGAGCTCAAAAGACCGTAACAAATGCTGGCAAAGCAAATGAAACTGCGTATATGTGAAGGCATTGATAGAAGAAAAGCGAACAACACACAAAAAAGAAGGATACAAAAGCGCATCTCTGAGTTGCACGAAACTTCCGGCGGTCATTCTCGTACGCCGTGTACAAAGCCAACGTAAGGTCTGCCGAACTGCGTTCGCTTCTAACTGGGTCATACTGCATGTCTTTGTTCGAGTTGTTCCTCTTTTGCTCAGCATTGAAGGCAGAAAATGGTGCGCACTTATACGTATATGTATTCACAAATCTCATGTAGTCGAAAGGCTTGGTGCGCATCTTGAAATGTAAAGGGACGCACGCGTAGGCTGCAAGCTGCAGCCTTTGTTGAACGCTGATGAAATCTCCGCTCCGCTAAGACATTTCAGTCAGGGAACCCTTTCCGAAGGGGAGCACAAAATGAGGATTAATGATCGCACTGGGGACCTTAAAAACTACTCTGTACAAAACCTCCGAAACCTTCCGCGGCTCCGCGCCCTTTTCCTTCCAAATGCCTTTTGCTTGTCTTCCTCAGTGGTAGCGGGCTGGCGATGCGCACCCATTGCGGTTCTAATCAAATTTGCCACTCTTTTCGTCGTCACCAGAAAGGGCCGAAATGTGGAGGAGAAAATACACAAAAAAGGTGAGTCGGAAAAGCGCCCGGTAAATGACGGCCCGGAATGGGTTGCCTAGGTTACGGTTGTGGGCACTGGTTGCAAGCTTCCACGTGAGTTACACCGCTCCGACTGCGCACGGAAGCGTTAGAAGAAGCGCAATAACAAAAATGTTGTCATTTTTGGACAATACCAACGTTATATTCGGAAATCTTTCCCTAGCACTTGTTCGCAAGGGAAAATCGGAATGAAACAGGGCTACTTGCGTAAGGTACTGAGGCTGCCTTACAACCATGTTTCCTAAACTGATGTTTGTACCTGTTAAAAAAACACGGGGACAGCTTAACCTGCGAAATGTCTCTTTTCACCGTACGAATGGCCCAACACCAAAGATTTTTTTTTTTTCAGAAACACGTCTAGAAAAGCTTCATCAATCTGGTTTCGCCATTCCCGACTTGGGGTGTCAAAATTATAGCGCGGGAACACGGATCAAGAATATGTTTTCTTGATACATGCGCGCGAATCTGTACAGGGCGGCGGCGATGCCGGTATTGATGTTTTAGTGTATTGTGTCGGTGTTAATAAACAAATACGGTGGCCTCTACTGGTGCAAAATCCAATTCCTCTGCAGTGCGGTCTTCCGATATACGGAAATGGGCCTCCACATTCTGGTGTTTCTTGGAAAGTGTTTTAACGCCTACAACTCTACCGCGAGTGCTACAGGAAAGAGAGATGAATTAGATGGTTATAATGTATGCGCGCACCCATTTATGGACATGGTTTTCAATAGTCAGATATAGAGGAAGTTATGTTCTAAAATTGGCGTCATTCGCCGCCTTTATGACCAATGAGTATACGATTTCTGAAAACTACACATTTTTGACAGTTAAACGTTACCCAGTGTCTCAAGATTGATTTTTGGTGGGAACAGTCATGGGAACACTGACGGAATAAGCATATATACAGATATATCAGGATGTTTTTGGAAGACTGCTTCAACAGCACAATAATGAGAACTCTCAATGAAAACGGCTATTTTATTACTAACTATTGCAACCGGCGTACACCGGTAGGCGGGTTATGTATTCTCATTTTCTCGCTGATTGATTTGAAAAACCTATTGGTTTGTTGAATCAGCAAAGTTTCATGGCGAATCGAAATTTAAGGTCTGTATCTACCGACTAGGCACTCAAAGGAAGTATTGCATCGCACGAAAAATCCTGCTTCTGCTCTTTACAGCACAGGAAAGTTCATCTTGCCTCCCTGGAAACGTATGAAACAGGAACTTTGCATTTTCAGAGCGGAGGAAACCATACGTATAAGAAAAATTAAGACGAATCGCTACGTGCGATGTGTATTACACAGGAAAGCATTCTTATGTAGGTTCCCACTACGCGCCATAAACTACAATATAGACGAGATGGCGATGGTGGTGTACGCATTTCGCCTCCCGCAGCACCTCCTCCGTAAATGTGGTGGTCGCTTGCGAAGCCTCATTTCGTCTGTGGCGGTCAGCTGGCTGTGCGTCTGTTCCGGACAGGCCTTAATGAGGGCAGGCTTTCTAAAGACCCGCGGGATGAAGAGAAAAAATGCTCCCACATTAAAACTTTTCGATGCCTTGATCTAGGGCCAATTTGCAGCCTTTAGCATACTTTTAAAGGCGATATTATTTCTTGGGAGATATATAAACGCGAAAATTTCGGTCGGTCTCTTAGTTTACCCCCCTTCATACCCGACTTTTTTGACGGAAGGAGAATTTGCGTCCCAACGGAGAAGTACAAAATGCCGGAACATGTTGTTACCCAAGGGTTTCCTCAAGGGAGTGCCCTTAGCCCGTCAATTTTCAATTTATTGATGGCGCAGTTAGCGAAACGCCTCCAATATGACAATCAATATTCGATTTACGAGGACGACCTCTGGCTTTGGACATCCGGCCCTTCCTTTAAAGGGGCCCTGAAAGGCGTTTTGAGCACACTAAATGAACTAGCGCAATCGTTAGATTGGGTCGTCAACGTCATCTGTGCCAAGTATTACTCTTTTACGAGCAGCGGAAAGCTCACACTTTTGTTGCAAAGTTTGTCGCTTTTTTCTCACCCTTTCCTTCGTGTTTTTGGACGCCGCCATCTTCACATGTCTACATCATCGATTCCCAGATGTTCGTCATGAGCTAGACATCCTGCTATTGGGCGACTTTTTCACGCACTTCCGGCAAAGAGATGAGTCGTCTGCTCAGCGTCGGCTCGCCGGCTGATCTGCCAGCGGAGTGCCGGAGTGCTTGGACATTTTACGACAAACGAAACAAGTGTAAACAAACGTTTAACCGTTTGTATTAAATGCAGCACGGCCATAACACGAGATGGATATACCCTTACCTGAGTACGTTCCGTAAAGAAAGCGTTGAAGCCCCGTGGCACTTCTTTCGTGCAATCGCAGAGAACGCCCTGAGCCGAATGCCCGGGTTTGACGCATACATTTTATTCTACTTCAAAACAATCCAGGGATGGGTTTCGAACGAACACAACGTCACAACATGCGTTGCAAGTCTGAACCGCGATTGAAAGACGATGGGTTGCCTCCTCCTGCCCGTCGTAACTTCGGCACTCACCTCGCGCGCGGTTTGCGGGGACGAACAGCAAGTCACCTAACTCTGGCGCACAAGCCGAGATGGCTTTTAGCCACGCACACTGCACATACCCCATGCGAAGTTGAGTCGTACGTCGCTCGAGAAAGATAACCCAGACCATGGGAAGCACTATCCACCCGCAGAAGCACAACGTCGCATTGCATCGCGAAACAAAGACGTCCACAACACACACACACCATCGCCTCCTGTAATGTCAAACGCATCTCGCACTTCCCAATGGGAGTGGGTGGTACGCCTGCAGTGCCCACATGTCGCGAGGTGGGGCCCCGAGCTGAACCGGGAACACGCAACTGTAACTGAGTTCTACAGTGGTTTGTGCCTTGTTGTCAAAGCAACCGATGTTTGAGATTCTCAAAGAAGCGGCGCTCGCTCCAGCGCTAGAAAGCTCAGAGCCGCGGTGGAGCATGCTTTGCCAACGTTGCCGCTCTCCACCACGCGTCGCCCCAAGCTGAACTGGTCACATGATTGAAGGGTTTTGTGCACGGGTTCTGTATCGATTTAAAATGTCTTTTTCACATGCCGCCGGCAGGAATTACGACCGCCGCAAAATAAGACCCGGCACCAGCGGGGCCACATCTGATACGGCACTTTTTGGATAAACAGTGTCGGTGCATCAAAGGGAACGAGCGCACGATCTTCCCCGTACGGCTGCGAGTTCGCCGCCGATAAAAAGTCACGTGCCACCGATAGCAACTGCACCAACGAACACCGCGAAAGGGCAAGGCCAGGCCGCCGGACACATGCGGCCAGATTTTTCGTTCGGTTTTCCAGCCTTGAGCGAAGTGCGGGATTCATGGTGTCAACAAAGCTTGCCCGTAGCAGACGACGTAGCAGCGCAATAGCGGAAGTACGTCACCGCTGCGGAGCGCAGCATCATGGGAGGCAAAGCTCGCGCGCCGTCAACAGCGGAGAGTAAATCGAAAGGAGGAGGAAACGCGGAGCGACGATAATGCGCGGTTTTTGATTTACGATTTCTCAGCTAATACTCATCGCTTTAACAAAATTCTTGCGGGAGGAGATTGCAAATACATTGCTTTATTTGGGTACATGTACATCCATGCATCGGCGGAAGGTATTTCAGGACCCCTTTAAGGTAAGTCACCCAATACTCAAAGCGGATTTGACGAAGTCCCCAAGTTTCTGACAAAACGGGGCATCAATCTGCCAGCAGAAAATTCAGCAGTTCTTCCGTTCCGTCTTAAATATTTCATGGAATTTAAAGTTTTCCTTTTTATTTATTTATTTATTTATTTATTTATTTATTTATTTATTTATGATACCTCACAAGCTCAATGAGAGCATTGAGCAAGTGGGGTACAAACTGTAAATAGTAATAGGATGGTCGTCAACAACAAGGAGTACACAGACAGTAACAACATCGTGACAAAACGCGAGCAGTAACTGACACTCAAACAAATATTTACGCCAAAGTTTGCCGATATGCAGAAAACTTCGATAACAAAAACTTCAGGGTAGATAAGAGAAACATAGTAAAAACATTCGGAAGGCCAAGGCACACAATTCAGATGAGCGGCAACGGCAACGGTAGACCCTTTGCGCTGGGGAAAAGCAATCGTTTCCTGGACATAATATTAGATCTGGGGCTCTCCTGGTCATTCCACTTCAAACTTCAGGAGACGAAGGTGAACACCAGCGTTCCCACTCTGCGTCACTTAGTGGGAGCGCGGTGGGGAACCTCCCCAGATGCTCTCCTGACACTGCGCGGTGCTCTTGTGAGATCCGCTCTTGGATAATCCTTGCCAGTCATGAATGGGCTGTGTTCTGTAATCATACTTCCTTCATAGAAGGCGGCGTATTGAGAGCAGCCGGGAACTCGGCAACGATAACATCTTCAATGTGAACTAATTACGGCAACTAAATGAAACTCGGTGTAATGATGGAGTCGCCCTAGCGGCCAGTTCCGCTATAAATGTTTTGCATACACGTACATTAGATTGGAAGCTGCCGAGCATTGTCCAAAAAGTTGTCTTTTAGCAGGATTCAATCGTGTATCCGCGATTTTTTTTACACACCCTGACGTCGCACGCAGTTTTCTCAGAATGTAACATTTAACAGCTCCGCCGGAAAAAAAGGCGCCTCGATGCCATGCGCCCCTAACAATGGTCTAGACGAATGTGTCCAAGCAGCTAATGCTAGGCGTCGTTTTGGCGCAGTGGCGGGGGAGACCCGCGTGGCGCGGGGGACACATGTCCGTCCGAGCCATCCGGTTTCCGACGCGGCACGTCAAAATATCTAGCAGGTTGGATGCGCGCGGGAGACGACGACGCGGCGGGGGTCATCCGGCAGCCGAACCGGTTCTCGGGCCGGAGACGCATGCGGAGCGCGTCCCTTTCCGCTCGCGTTCCCGCATGCGCCTCCACATCGAGAACCGGTTTGGCTGCCGGATGGCCCCCGCCGCGTCGGCCTCTCCCGCGCGCATCCAACCTGTTCAATACTTTGACGCGCGGCGTCGGAATCCGGATGGCTCGGACGGACATGGTTCTACGTGAATCCCCCACCTTAATCCCTATGTCAACGCGGTCCGGGTGGCGCTACAGGGAGGAAGAGACGTCAACTGATGGCTTACTAGTACGCCTCTTTTCCTGCGCAACGAATCCGTTCTGTTTACTAGTGAAAAAGTGTTAAACCGCCTTGTGCTGCAAAGCGTAGTAGTGTTTCTTACGATTTGAAAACGGATTTTCAATATATTGTTTATTGAATGATAGTCTAAATTTTTCTGGGCATGAAAATTGGTTAATTAAATGTCATAGGATATTAAATATCTAACGGGAGAATAGGAGCACATAACGTGTTGCCTGACCTATGACAACCAAAATACTTTGCTATAACAAAGTGATTTAAAATTACTGCGGTATATTTAGACATCTCGGACAGTCTTCGAAAAAGCCCTTCCTGTGTGCGTGTATGGACGTGCTTGTGTGGGTGTCTATTGGCGTGTGGGCATGTGCGTGGGCTTTTCTTGCGTGAGCTTGTGGGCCTGGGCTTGTCTGTGTCCATGCGTGCGTGCGTTTTTGGGGGCAGCAAATTATTCCCGAGGACAAAGCAAATTGTGGTTTTGTGCGCTAAGGTTTTTTTGATTGGACTACCTTATGCCAGCAGCTGCCAAAAAGTGAAGTAATAAATGCCAACAGTGCGTGTGTGAAAACGACGTTTTAAATATAGACTCTCGGAATTCTTTCCAGTGAAGGAAATGAGCGTGCTTTCAAGTCTGTTCTAATGTCGTCGGTGATTCCCAAAAACAACGAAAAAAATTGCGCTTAGCCAAAAATGTGAAAAATTTTCAGGCTCCGGGCTTGTTAACGTCGGAACAGTACAACTCCCACGCGTCCGCCATTCCAACTTTCGAAGGACAGGCAGTGCCAGCGAAACGTCCACGTCGAATGACGGGCTCCGAAAAGGGCAGCGGCGAAGCGGTAACACAGGCGCGGCAAACTCAATTTATCGTCGGCCTCTAATCATGGGGCGACTTAGCACAGGTGACACGGTATGGGTTCTGGTTTTTGGCAGCGAAGGCAAGCTGCGAATTGCAGTCTTACTGACTAGAATGATTATTTTAAGGTTGGAGCGTTTGGGAAAAGCTCTATTCCGTCTATTGAAACAAGTCAGAACTGCATGTTTAGCCGTCTAATTATCAACATAGGGCGTTTCCGCTACGTTATATCCTCAGGCATCCCCTTTTACAATGTGGACAAAACTCAGAAACATACCAAGTATAAAAATCCCTTATGCACCTTCTGCTGGTTCGGAATATCTGGAGTTTTCGAAGGAGCCAGTATGTGGAGCTAGGTGCAGACATGAAGGTATCGGTTGTATACGTATCTTGAAACAAAATGTCACTAACCTCTGTGTTAAGTACGCAAAACGCACAGGAGAAGTAAACAAACTAAATGCATCCACGATTTTCCAAAACACATACCATTGAAGGAGATGGTAATACAATATCACAACATTGATATTTGCCATCATGAGAGCAGACAGTCACCGTGAATCAAAACGAGGCAAAACTAATTTCCACAACGTTAACTAAGCTTCGTGTACTTCGGTCCGCATTGCTACTACCCTAGACGTTCCAGCCAATATCTTCGAAAAAAGCACATCCTAAACTTCAAACTGATCTGAAAGAAAGCTGTCGTGACCGGTAAGAGCTGTGGGAAAATTATCTGCATTACGCTCGGCAACTCCAGTGTAATCAGTCTTGAAAATAATGATTACCGGGAAAACGGCACCTGGCTGTATTTTCTTTGTGGAAAATGTATAAGAATAGGGGCCTTGGGCGTTTCCTATATTTTCAACCCTAGTTGGATGCGTTACGAGCCTTTCCTTCGTATCAGTTGAAAGCACGAAAGGTGCAAAGTTCCTATCTGTGATAATCTGTGGAATTCATGCTAAATTCCAAGGGCTATTTTATCTCCAAATAATCTTCTTTAAAATAGATATAGGCAGAGGGATTTGTTTTCATCCGGCGCATGTTACGTCCAATAACCGCGCAACAAGATGACACCAATATTGATAGGTCTCACAATGACTCTGCTTTACACGACTCCAATCACTCGGCGTGCGTTCGAAAAACTCGGGAGGGGATTTATGTAGGCTACGCATATTAGCTGTGCGGAGAATGGCTTCATTATGGCAGTTTTTGTTTCGTACCACTTGATTAGTTGCACCGGTTATTAGCACTTAACATGCCTTAGAAACCAGTCGCAGTGACGCATTGCTGAAACATTGGGCTGCTCAGTCCAAGGACGTGTGTTCGATCCTGGCCGCGGCGTGGCTGCGTTTGAGATGGAAGCGAAAAGCGAAATCACCTCGGTGTCCAGATGCCGGCGCGCGTTAAAGCTCTCCAGGCGATCAAAATTAACCCAGAATCCTCCACTACGGCGCGCCTCAAAGCCCAGGTTTAGTTTCCATGCATAAAACCTCATAATTTTATAATTCGAACTGAACATGTCCTAGAAACAAACGAAGCAACCAAAGCCAGCTTGTCGTTGCGCTGCAGGCACAGACAGTCTCAACAAACTTATCACCCTATAACCGATACATGCGCGGCTCCAAGCAATAATTTGTTTCACGTCTTAAATCCGCGCTTCGGGGCCACCCTAACACTGATAGCGAATGGGTTGATAGTTTGAAACCTTTTGGGGCTGAGAATTGTGTTTTCCTTGGCCTGCGTTTGCGTTGCCCGCCCTTGATGCACATTACAACATTATTTGTTTTTTTAATGAACCACTTTAAAAGCCCCCTTTTTCCGCTGCTTCGCCCTGTTACTCCTTCCGTTTCACCCTAGGTTCTGCCTCAGAACAAAAGGCGTCTGCTCTAAGAGGGTTCAAAATAATTGAACATAGTTTCTTCCCTCAAACCGTTCAAGACTGGAGTTTGCTTCCTAAACAATTGGGCGGTGATTTTGTTAATATATTATATAAAAAACATTTCTCCAAGTACGTTTTGGGGACAAGCGTTAAGTTTGTTTTGTGACCGTGTGTCTTGTCATTCCTAATTGTGTTGTGTAGTTTTTTTTGCGTCTGTACCCACCCATGCTTGCGTCAAATTATTGTCCTGCAGTGTTGTCAAAAATAAAATGCCTACCTATTCTTGAACGTCCAATAGGAAAACGTGCAATGACACGCATCTCTCTGAAATATGTTTGAAAGCTGTATATCTTATATTCCGGAGTCACCATGGGGAGCGCTTTGGCGTGTTCTCTCGGGCGCTCGGAAGGGAGTTTGTTAGGTGTGCCGGCCTTACGACCTGTGCAATGTGCGTGGTTCTGTCAGCGCTGCTTGCAAGGGTTGGAATTAAATACAATAATCACTACACACGGGGCTGCACGCCATACACTTAATCTGCACGGCCGTCCCTATAGGTTGTACTCACTGGCGTGGCAGTCATGCGGAAAAATTTGCTCAAGCTTCTGCGTTGCCAAGGTTACGCCGCACTGGTTACGTCGGACTACACGAGATTGCGGTATTTGTCCGTGCTGGCACCCGAAAAAGCACAGCACATGACTACAGCGACCTGTTCGATGTTCCGAACTATTCCCCACAGAACGCGAAGTTATACCTCAACGCCAAGTACAGTCGGCAAAAGGCTTGTCTATAACTCTCGAACGGCGTGCTCCGGACTGCGCGGGAGACACCTAGTGATAACGCCTCGTTTGAGATAGCTAGATAGTCAGCGTGCGCGGCCCGTGTCAGCGCAACGGCTGTGTCCCTTCTCGCTGTGCCCGTCGCCTTGGCTTCCACACCTTCTTTAACCGTAATAGGCCCTGCATGCGTGCGCTGCCGGGCCGGGAAACAAAAGCGGAGATTACCCGCCTTAGCGCGCGCTGCGCGAGTTTTAGATGCAAAGCATCTCTTAGTCGACCCTCCGTCGTCCGGCGTCCGCACTTCTCCCCCTACACTACACTCTAAGAAGGCGAGGAGTGCTGGGCACTCTGTCTAGGAGTAAAAACTTTTGTCCCATATTTCACTCCCTTTGGAAGCATTGGGCTACGCTTCCGAGGAGTAGCGCGTGGCGGTCAAAACGAAAGGCGAAATACTCCCCGTGGGATTTACTTGCTGCTTTCGAGGCGGAGTACTTGAACCCTGTGTGGGAATTGCTATGCCATGTACAAGGCAGCGTTCCGTCACTCCCTTTAGGCGTGAATAAGCTCTATTGGCTGCGGCGTTCCCGGATACTGCAGAAGGGTACTACTAGTCTCTCTTGGAAAGCATCCAGTTACGCCACAAGAGCGTTCTGCTATTCCCCGCGAGGCAGCGTATTTTCGCTCGGCCTGCTACTATCCCCCCCCTCCCCCCCCCCCCGCTTTCCCACGATAGTACTACAGTTACAAGCAAGCAGAACAGGACAAGCCATTTTGAAACATGGAATAGAAGGAAAAACAAGCTCAGACTTTATTTTCCAAGAAAATACAATCGGTTCATTCTGTAATTTCACACAAAAAGCAATTTATTTGGAATTAAAATATCACAGCATAAAAACGGTTCCTACTCCACATGCACACAGGAGACGTAGCGCCTATTTAGGCTACATCCAAGAAAAATTCACAAATAAAAATGCAGCAAAGCAACTAAAAAGTATGAAATACAAACATTAAGTTAAGGCAATAAAAATGACATTAACAACCACAAATAAAAGGTACTGGCATTAGCACGAAAAGCGTCAGTAGAAATACAGCAGTGGGGAAATAGTTAACAGTATTAAAATAAAACAAAATGGCCTTAGTAAATCAGTGAGTGCTTCACATGGACTGGAAAGCCAGCTCTTATTTAGGACACATTAAAAACATTTACAAATAAATTTTTGGAACAAAAATCTGGGACTAAAACAATTCTGCGTGGATTACTATTAACACATTACAAGGTGCAATCAACACAAAGATGCAAAGCCAAACTTTGCAACAGATATATGTTGGTGGGACAATAGGAAACCGCAGAAAACATTCCCACTGGGTTTTTTAGGCGGGGTGGTTCACAAATGAAGATGCGCTAGTAAGATTTAAAAAAGGCATAACTTGGTTTTAAAAAACAAATACGTTCGAGCTGATTGCTTCATAATGTTGGTGGCGGCCTTCAGAACAGTACCGGCCAGGGCACCGTGCTTGAGCCGAGGTAACGTCTACAGAAGCAAGTAGGTGACCTTCGCATTTGAAGCGTATTACACACTGAACAGCCAAACACTGACAGCAGCAATGGGAAACCATCCACGATGTCCAAGGCTGTGGGGAGAAGTGTCTTGAATGCGACGGCCACTTCTGCTGACGCCTCGGGGATCTCTCTCTCAAAGAAAAAAAATCTTCGGGCAAGTAGCGTCTTCCCGTAGTTCCTACATCGGCAGAAAGATGGGTTCAGAAAAGATAAGTTCTACAATGAAAAAAAAAATTGACGAGGTTGACAGCCTTAAATGAAGTTTATTGGGTGATAGGTTTTTGCGCCGAGAGCACGCACTGAACCCGTATTGGAATGCAACACTGCTTGGCGCAGTCACCAGTCAAGATGCGAATGTGCGGTGACCTTGGATGCAGCCACGCTCATTGTGCCACTTGGCCAATGTCATGTCAGACAGCGCGCCCTACAGCTGTCTGCCAGCACACTGCGCCCCAAACCCATCAGTGCTTACGCGTCCGTAGCTTCCATTGTTTACCCCGCTATCGTTCCCGGTATAAAAACATTGCACAAAATTTAAGTACAGATAACTCCTTGTAAGATTATAATTTCTGATTAATTTGCATTAGATTTTGTCCTCCGCCGACTGCAAAGTACGGCCCATTCTACGTTCACAAGCCCAGCGTGGAAAAGTTGTAATGGGTCATATAGCTGCTGTTTTCTTCATTCTCGACTACGCTTCGTGGCATACACGCTGCAGATCGCACCATTTGATGAGAACCAATAGGCTCGTTATTTAACGATCAGAACACTCGAACTTTAAAGGGGTAACAACCACATGCAGCGACGGCGACAACCGACGCGAAAAAAGTAATGTAATGGGTAAAACGAACAGTGTGGGCGACAAGGACAAACTAAAAAAAGTAATGCATTGCTGCCAATGCCTTTCGTCGTCTTCGCTGCCGCTCGCTTGTGGACTGCTTCTGGCTGGGAAAAAGCCCGCGACGGCGACGGCCCTTCGCCTTCCGCAGTCGCCACCGCCGGCGGCCTGTGTAAACAATTTTCGCTTGTCGCCCACAATAGTATCTGTTTGCTGTACCCATTGAGTGAGGTTTCTCGCGTCGCTCAGGGGCGTACGACCCGAAAAGTCCCATTGCCGTCCATCCTGCCCTGAATCAAAACGCAAAAAACCTGTCTGGACAGAATTTCAGTCTGCTGCTGTACGCGCGGCGGTCACTAAAATTACTGTAATTTTAGTGACTGCCACGCGCTATACGCGCTCCTATCACTCAGCCTATTCTACGCAATTATTTGGAGCCGTGCAGGTAGCCACAGCTACTGCACGGCAGCCACTCTAACCCTAGCCGCCGGGCTAAGAGTGCACGGTAGCGCTGCGACTACTCGCGCGACCATGCTTCTTACCGAAAACATTCGGCTAGGATACTAACACTTCACGAATCAAAGGGACTGAAATGGTGTAAGAATCGACGCTGTTTGCACACGGGTACAAAAGCCGCCCTTCAAATCTAAGCAACGGTCAAAATGGGTCACGAAAATGTTAGGGCTAACCGCTTCCGCGGACCGAAGTTAGAGAGCAACTCTGCTTCCTTAAATACACAAGACAAGAATACGAGGTTAACTAATGGCTTACCTCTACTTCCCGCCAGCGTTTCTTCGTACGGTAGATAAATCCAAGATCTTCATAGCAGCGAAACATTCCAAGCTTAAGGCACGAAGCCTGCGACGGCCGCGAATACAGCCTGGCCATTAATCGGCCTGCGCCGTGGAGGCCTCCGCGCTGCCGCCGCTGCGATGTTCGTCCGAAAGAAAAACTAGTCCCACGCACGCACGCCACGCACGCACGCACGAATGAACGAATATACGTCTTCCTCGCGTGTTCATGATGTCTCGCTGATGCACAATCGTGCAGCAGTTAGCCAACACGCGTCGTACTGTGTCGAAGCAAGTATGACGATAAGGGCAGGTCCAACTTCCCATGTTGCAGGAATCGTCTGCTTGAAAGCCCACTTCGTTCGTAGCACATTGTTTACTAAGCGCAGCCCTGTATTCTGCGCTGGCGGGACATGTCTGGCGCGGTCAGAAAGTCGCCCGCCCGGTCTTGGCGGGTTCACCGCCTGTGTAGGTGTTTGTACTATGTAGTGGATGCACACTTCCCGGCTCGCTGAAGGTGCCTTTCTCCCGCTTGCTTTGGCGGTTTGCGTTACCTGACCCGCCGGATGAGTGACGCGTTACGTATGGTGTTCGACGCGTGCGACGCCGCACCATCGGGGACTGGGGGGGTTTCACCATTTCTCTTTGCGCTTTAGTTCCAGCAACCGATCAGTCTGTATGCTTTTATCGTCGCTCGTCAGCCGACGAGACAGTTTTCACCGTAGACGGTGTATTGGAGATGCTCTCGCAGTGATATCGCTTGTTCTTCATACGCCGATCTTGCAGACGGGCCCCATAATGCTGTTAATACCAGTTATGTAGCCGGCTTTCTTTTATTTAACCTAATAAAAGCTATCGTATGTACATGCCTATCTCGGCGACACAAGCCATGGTAGTTGGGTCGGGCCTGTGTTGCGCTTGGGGTTTGGGCTATCAGAAGAGCAGGGATATCACTTCTTGCAACACCATTTTCCTCAATCGATCTCAGATTTACAATCCGTTTTTTTTTTAGCTCGACTGGGCGCGGGACAAGCGTACGTCTATCAAACTCTTCAAAAGCTGCCGTCTGCAGCGGCCCGTATACTATAGGTTGGTTCGTTCGGTTGGCCGCCTGCCGCCACTGACGCTGCGAGCAATCGTTACCCGAATTCATATTCTTGCACGTTTAGAATGCGCGGCAGAAGAAATCGGGCGCTTTTTACACAACTGCTTTATATAATATACTCGTATGCAGATAAAACATCGCTGATGAGTTGGTGTGCGTAGATGGTAGGAGTGCATCTCCATGCTTACTCCCGCACTGGACAAGAATGAAATTGCAATTTTACTCTTCGTACTGGAGATGGGAGACGATGCGCAGGTTTACTCTTCACTGGTGCGGGAGCAGAACTGGGGCTACACTCCGCCGCGCACGTGAAGAGTATGAGGTCAGTTTTGCTCTCCTCCTCGTGGGGAGCGAACATTGCATCCAACTCCCCGCAGCTTTCGAGGGGAGTCCGCCAACGCTTACAAGAGTGCAATGACTGTTGGACTCTTCAACTACTCCCCCGATTTCTTAGAGTGTATAACAAAAGAAGTAGTTAGCGGCGCCCGGTTTCGATCCCACGACTCTCTGGCAGCAACGGGAGGTACGTGGCGCTCTTCCCACTGCGCTACAAAACAGGGACAGGAGCAAGTGCTACGAAGGCGCCTTATGTCCTTGACTCATTCAAACTTCGTCAAAAAGCTACTTATACAACGAAGGCACGCGAAGCTGAACGTCAACGGAAACGACGAACTGAAAACTTTAGAGGAGGATGCTGAATTTCCCGTGGGAAAGCTGTGGCAGGAAGCGCCACGCGCCTTGAAGCTTAACCACAGAAGAGGACGGAGAGGGCGGGCAGCGGGGTAGGAGCGTGAGCACGCAATAAAGAAAGACGAGAAACAGGAGGTGTTCGATCAGGTAACGCCGGTGTCGGTCTCTTCGCTTATTTCTTTGACTCTATATGGGGATTCACACTACGTTCCCATTCGTGCTCTGATAAATGAAACAACATAACGGCAACACAATTGAACCTACACAGAACCCCTATAATGCTTCGCATCCTCCTCATGGTTCCGCACGGGAAGGTGGTGTAATTTTTAGATGCAAACCATCTCTTAGTCGACCCTCCGTCGTCCGCCGTATGCACCTCTCCTCTTCGTCCCCCTCTCCACGCCAGCTGTGATAACGTCGTTCTCCTCCTCGCCGCTCGGCTCATATCGTGCCGGCTCAGGAAGACACCGGCAACACTGTCGCTCCAGGAGCCCTAACCAGCTGTGATAACGCCGCTCTCCTCCTCGCCGCTCGGCTCCTCTCGTGCCTCCGAAGACAAGGCTGCACAGAGGAGAGATCGCGACGCCGAACGTAAACGGCAGCGTCGAGCAGCGGATTCCTCACTTCAAGAACGAGAAGCCGCTTTGAAACGCCAGCGGCGAGTAGCTGATCCAGATGGCATTCGGCAACGTGACAACGCTTCGAAACGCCAGCGTCGAACAGCGGATTTCTCGCTTCGAGAACGAGAAGCCGCAAAACGTTCCCCACTACTGGATAAATAAAGAAGACATTTAATACGCTACTACAGGTGTCTTTACTCTAACAACCAATTAACACGCTACTTCTCCACGGCTTTGCATCCCGTCAGGGTTCCCACGTGGGAAGATGGTGTAATTTTTTTCGTCTGCATTAGCTTCGGCACACAGCTGTTCATTGCGTTATCTTTCTCCCAATAGCTGCATAGGTACCGCGTGCACCACTATCCCGTTTCTAGGCTCGGCGTTGCACGTCACTGCTGATGGGCTAACGCCACAAGATTTAATGCACTGTGCAAGCAATCACGGACCGATATCTGGTAACTCTAAAACACCGGTAGCGATGCGTTTTCGGCGATTGTTGTTCGTTGTCTTGCATACAGAAAAAAAAAACTCCTGTCTAAACTGCGTAGAGCTCCGCAAAAATTAAGCGTTGCAGGTAGTTTAAAGCAGCCAACGCTGTGCTACCATTCGCTAATCTCCACTATTGTTTCCCGGCCCGGCAGTGCAAGCAGCGCTTCTCACGGCTAAAGAAGGTACGGAGGACAACGCGACGGGCACAGCGACAAGGAAAACAGCCATCGCGCTGATGCGGGTCGCGCATGCTCACATTCTACCGGTCTCAAACCAGGCGTTATCCCTAGATGTCTCCTGCGCAGTCCAGAGCACGCCGCTCGCGCGTTATAGACAAGCCTTTTGCCGACTGTACCATTACGTGCAGCACCATACGATATACTTATCGCCAGACACGGCAGAAATCGTCGCCCGACTACGTAGAACGGTAAAAACTTCGGGGCCTACGTATGCGCGCAACTGCGTGGCAGCGTCGTGGTGGACCGAGTCACGTGCGTATACAAGGGAAAGCCGATCAAGTGAACGCCCCTCTCTCCCTCTGTCGCCCTCCCACCTGTCCCTTACACTCAATTTCTCTTCCCCAGTCCCTCACACTCCTCTTACAACCCTCCTATGTCTCTCCCTCTCGTACCTCACCTCCTGCTCGCATTTCCTGCTCTTCCCGCTCTTCTCATCCCCTTCCAACCCACTCACCTTTTCTAGACCTCTTCCTTCCCTTAGCCACGTCTCCCCCTCTCTCCCCTACCCTTCTATCCGCCGCTTCCTCCCCATCCGGTCCTCCCTTCTCTTTCACGTCAATATTATCATCCACTACTCTTTCGCTATGCTCCCCTCTCCCTCTTCTCTACCTTCTCTCTCCATCACTTCTATTATCACCTTCCGCTTCCCGCTACCCTCATGTCTGCTTCTGTCCCTTCCCTTTCCCAATCCCAAACCTTGTCCCCTGTCGCATGACGCTTCCGCTGCTCCGGGACACATGGGTGATCCATGCGTAGGTCATTAATGGCTCACTACTATTTTCCGAGCCACGTGTTTCCGATCCAGAGCAAAAGGAGAATACTGACCCACCCGAGGGGCACGATACTTACGTTTACGCCACTGGCGATCCATGGCTGGGTCGCGACTGGTGGGTGACCAGCGACCAACAAGTTATTAATGAAGGAGGGATAAACAAATCAGCCGGCCCAAGATCAGCACGTGCGACTAATTCACGCGACAGACAGACAGACAGACAGACAGGTCCGTGTTTACCTATCAAACAACGACTCCCGTCTTTTAAAATAACAGTATGAAAATTCAAACGGAGTTAAACAAGTCTTGTATCCAGCTGCGTCAAAACCGTATGTAGTCAAGTAGAGCTCTATGCGTATGATTCACGAAGCAAGGTATTTAAACTCAAATCCACAGAACACAGAAACCGACAAACATCGAACACCTCATCAGCAAAACGCCCATAAACCGTAGACAGAGCTTTACGAAAGTATAAAATGCGAAATGAATTTCGGAACTCTGCAGCCGGGTTCACACAGCTGTCTTGCGACGAAAAAACCATCGGAAAAGGCAGGATATCCACGATATCGACGAAGGAAAAAACAGGGTGAGGATATCCGACTTGGCCCCTCCCCGCTTCAAAACCGCGCACTGGCGATGCCAGGGTGTACGCGTGCACCGATGTGTACGCGTGCGAGCTCCACTGGCAATGGACTTGTCTAAGATGAAAAATGCGCCAAGGCAAGTCCACAAATCCAGAAGCACCATCCGCAAGAAAGAATTCTGTGATAACAGATGAGCAGTCGTAATATGAAGGAACCGCGAGGCGGCAAGGCGGGTTCGCCTGTTCGGAACGGAGCCATTCAATATTGAAGAATGAATCCGCCGTCACTGCGTTAGCTGGAACGAAGTTGTTTGTTATGGGATTTGCGCTATTTTAAAGTGCCGGGCCTTATTCCGAAGCCTTTGGAAGGATGGGCCATGCCTTCAATTCTGAATGACACAGACGGTGTTCAAAGACAGGGAAGCGGCCCATCAGCAAGAAACCGTCGTTGCAGCTGCTCCCAACGCTTTTATGCTGACGTTCCGTGAGCTGGCTCTGCGTAGGACTGGTGCATCTTTTGTAAAATTTCTGTGTTCTTTTGCTCCAGAGGTAAACTGAGCTATGAGGCTCGCCGTATTGGAGGACTACGGATAAAATTAGACCACGCGGGAATCTTGAACGTGAATCGAAATCTCCATAGATGGACGTTTCTGTTGTTGGAATTTATCAGAAAAATTAGCCCACCTTCACAGAATTCACGTCGCGAACGCTGATGTCGACAGCGAAGCTGCTTAGCGCCTCCTAATCGCAAGGCTAAGCTTCACAGAACTTCTCAAAGCAAAAGCAGATCGATTCCCGTTCCCACCAATCCAATTTTACCGGGTTCCAGTGCTCGCACAATCTAATTATCGGGCCAACAATGGCCCTTCAACCTTATGGAATTCAAGTCCGCATAGGCTGGACTCTTGGCCATGATTCAGCAGCACCCGGGAATAAGGCAGCCCACGAAGCTGCTCAAGGAGGCTTGGTCTTTTCTCTCCTCCGCTGACCCCGCAGTCACCTAGGCTTCAGAACTTCCTGACTGCTTCGACACAACCCAAAATGCCGCCCTGCCACCGGCCATCCGCATACGCAGGTACAAACACGAAAACAAACTGCGACTCAAGCAAATTGCGCCCAATGATCACTTTCGAATCAACGTTTCCTTGCAAGAACCCAAGAAATCTAAAAATTCTATGCAGCTGCGTCATTTTCACAGGAAACAATCCAGAAATGGTGATACCCCACTATCAACCCGAAATGCCCATACTGCCAACAAGTCGTCAAGGCTGATTTACACCACCCGCTCTTGATATACCCCAAATAATTACTATACCGTAATTTCTCTTTTCCACGCCCAGATCCCTCAACCCATACGATATTCTTACATTAGATGAGCACACCATCAACCTGATTATATAATTACTACCAAGAGCGGTCTAGCGTTAACTTTACAGGGTATCCCAGCTATCATGCACCAAGATTTAAAAAAGGAGTAATGGCGTAAATCGAAGAAAACCTACTGCATAATGTTTGCAGTACTGTGGAGAAGCGGACAGTATTTCTTTCGTTAATGAGACTTAACTAATTAATTGTAATTAATTATATAACTTGAGAATTAGTATCCTAATCACTGAAGTGTCAATGAGGTACTTGTAGGTACCCACGAGAGGCATCTAACTGCTGTATTTTCAGCGACGAAATAATTGCGTACACATTTATTCTGACTGATAAAGAAAATCCGCGAGATATAAAAAATACCACTGGACGGCACCTCCGCGCGCATCGTAAAGCAATGCCCTCAAACAGGCTGCCTCTGAGTTAGCCAGAATAGAATAAACAAAAGAAAGAAAGAAGAAATCGTGACCGAGTTTGTGCCTTATCTGCATACGAGCCCCGCGAATCTTGCTGTTGCTGCTCCTTCCATGCATGCCATTATCAAGGTGATGCGGTGTCTCTTCGAGCGGGTGACAGCATCGGTGACAGGAGAACAGTTGCTTTCAATCAGCTTATTTGGGGACGCTGCTTTACAATGCGCGCGGAAGCGCCGTCACGTGGTATTTCTCATATTTCGCGGGTTTTCTTTATCAGTCAGAATGAATGAGTACGCAATTAGATCGTCGCTGAAAATACCGCAGTTAGATGTCCTTCGTGGGTACCTACAAGTGCCTTATTGACACTTCAGTGATTAGGACAGTAATTCTCGAGTTATATAATTAATTACCATTAATAAGTTAAGTCTCATTAACGAAAAAAATACTGTCCGCTTCTCCACAGTACTGCAAACATTATGCATTAGGTTTTCTTCGAGTAACGCCATTGCTCTTTTTTTAAATCTTGGTGCATTATAGCTGGGACACCCTGCATAGCGGTGGCCTACACCGGTGAATAGACCAATCAGTGGTGAGCAACCCTCCTGTGAAAAAACTCATGCCGCCTCTCGACGAACACGAACTAATGAACTACGAACGCCCTTGATCCATAAATCCTCTCCCCGCCGCTCCCAACACCCCCACGAGGCCTCCGGTTTCCACTTTTTGAATGAAAGGATTTAACTAGTGTCACTAGATAACATAAGCCCCGTTTACATTGACCCGAGGAGGGTGCGTTGAGTTGAAATAAACAGGTTTTTTGTACTCGACGCACTCATGTATAATTTGATTGATTGTAGGGTTTAACGCGCCGACGCAACGCAGGCGATGAGGCGCGCCGTAGTGAAGGGCTCCGGATTAATTTTGACCACCTGGGGATCTTTAACGTGCGCCGAAATCTCGAACACACGGGCGTTTTTGCTTTTCGCCTCCATCAGAAAAGCGGCCGCCGCGGCCAGGAATCGGCACAAGCCGTCGGGGCGAGTCCGGTCGACTCGCAGGCAGGGGGTGGGTTGACGCGCTCGTCGGGCTGAGTCGGCGGGCCGTGAGGAGCTGAATACCGTATTTGCACGATTATAACGCGCCACCGATTGTACCACGCGGGTAGGTTCGCTTAGGAAAATCAAAAAAAATAATTGGCCGTCGGCTTTACCGCGCAGGTGTAAAATACATTACACTGCTTACCTAGAAGAAGGAGATTTTATTTTGCGCGTGCAACTGTGGCAGCCAAAAATAAATTGTGCTTCGCAAACTTGCTTATCCAGGTCCTGCAGCGAATAAAATTATAGAGGGAAACACTGAAGCCGTTTGCGATTTCAAATGTCTTTACCTTCATAAGTCTACCTGTGACGGGCTAATTGAAATAGTAGAAAAATGTGTAACCGCTGTCCAAGGTATGTCATTCAGGAATGAGTGCGCAGAAATTCACTCACGTGATATTGCCGGATTTTTAGAGTTTGGGAGGACGTCGTGCCTATGGCAATGTTGCTGGCTGATTTAAAACCTGTTTCGGTTTTGAGCCCGATTGTAACGCGCACACAAATTTTAAGGCTAGCTTTTAGCAAAAGAAGGTGCGCGCTAGAATCGCAAAAATACGGTAGCTCCTTCTCCGTCAATCCCCCGGCCCCGTCGCCTCGACCCTATGAATGGGGCTCATATATACGCGAGAGGGGTCGAGGCAGCTGAACCCGCCAGTCGACTCGACCCTCTTTCGTCGGGTCCATGTCTCCAGGGCTATACAGAGTACTCTCACGGAGGCAGGTAAAGGAGGAGCAACGGCGGCCATTTTGGTGTTTATCAGTGTTGCCAGATTGCGGCTTCTGCCGCCTCGCCGCTAACTTTGGTGAAATCACTTCTAAACAACACTGCCGAAGAGCAGCAACATTGCATCTACGGACACACTTCTACTGCTGAAATGCTGCAAAGCGTGTCAGCTTTGATTAGCGTTCGGAACCACGCCAGTCACGCGCAGCCGCAAAGCAAGGAGGACAGGCTGAGGCTGCCAGAGTTGACCGACAGAAAATGCATAAACAACAAAATTTGTTGATCCCATGAATCGTCGCAGTGTAAACAAGTATCACGTGATGTGAACTGACCAATGATCATGGCGGTAGCACGGAACCATGGGAGAAAAGAGTGCCGATACTCTGTAACCTTATCTAGTGATACAAGATTTAACAACTGGAACCTTTTTTACATTTGAACTTGGAACACTTCCACAATGGGGGCGTCACGTGTGCTTTTCTAATTTGAGGTGAAAACACTTTTTCTAAATGGTATTTTAAATGCAGAGCATTTCTTAGCCTCGCCTGTTCCTGCGTCGGATGGTGTCAACAGTTCCGCGTCCGCAGCAGGTGCGCCTCTCCTTCCCTCCTCTCTCTCAACAGCAGCTGGCGCGCGCATGCGTCGTAGTCAGCCCGTTCGCTCCGTCGCGGTCTCGGCGTAACAGGTGCGTGATAGCAGCGCGGTGGGGCGTGGAAGGGCGCGCGCTGCTTGCGCATGCGCGCTCTCCCCCCCGTACTGCTCTCCCTCTACTGCGGGCGCTGAGAATATAGCGGCTAGCGGTCGCTCGTGTTTCAGTCACTGCGTTGCTCCTTCCTTCCTTGGTTGACGCTCGTGCCCACGTTTACTCGTGTCTGCTACTCCAGCATCACGGAAGAAGCGATGGAAGCAACACTGCCTTCAATCAGTACTGAGGCCCCAATGCTCTGCATTTACTCGTGTTCCCCTCGCGGGAAGGCGCGGGAATTTTTTTTAGTTGGAATCGCACGAAGCGAGGAACCATGTATTTTTAATCAAAAGAGCAATGGTTTGATTGATTGATTGATTGATTGTAGGGTTTAACACGCCGACGCAACGCAGGCGATGAGGCGCGCCTTAGTGGAGGGCTCCGGATTAATTTTTGACCACCTGGGGATCTTTAACGTGCGCCGAAATCTCGTACACACGGGCGTTTTTGCTTTTCGCCTCCATCAGAAAAGCGGCCGCCGCGGCCGGGAATCGAACCCGCGACCTCGTGCTCAGCAGCGCAACGCCTTAGCCACTGAGCCACCGCGGCGGGTCAAAAGGGCAATGCAAATATCACTTATGTACTAACGCCAGGCACGTACCCAGGATTTTTTTTCGGGGGGGGGGGGGGGGGGGGGGGGGCCCAACCCAAGGTAACTTTTCTATGCAAATTAGGGGAGAGGGCGAGGATACCCGCCGTTACTAGTTAAACACGTTGAACGCCCAGCGTTTATCATAAATGCGCGTAAACCTGCATAGAGAAATGAAATTAATTGTATCCGCCCTTGTGATGCAGGCAAAAAGCGAAAACACTCGTATGTTCGAGATTTCTGCGCACGTTAAAGATCCCTACGCGAAGTTTGCAAAATTAAAAAAAGAACGGAATTAAAATATTTACGGGAATAAATACGCGTACTACACAGTAACTATACATTTCCGGAGCATCCCACACGTTATACGCAATCGAATTCGGCAGAAACGAAAGTGCATTAGGCACTCGAGAGTTCAGATCTCCGTGGCAAACCTCTTGCGCTTCAATATTTTTCTCCAAACAAAACCTGTGGCTAGTAGTTATGAAGGAAGGAAACAAAATGCTAGGTAAATCGGAGATGTCATACGCCTAATTCCGTGTGTGATTACCCTAAACAGCCTCCGAGTTCGACGTTTAACCGTCTGCCATTCAAAGCACCAATGATTCAGGCTTGGGAAATTGCAGTATCGAGACGCACTGGACTGCAGTAAATGTAGATAAAAAAACGGTGGCAAGCGTCAGCGCTTACCTCTGGCTGTTTTGTAAAGAACCTTGTTATATCCAGGGATGCGCCTTGTCGCTTCCTCGGCGTCGCAGCGTGGCTTGTCCTGCAAGTCGG